>NC_067142.1:13208700-13518423 GCF_903995435.1 Acomys russatus
TTGTTTATATGGTGGATTACATTGATAGGTTTCCTTATGTTAAACCATCCCTGCCTTCCTGAAATGAAGCCTATCTGTTCATGATCAATGATATCTTTGATATGCTTTTGTGTTTGTTTTGTGAATATTTTATTGAGTATATTTGCGTCTATGTTCATAAGAGAAATTGGTCTGAAGTTTTTCTTTTATTTGGGGGGGTCTTTGTGAGGTTTAGGTATCAATGTGACTGTGGCATCATAGAATGAATTTGGTACTGTTCCATCCATTTCTACCTTTTGGAGTAGCATGAAGAGTATCGATATTAGCTCCTGTTTGAAGGTCTGATAGAATTCTGCACTGAAACCGTCTGGCCCTGGGCTTTTTTTCATTGGGAGACTATCAATGATAGCTTCTATTTCTATAGGAGAAATAGGCCTATTTAATTTGTTTATCTGATCTTGCTTCAATATTGGCAAGTGAAATCGATCAAGAAAATTGTCCACTTCCCTTAGATTTTCAACTTTTGTGTCATATAGCCTTTAAAGTAGGATCTTATGATTCTTTGTATTTCTTCCATGTCTGTTGTTATGCTTCCCTTTTCATTTCTCATTTTGTTGATTTGGATACTGGCCCTTTGCCTATCAATTTGTTTGGCTAACAGTTTGTCTATTTTGTTGATTTTTTTCAAAAACAAAACAAAACAAAACAAAACAGCTCCTGGTTTTGTTGATTTCCTTGAATTTCTCTTTTTGTTTCTAATTTATTAATTTCAGCCCTGAGTTTGATTATTTCCAGACATCTACTCCTCTTGGGTATTTCTGCTTCTTTCTCTTCTAGGGCTTCCAGATATAATGTTAAGTTGCTTGTGGGGTGTTTCCAATTTCTTTTTAAAGGCACTTAGTGCTATGAATTTTCCTCTTAGCACTACTTTCAGTGAGTCCCACAAATTTGGCTATATAGTTCCATCATTTTCATTGAATTTCAGGAAGTCTTTTATTTCTTCCTTCATTTCGTCCATGACCCACGTGTCATTAAGTAGAAAGTTGTTTAGTTTCCATGTGTGAGTAGGCTTTTTGTTATTTCTGTTGTTGTTGAAGTCCAGCCTTATACCATAGTGATCTGATAAGATACAAGGTATTATTTCAATCTTCTTGTATCTGTTGAGGCTTGCTTCGTGACCTACTACATGATCAATTTTGGAGAAGGTCCCATGGGGTGCTGAGAAGAAAGTGTATTCTTTTTTTAAAATTTGTTACTAATTTATTCTTGTTACATCTCAATGGTTATCCCATCCCTTGTATCCTCCCATTCTTCCCTCCCTACGATTTTCCACTTATTCCCCTCCCCTATGACTGTTCCTGAGGGGTATTTTCTCCCCTTGTGTATGCTCAAGTAGAACATTATGATAGGCAGATTTGGGCCCAGGGGTCCCGCTCAAACTAAGGCATCAGCCAAGGACAATACAGGGGGTAAACTTTAAATCCCTATCCAGATCTAGCCAATGGGCAGAACATTCTCCACAGTTGAGTGGGGAGTGGGGTATGATTTTCACATATACTCTGGTGCCTCCTATTTGACCATGTCCCCTAGAGGGGGAGACCTGGTGGCACTCAGAGGAAAGATAGCAGGTTACCAAGAAAGTATAGTATTTTGTGTTTGGGTGGAAAGTTCTGTACAAATCTGTTAGATCCATTTGATTCATGGCATTGGCTAGTGATGTTATTTCTCGGCTTAGTTTATGTTTCATGGACCTATCCTTCAGTGAAAGTGGAGTGTTGAAGTCTCCCACTATTAATGTTTTGGATTCAATGAGTGCTTTAAGCTTTATTATTAGTGCTTTTACACATGTTGGTGCCCTTGTATTTGGAGCACAGAAGCTCAGAATTGTGATGCTAACTTGGTTGATTTTACCCTTGATGAATATGAAGTGTCCTTCCTTGTCTCTTTTGATTAATTTTGGTTGAAAGTCTATTTTGTTGGATATTAAGATGGCTACACCAGCTTGTTTCCTGTGACCATTAGCTTGGAATATTTTTTCCCAGCCTTTTACCCTGAGGTAATGTCTCTCCTTGTAGGTGAGATGTGTTTTTTGGATGCAGAAGAATGTTGGGTCCTGTTTATGCATCCATTCTGTTAGTCAATGTCTTTAATTGGAGAATAGAGACCACTGGTGTTGAGAGATATTAATGAACAGTGACTGTTAAGTCCTTTGATTTTGATGTTTGTTAAAGTCGAGAGTTTGTGAGGTTGTGATTTTGCAATGGGGTATTTATTTATTTCCTGTGTAGTTTTGGTTGTAACTCATTCCTGTGCAGTGAAGTATTCCTTCTAGTAGCTTCTGTAACTCTGGATGTGTGGATAGGTATTGGTTGAAATTGTTCCTGTCATGGAATACTTTGTTTTCTCTAACAATGTTTATTGATAGTTTTGTTGGATACATAGGATAGCCTGGCATCTGTGGTCTCTTAGGGTTTGCAAGACCTTTGTCCAGGCCCTTCTGGCTTTCATGGTCTCAGCTGAGAAGCTGGAGTAATTCTGCTAGGTTTGCCATTGTACGTTGCTCTGCCTTTTTCCCTTGCAGCTTTTAATATTTTTTTCTTTGTTCTGTATATTTTGTGTTTTTATTATTATGTGGCAGGAAGATTTTCTTTTCTGTGCTATTCTATTTGGTGTTCTGTAGGCCTCTTGTATGTTCATATGCATCTCGTTCTTCAGGTTGGGATATTTTTCTTCTATGACTTGTTTGAAGATATTTTCTGGACCATGGAGTTGGGTGTCTTCTCTCTCCTCAATGCCTATCATTCTCAGGTTTCTTCTTTTCATGGTTTCCCTGATTTCTTGAATGTTCTGTATCAGGAAATTTTCTGAGTTCTACAGTTGTATCTTCAAGTCCCGAATTTTGTTCCTCCATTTCCTGGATTCTGTTTGAGAAGTCCATCTCTTTGTTGGCTGCTTTCCTCTCTATGGTCTCTCAGTAACATTTTTCTTCTGTGTGTTCCTTTATCATAGATTCCGTTTTTGTCTTCAGATCCTGAAGTGTTTTTTTTTTTTTTTTTTTATTGCCTTTCTCCGTCTGTTTGTATTTCCTGAAATTCTTCCAGCGCCTTTCTATATGACTCTTTTATGTCCTCCACCTGCTTGGTTGCCTCCTCTTGCAGTTGTTTACAGATTTCATTATTTTTTCCATTATCATCTTCCTTTCTAAGGACTTGAGGTCCTCTTCTTGTATTTCAATTGTTTTTGGGTTCTCTGAGTTGCTTTCATTGCGATTGCTGGGATCTAGAGATTCCAAACTGTTTTGGTTTTTGTGTTCTTTCACCGTACTCTTGTCATTTTGATGTCTCTGATGTTGGGTGGTAGCTTCTGGTGACCTTCACTGGTTGTGAGTGGATAGATGGTGAATGATTACAGGTAGCAAGCTCTTGCCTGTGGGGATCAGGGAGTTTTTCCCCTGACACAGGTAGGTGAACTACTTTCCACTCCTGGAAACTTTGCTCTACACCTTATGCTCTGGGCTTGGTCATCAGAAGTGGGCTTCTGACTGATTCCTTTCATGTTAGTGTTGTGATTCAGGCCTGCTGTTATGGGGTCTCAGATTGAGGCTGGCAGGCTCTGTTTGGGCAAGATGTTCTCAGTTGCCTGCATTTCCCGCAGACCTGTAGTCCAGAATTCGCCTGGCTCAGACCCACTGAGTTATATGTGCTTTTTATACCAGCATATAGACACCTCTGGAGTGTCCAGCCTTTCCCAAGGGGGTGAGAGATCCTGCCGAGGCTGTGTTTAGTGTCTACGCTAGGTTCTATGTGCTGGGATCTACAGGCTCAGACCCTGCACTCTGTTCCAGTGTGGGCCTGGTATGGCCCCACAGGCTGCATGCCGCTCTCTCTGATCTAGGTGGACCCAAGCAGCTCAATAACCCGCACTCTGTTCCAAAGTGTTCCTGGTTTGGTGCCACGGGTTGTGTGCACTCTCTCTGATCTAGGCTGACACAAGCAGCTCAGTACGCTGCGCTCTGTTGCAATGTGGGCACTGTTTGGTGCTGCAGGCTGCACGCCACTCTCTCTGAGCTAGGTAGACCCAAGCAGTTCAGTATCCCATGTACTATTCAAAAGGGGCAGGGTATGGTGCCGCAGGCTGGATGCCACTCTCTCTGAGCTAAGTGGACCCAAGCAGTTCAGTATCCCGCACTCTGTTCCAAAGTGTGCCTGGTTTGGCACCACGGGTTGCACGCACTCTCTCTGAGCTAGGTGGACCCGAGCAGCTCAGTATCCCATGCACTGTTCCAAAGTGGGCAGGATATGGTGCTGCAGGCTGGGCGCCACTCTCTCTGAGGTAGGTAGAACCAAGCAGCTCAGTATCCTGCCCTTGGTTTCAATGTGGACCTGGTTTAGCGCCACTGATTGTGCATGCTCTCTCCAAGCTAGGTGGACCCAATTGCCTGTGTTTCCACGTAGTTTATGATCCTCGGCAGATTTGTGTGTGGTCGATGGATGGGACCAAGGACTGCTTACCCTGTTTCCCTGTAACTTCTACAAGCCAGAGTCTCCGGTACCAACCCACACACTGAATTCGGGCTCTATCTACCAAATGCAGGCTGCACGTGAGTTTCGTCCGAGCATCAGGAGAGAGGGTTCAGGGCCTCCGTGGACTGATACTTGACTTGGAGCAGGCCTGCTGGTGGTCTATGCTGTGTGGGACCCAACTCACCTAAAGTTCTCTAGATTTAACAGTCTTTGTCTACATTCAAGTCCCTGATCTCCGTACAGTAAATCAGATACAGTGCTTGCTGGGCGCCGCCATCTTGAGAATCCAAATTCTAATTTTAAAACTGAGAACTCTGGTGTAGCCATGGAGGAACTGTCATTTCCTCCAGAAAATGAAAGAGCCTATTCCAAATTTTAAGTGCTCCTTTCTTGAACAGTATTAGCATACCTTTTTCTATCATCTTGCATTACTGAAATTAAACACAATTGCTTCTTGACTTCCTTAGCTATTTCTCTTTCTTTCTAATTGTGAGAAAGTGACAAAAAAGATTAGAACATGTCTTCTAATCCTCAATAACTGACATATTTTATTAAATTAGTTTATATTTGGCTCACTTATTATTTTTATCTGTGTTAAGAACACTTCTAGTTCTTGAAAAGGACTGTATTTCAGTTCTCAGTTCTCAGTGTCCACGATGGTGGCACACAGCCACCTATGACTCTAGTTCCATGATATCAGATGCCTTCATTTTGCCTCCTTGTGCACTGAAAATGTGGCATACTCACATACAGAAAGGGAAGGGAGGGAGGGAGGGAGCTAGGGAGAGAGGAAGAAAAGGAGGGATGAAAGGAGGGATGAGTGAGACTGACAGAAACACAGAGACAGAAAAGGGAGAGAGAGAGAGAGAGAGAGAGAGAGAGAGAGAGAGAGAGAGAGAGAGAGAGAGAGAGAGAGAGGAAGAAGTAGAAGAAAAGGGGGAAAATTCTTTGGAATCTTTCACATTGTTGATGATGTAATGAGTGACTTTTGCCATTATTGTTTGAATATTAGGAAGATAATATGGTTAATGCTATCTAAAAATATTAGAATGAAATTAGAATTACTAAGATAAATTATCCTGGAAGAGTTGTGTCTATTTAAACACATTCAAAGATTAGGATTTTATATCCATAATCATTGCACCATGGAAACAAATACATAGACAGAATTAGCACCATACTATGTCTATCTTCTAGAATGCTACCATGGAATGAACACAATAGTATAGAGATTAGGTTGAACCCTGATATAGATCACTTCACTTTATATAAGTAGTGCTTCGCCCTGGGTGATTTCAGTTGACACAGCAGGTTTTGGCTCCACTTTGAGTAGAAACAACGGATCCCTTATTTGTATTTTGATTTTTAATATAGGCATCAACAACTGTCCAACACAAACCTGATATCACATACTGCTCAGCAATCTAACCCTAAATGTTAAGCTAGTCAATGTAGAATGGTCACACAGGCAGACAGGGAGGGCTGGAGAGATGGGGATTTAGAGGGAAAGAGTACATATCATTCTTGTAGATTCTTCAACTTCCATTCCCAGGAAGCAACAGTACCAAGTGGTTCACAAACATTTGTAGAGTCTGAGTACTTCTTTTGGTATTCTTGTTCACTGACATATTCATGTGCATACCCATGAACATGAGCACTCAAACATACATACATGTAAAAATACAAATTCCATACACTATCAGAAAAAAATAGCCTGAGAAATTATTAGACATATGATATTATCCAAAGATACTGTTTCCACCTCAGTATCTGGATTAAGTTCATTTTCTTTTCCAGATAAGGAGTTAAAAGGCAGAAAAGTCCTTGAGTGAAATATGTAGTTGCTGGAGAAATCCTAGAAACAGCAACATATATGCAGTGGTAAAGAAAGGATTTACTTCTTACTTCAGGCAACTGAATCTCCAGGAAACCAGTGTGGCGATGAGAAGGGGGTTGTGTGTCCGTGGGAGAGAAGTGAGAGAGCTGAAGCCTGGTCTATTCTCTATGTCTGGGATTTTTAACAGTTTTTGAGGGATCTTCTTTCCTTTATTTATGCTCAAACAGTTTGAACAAAGACAGAGGGTGGTGAGTTTGAATAAATATGTCTTGACTTCGACGACAGTTGATACTGCTGCAAAGAGAGTTACTATTGGTGGTGAAAATTCTAAGTGACAGGGCAGCTAATTTATTCTATTGCTTTGAGAAATATTCAACAAAAGCAATTTATAGAAAGAATAGTTTATTTCTATTCTTACTTTTATAGTACAACGTATCATGAAGAAATCATTGCGGGAGCAGAACAGGGTAGATCATATTGCATCTCCAGATAGAAAACAAGAAAGATCATGCTGGAGATCAGCCCATTTCTCGTTTTTATGCAGTCCAGTATTCCATGTGCATGAATTGGTGTTTCCCACAATACCTTCCTTCAAAATTAACCTAAAGTTTAAATGACATCACAGATATGTCCACTGGTTCATATTCTAGATCCTGGCAATCTGACAAAAAGTCTTAACCACAATAGGTCCAAGGTGACAACACATACTCCTCCCATTTCTTTACACAATGGAAAATTCCCAGCTCTTAACATTTGCTTAGGTTTACTTTAATATTGCCCACAAAGGTCAGATTCAAATTCCCCAAATACAAAATTGTTTTTGTGTATTTCTTCTTTTCTTGTAAGCAAGTTTGGCTATGGGATTATTAATCATTGCTGCAACAGATAAAGCTGACTTGTAAAAAGAAATCTCCATTATTCATTTGGAACCACGTTGTGGACTGAGATACTCTATCACCTAAGGAAATATTTATGTTCCTGGTAAAAGAACTTTAAAAATGCATTCTTATCTGCATGAAACAAACTTTGAATCCAGTGTTTTCAAAGGCATTGTTTACAAGGTTAGGCTGAAGTAACCCTTCAATTACTTGAAATGGAAATGTAAAATATTTGAAACTGGGATTAAAAAATTATGGTAATATTAGTTAAAACTATACATATATTCATATTCCATGCTTAACAAGTAAATGCATATTCATGTTCAAAAAGAGATAACTTGATGAAGATGTATTCTCTCACAACCAGTTACCCCCATTGCCTTCACTATGGGCCTCTCACCTGGAAGAGTTTTCTGAAGACAAGGCTCATTACTCTACTAAATAGTGGAAAAACATTTAGTGTCCGCACTTCAGATAGAGGAAGAGGATTTTTGAATCCTGTACTGATGGTGCCTCTAAGGAGTCAAAGGAGGTCAAGGTCACAGAATGAGTGAAGAGTAACCTCCATGTAATCAGATTCTAGATACAGATCACAGACACAGATTCTATTCTCCACTCTTGTTTAGGCATTGCAGGTATATGCAACCATACTTTTTTCTCCAGTATTGGCGACAGATCCCAGGAATTTATGCATGATGTGCCAGTCCTTTACTGTTAGTAATAGGAGCCTCTCATAGTTATTTCCTAAAACAAATATATATATATATATATATATGCATCCTTAGACACAAATTTTGCTTATCTTTTATCTTCATATATTCCCCAAGTCTAAACAAAATTTTCAAGTAACTAAAAACAAATATATATATTTTTTAATTTTTTATTAATTTATTCTTGTTACATCTCAATGTTAATCCCATCCCTTTTATCCTCCCATTTTCCCTCCCCCCTTTTTCCCATTTTCCCCTCCCCTATGACTGTTCCTGAGGGGGATTACCTCCCCCTGCATATGCTCATAGAGTATCAAGTCTCTTCTTGGTAACCTGCTGTCTTTCCTCTGAGTGCCACCAGGTCTCACCCTCCAGGGGACATGGTTAAATGTGAGGCAGCAGAGTATGTGAGAAAGTCATATCCCACTCTCCACTCAACTGTGGAGAATGTTCTGACCATTGGCTAGATCTGGGTAAGGGCTTAAAGTTTACAACCTGTATTGTCCTTGGATGGTACCTTAGTTTGCGTGAGACCCCTGGGCCCAAATCTGCCTATAACAATGTTCTACTTGTAGGTTTCTAACCCTCTGGATCCTTCTACTTTGCTATTCTCCTATGCTTCTCTCATTTAGAGTCCCAATAGGATGTCCTCCCCTTTGTCCCAGTTTCCTGGTAAGTGAAGGCTTTCGTGGGACATGCCCCCTGGGCTTGTATGCAGATATAAGTGAGTATATACCATTTGATTCTTTCAGCTTCTGGGTTAACTCACTCATTATGATCATTTCTAGCTCAATCCATTTATCCACAAATTTTGGGAATTCCTTGTTTTTAATAGCTGAGTAGTATTCCATAGTGTATATGTACCACAGTTTTTTTTTAATCCATTCTTCTATTGAAGGACACTTAGGCTGTTTCCACACCCTTCACATTAGCCAGAAGCAATATAAAATATCTAGGAATTACTCTAACTAAGCGAGTGAAGGACTTGTTTGAAAAAAATTTCAAAACTCTGAAGAAAGAGATCAAAGATGACCTGAGAAGATGGAATGATCTTCCTTGCTCATGGATCGGGAGAATTAACATAGTAAAAATGGTCATCCTACCAAAAGCAATCTACAGATTCAATGCAATCGCTTACAAAATGCCTACACAATTTTTTAAAGACACTGAAAGTTCAGTTCTGAATTTCATATGGAAAAACAAAAAACCCAGAATAGCTAAAACAATCTTGTACAATAAAAGATCCTCTAGAGGAATCGCTATACCTAATCGCAAGTTGTACTATAAAGCAACAGTAATTAAAACAGCATTGTACTGGCACAGCAACAGGCTGGTTGATCAGTGGAATTGAATCGAAGACCCAGATATGAATCCACGCACATATGGTCTCTTGATTTTTGACAAAGAAGCCAAATCCATTCAATGGAAAAAGGATAGCATCTTCAAGAAATGGTGCTGGTCTAACTGAAGGTATTATGTGTAAAAAAATGCAACTGGACCCATATTTGTCACCTTGCAGAAAACTCAAATCCAAGTGGATTAAAGACCTCAACATATTCATTATGATCATTTCTAGCTCAATCCATTTATCCACAAATTTCGGGAAATCCTTGTTTTTAATAGCTGAGTAGTATTCCATAGTGTATATGTACCACAGTTTCTTTATCCACTCTTCTATTGAGGGAAGCAGAAAGAATCAAATGGTATATACTCACTTATATCTGCATACTAGCCCAAGGGCCATGTACCACAAAAGCCTTCACTTACCAGGAAACTAGGACAGAGGGGAGGGCATCCTATTGGGACTCTAAATGAGAGACGCATGGGAGAATAGTAAAATAAAAGGATACAGAGGGTCTTAGAAATCTACAAGTAGAACAATATGATAGGCAGATTTGGGCCCAGGGGTCCCGCTCAAACTAAGGCACCAGCCAAGGACAATACAGGAGGTAAACTTTAAACACCTTCCCAGATCTAGCCAATGGTCAGAATATTCTCCACAGTTGAGTGGAGAGTGTGATACGACTTTCTCACATACTCTGGTGCCTCACATTTGACCATGTCCCCTGGAGGGGGAGACCTGGTGGCACTCAGAGGAAGGACAGCAAGTAGCCAAGAAGAGACTTGATACCCTATGAGAATATACAGGGGGACGTAATCCCCCTCAGGAACAGTCATAGGGGAGGGGAATAATGGGAAAATGGGGGGGGGGAGGAATGGGAGGATACAAGGGATGGGATAAACATTGAGATGTAACAAGAATAAATTAATAAAAATAAAAATAAAATATAAAAAAAAAAAAAAAAAAAAAAAAAAAGAAGTATGGACAGCTCTCTCAAACTCACACCCTCTGTGGTCAATTTACTCATACATCAGCTACCCTGGTCGGCTACACTGTGCTGTCTAGGCAAAGAATGACACCATTTTCCCTAGTGCTAGACATGGTGAGGACACTCTCTTTCTCCCATGATATCAGGTCAACTCTCTCTTGTGCTGCCCAGGTGATGGCTGGAGGCAGTTCTCTTCAGATCCCATAAATTAACATGGCCCCAGGCAGTAGCTCAGACCAGGGGTTTTCCCATGACCTTTGGTTATCATGTACCACAAACAGGACATTAACACAGACCCCACTTTCTGTAGGACCAAGGGCCTATCTATAGTCCACAGCTACAACATAATAAGTGACATCACCATAACATCAGATGGTAGTACAGGCAATTCATATCAGAATACTTCTTATTATCCTCTCTAATACCCAATTGCACATCCCTTCATAGTAAACCAACTGTTCCTCTTCTTTGTTGTCCATCACTTCATCACATACTTGCTTATTGTAGTGGTATTAAAAAGCATCATTTCAGCAATGACATATTATTTTTAAATGTAGGATGTTTAAGTGTGTATTCAACCTAAATATTTTAAAGGAAATAAATTCCTAGACAAAGTTAAACATAACACAGAAAAACAGTGATTCAACATAGAGTTGTCCATACTTCTGGTTGAATAGCTATGACAAATGACTGGAGTGATTAGCAAATGGGCCAATTATGAGAAGTAAACACAGTAAGAAATATTGGGTCAGTTGTGGGTCTTCACTTTGCATTTGTTGCTTTTCTTTGTAGGCTAGGATGCAGCTCTGGAAGTCACAGTAACTCAAAGAGTTCTCAGTTTACTCAAAGAAAGAAGGCATAAGCTCACTGATACTTGGATTTATTACTAGGCCTATTGATGGACAGTGTTATTTACAATGTGCTAAGTAGCAAGAGCATCAACGCCTTTGATTCCCCAGCTCCACCTCTCTTCTTAACTCAAAAACCACACAGCTTTTCTTCCTTTCCAAATTCTCCTCCATCACTTCCATTATATCCAACCTGGCAAAGATTGGGCATGGCCAGTTGTGTTGTCTCAGCACTGAGCAGAATTATTCTTTATAAATTAATTGATTAATTAACATTACATTTATATTTTATAATATATAATTTATTGTTAAATTTACATTAATTAATTAATTCACATCCCAACAGTAGTTTTCCATCTCTCCTCTCTTCCTTGTCCTTTTCTCCACACCCTCTCTCTCAGTACATCCATTCCTCCTCCATTTTTATTCAAAAAAAAAAAAAGAGCAAGCTCCCATGGATATCAACCATTGTTGGCATATCAAATTTCAGTATGACTAGTGCATCTAGTCCTTCTGAAGATAGGTAAGGACTTTCCATATGGTCCTGGATAAGAAAAAGGCCCCAAAGGAAGGCAATAGTCTGTGATAGCCTGTGCTCCAATGTTAAGAATCCACACGAAAACCAAGCTATACAATTGTAACATGTGAAGAAGGTCTAGATCAGTTACACACAGGTTCCCTGATGAGTGTTTCAGTCTCTGTGAGTCCCTATGAACATACATTAGTTCATCCTGTTGGTTTCTTTGTGAATGTGGGTCATTGACTCCCTCTGCATCCATATTGTTCTTAACAGCTGGAACATGGGAACAAACCTGATATTTCATTCCCAGATAAAGATATAAAGTACATGTGATATGCAAATTAATCATATACAAAGGGATTAAATTCACTAATGATATGAGTTAACATTGGCAACAATTACGTATTTGAGTGTAGTTCCACACAACTATGATTTTGGAACTCATAGGCTGAGGAAATAAGTCTACTTGTGTTATATGATTGAAGAAGAGTTAGAGGGACATAGGTGGAAAAAAAGGATGACATGGCATTTTCTTGTTCCCAGAAGAAACAGAGAAACAACAGGAAAGCATGGGGGATACACATGTAAACAGGACCTAAAAACCTTCACAATAGCCACAAGCAATATAAATTATCTAGGAGTAACTCTAACCAAGCAAGTGAAAGACTTGTTTGAAAAAATCTTCTAATGTCTGAAGAAACAGATTGAAGATGACATCATAAAATGGAAGCATGTTCCTTGCTCATGGATTGGGAGACTAACATACTGAAAATGGCCATCTTACCAAAAACAATGAACAGATTCAATTCAATCCCTATCAAAATACCTACACAATTTTTAAAGGCATTGAAATATCAATTTTCAATTTCATATGGAAAAACAAAAACCCAGAATAGATAAAACAGTCCTGTATAGTTAAAGAGCCTCCGGAAGAAATTCTGTAACCTATCTCAAGCTGTACTATAGATCAAAAATAATTAAAACAGCATTGTACTGGCACATCAATTGGCTGGTGCATCAATGGAATCGAATCAAACACCAAGAAACGAATACACACACATATTGTCACTTGATTTTTGACAAAGAAGCCAAATCTATTCAATGGAAAAAGGATAGCATGTTCAACAAATGGTGCTGGTCTAACTGGATGTCAACATGTAGAAAAATGCAATTAGACCCATATTTGCCACCACGCACAAAACTCAAGTCAAAGTGGATTAAAGACCTCAACATAAAACCAGAGACACTAAGTCTGTTGTAGGAAAAAGTGGGAAAGAGCCTGGAACACATTGGCATAAAAGACAACTTCCTGAGCAGAACATCAACAGCACAGGCCTTAAGGTCAACAATTAATAAATGGGACCTCATGAGGCAGAGAAGCTTCTATAAGGCAGGAGACACTGTCAACTGAACAAAGCCATACCCTACAGACTGGGAAAAGATCTTCACCAACCCCATATCACACAAAAGTCTAATATCCTAAATATATAAATAACTCAAGAAATTAAACACCACCAAATAAAATAACTCAGTTGAGAAATGGCTTTCAAAACTAGACATAGAATTCTCAACAGAGGAATATTGATTGGCTGAAAAACACTTACAGAAATTCTCAACGTCTTTTGTCATCAGAGAAATGCAAATCAAAACACCTCTGAAATTCCATCTTACACCCATCAGAATGGCTAAGATAAAAAATTCAAGGGACATTACATGCTGGTGAGGATGTGGAGAAAAGGAACACTCCTTCATTGCTGGTGATAATGCAAACTTGTACAACCACTTTGGAAATTTATATGGCACGTTCTACAAAAACAAGGATTAGGGATACCTCAAGAGCCAGCTATTCCAATCCTTGAAATATACCTAGAAAAATGCTCTTCTACACATTAAGGACATATGCGCCACCACATTCATAGCAGTCTTATTCATATTATTTAGCACCTGGAAACAGCCTACATGCTCCTCAGTTGAAAAATGGATAAAGAAGCTGTCATACATTTACACTATGGAATACTACTCAGGTATTAAAAATGAAGAAATCCAGAAATTGTTGAAAAATGAATGGAACTAGAAATGACCATACTGAGTGAGTTATCCCAGAAGCAGACTCACATGGTGTACACTCCCTTATAATTGGGCACTAGCCTAAAAGACATGCCCTATGAAAATCTTTATTTAAAAGGAGATTGGGATAGATGTGGGGACATCCTACTGGCATTCTAGATAAGGGAAATAAAGGAGATGGAGAAATAAAATAATCAAGAGCATTTTAGAAACCTACAAGAAGAATATCATGATTAGTGAATCAGGGCTCTGGGATGGGGTTCTGCTCAACTATTGCACTAACCAAGAACAATACAAGCTGTAAACATCAATCCCCTACTCTGATATTGCCACAGTTATGTGGAGAGCAGGGACTGATTTTAAAATGAACTCTGGTGCTCCATGTTGACAATCTCCCCTTTGTGGGGAGGCTTAGTCACACTCAAAGAAAGAATAAGCAGGCTACCAATATGAGACTTGATAGCCTATGGCTGTATAGTGGGGAGAATAGCCCCCTAGGTCTATGACCTAGGGAAAGGGAATAAGGTGAAAGCAGAAAGCAGGGAGGATTGGCAGGATACAATATTAGGATAAGAACTGAGTTGTAATGTGAGTAAATTCATTAAATTTTTTATAAAGCTTAAAAATAGGAGAATGTCACACATTGAATATAAATGAGCTGTAAAGAATGTATGGGAGGGAATGAAGGGAGATAGGGAGGAAATAAATACAATTAAATTTTAATTTCAAAAGTACAAAAGGAAAGTAATAAGTGATTCTGAGCAAAATTAAAATCTCATTTAAAAATTATAGTATGATTTATTTTGAGCACAGACTAACTGAAGGACAGGGTTTTAGAATTTATATGTCAATAATATTCCTGAACATTCAGCTCAGGGAACACAAGCTTGGTGTCAGAATGGTAGACAAGAAGAGGATGACCTCTGATCTTCAGTGCAAAGCCAAAAGGCTCACTCTTTATTTTACTGCTGGTTGAAGAGGCTGGAAAAATAATGGCCTGACCCTCCACCCAAATCATAAGTCTTAAATAATGCAAAAAATAGGGGAGATTAGTAAATAACATTTTTAGAGATTCCTCCAACTTGCACTATCTGATGTGAATAAATTTAAGTAATTTATTCATAGCTGCTTCTGGTATAAAGCATGAAATAGGTGGTTAGACACTGAAACGACATGGATTGTATCTCCTATTCCTGCTTAGTTCCTTTGTAGCAACTGGTCACTTCTACAGTGGAGCTATTCCAGATCAATTTCTCCAGAGCTATATAAATAGGCAGGAATCTACTCCCTGTTTATGTCTATTAAAGAAGAAAAACAGATTATCTAGAGTTAATGGCAGCTGACAAAATTGTGGTCCAAGGAGGGGAAGCACGAAGTTAAGGCAGTGGAAAATAACTTTAATCCTGAGGTGCTCTGTCTGCTATTGCAACATAAGAACATGGCTGCTGGTGCAGACTAGACTCAGTAACTCATTTGGAAAATGTTATGGCTCAAGGGACCAGACTCAAGCTGCTTCAGGCTCTAAATGAAACATGACAGGCCTTCCATCCTTCCAAAGAGGGGCACAGATAATCAAAATAATACAAGGATAAGGTCTGAATTCCCCAAAGATCCCTAAAAACATTTTTTAAAAGGATCTAGTCTTGTTCTTTACATCGTATATGAGGTACTTTCTTTGTTGTTTGGATCAAATCACCTCACAGAACATAGCTCAAGGCAGAAGGAACTTATTTCTTTTCAGGGATTGAGGGTTCAGTCCACCATGACTGTTAGAGAATGCCTAGAGGAGTGACGCAGCAGCTGCTCACAGGGCATCTCTGTCAGGAAGCAGGAGAGATACATAATGGATGCTATTCAGCCTGTTTTTTTTGGTTTTTGTTTTTGTTTTTTGTTTTTTTTTCATTTTTGTAAAGTCCAAACCCCTAGCCCACAAAATAGTGCTGTAAACAATAAAGATGGGACTGATTAACTCATCTAATTTATTCTAATCTAAACTGACCAAAACCAAACTAAAAAGAATGGTTCACAAATATGCCCAGAGACAGGTCTTTAAAGTGATTCTACATCCTATCAATATAATCTGAATAGTAAATACCATTCTTATCTAATCTCAGGAATTTATGAAACTCTATAAATCAATTAGTCCTATGAATCACTTCAAAGGAAAATCAGATTATATATGCAGCCGTGAAGAAAACAATCAGTGTGTTAGATAAGAGACAGAAAGAGAAAGATCCTTTATAGTAGAAATAGAAATAGGAAAAAATCCCTGATCTCTAGAATCAAATGAACTAGAGCCACAAATAGACAATGTTCTAATTCATTCCCATGCTTAGCTAAAAGTAGTTCTCCTGATGAATAATAAGCTTTCAATCTATTTAACCAATGATAAAGCAAGTTGCTTCATAAACACTGTTTTCCATTTAGACTTCCCAAGTATACTCCTTAATGTTTTGTATCTTTATGTGTGTGCTATGTATGCAACTTTTAAACCTTCATTTTGTTTGTTTAAATTTTTATTTGTAATTGGCTGTTTATAAAGTGCCCTGTAGGATGTAGACAATGTGTGAGTGTGGGAGTCTTCTTCCCTTTAATATCTTCTCTTTTCTGTAACAGTAAATAATGTGTTGCTGTGAACAGAAAAAGCATGCAATCTTTATTTCCCATTGAAGTATGGAGTCCAGAAGGATTGCTACCTTATAGTTGTGGGCATATGTCAGTTCAAGACCCACTATATAACTAGCATACAAAAAAGCCTGGATATGAAATGCTAACACATTGTGGTCAAACCTTCACTTTTTGTCCTATTTAGGATTGAAATGATGCAGTGGACATAGCAATTGATTTCATGCAGGTTTCCCCAGTATCATGTGACTTCAAACTGTTGTCCTTTATCTCATACTGATGCCTGGCTTTGTCATTGCATCAACCAAGAAAAGCTCATTAAATTCAATTTTATCCATGTGACCACTCACTTTGCTTTCAGCACATATATATTAAAATATTTTTTCCTTCCAGGCACGAACTTTGTAAGCAAAATTTATTAACTATAAAATAACTGCTTGGATGTCCATGTCTGAACCAATTTTACTGTAATTATATACAACCATGGACACAATACTTCATTGGAACCTAGGTGGCTATAAAGGTGACAAATCCCATTTAATTAGTATAATTAAATCAACGGATGGTGATAACTAATCTGGTGGAGGCTTCCTCACAGTGTGCATGTAAAACTGTGTGAAAGCAGTTCCCAAAATTGGCAAAGGTGAAGGCAGATGATTTGTTGCTAATGTATCCTGATGGATCCCTTTGGCAATGACACCTTGAGATTCCTTGTCTTTGCCTTTAAGTGCCTGGCCTTTAGATGAAATGATTAATGCTTAAGCTTTCCCATAGCATCAATAATTGTTTTAGAAATGTTTATTATTGTAATTGCAGTGACATATATGGATAGACATAGATATGTTACATTAGCATAAACTTTTGAGATTGATGATAAAATATCCAGTATTTTATTATATTCTGTTCTATCATTATATGTATGTGATAGATTAATGTTAATTGCAGTCATAACTATTAAGGAGGTTGATAAATTCATTATGGTTAAAAAATAGTGACAAACTTATATTACATTAAAGCCAGAGACTTAGAAGTTTGCTTTGAAAATTTCATACAGCAGCCTCAATGTTTCTTAATGAAACTCATTTAAAATGTCCTGTGTTATTTTACTTTTATTACATATTTAATTAGGTAATTTTGTGCAATAATTGTGCAAGGATCATGAAATAATAGGAAATCATCTCTATACACAAACACAGACATTTTAGTTTTAATAAAAATTTTAATTCCCAGTCAGAACTTTGGATGCCACTTGAGAATCTCAGTGCTATCTCTTTAGAATCCCCATTGATCACAGATGCTGCAACAGGCTCTTATCATTTGTCACTAGGCTTATTTCTACTTTTATGTTATTGCTAATGATATCATCAATAGTCATGTGGCATTTTATTTTATTTATGTAGCCTTGACTGTCCTATACTCGCTTTGTAGATCAGTCTGGTCTCGAACCCACAATGATACTCTTGCCTCTGCCTCCTGAGGGCTGGGATTAAAGGCGTGCGCCACCAGGCCTGCCCCATGAGGCATTTTTATTTCAGTGATATTCTTAAGTATCTCAGGTTGCTTTAATTCTTTCTATGGACTTGAGGATGGCCTTGAACATCTGCTATTCATGACTTCATATGTCTAGTTCTGAGATCATAAGCATGCATTGCCACCTTATTGTATGTTGTACTGGGGATCAAGAACACACGACCCACCCAAGGCTGTGTATGCTTCCTAGGCAAGTACTCTACAAGTGGAACTACATCCATAGCTCCCTAGTGATTTTCTTAAAAAAAAATAAGTCTTTGCTGAAATAAATAAATGTGAGTTGACATATAAGAAAAAGAAGGATTGAGACAGAGATTCAGACACTCAATGGGGGAGCAAGTGTAAATATGCACCATGGGATGACTGGTTTTCTTCACAATAATTTTTTTCTTCCTGAAGCCTCATCATCACTATGTGAGAAACTTCCTTCCACAGCTTCCTGGTTTCTGCTCCTCTTTCATATCAAATCATAGTCTGTGTCTGTTTTTACAGCCACAGATATTTATCACTCATTTACAGTCAAGATATTTAGAACCTTAATTTTTAAATTATCTATATTTTTGCAGATGTTTTGATATTTTCTATATTTCCTAATTATTTCCAACAATTAATAGCACATAAATTTTATCTAAATCTCTGAGTTTTGATTGTTCCTCTGATCTTTTTAGATTGAAAGTGAAGGATTTATTTCTTCAAGTGTTCTTCATCATAAAGCAGGACTTGGTAGTGTGTGCAGAACATATGTTTTATAAAATAGTTTAAAATGTTCTTTTTGGTTTTGCTCAAAAAGGAAAATGTACAAGACACCTATCCCTTTACATCTTGAATGTCCATCAACACTGGTATGACAATAGTACAGAAAGCAGGAAAACAGTTCTGGGCTTGACTTTTAGAATAACCCCAGGAGGTCAAGCAGAGAAATAGTCTTCATAGCACTGCCTCATCCTGAAAGGCCCTTTGCATGCAAACATCATAATGTGTAGGCAGGGGAAATGCTCAGTAGCAGACTCATTTGAGTTCCCAACACAAATGTCCAGTAGCTCATTATTCCCTGCCTATAACTCTAACCACATCAATACAATACAATATTCAGGCCTCTGGAGAATCCTGCATGCTACTGTCCACTTTTACACAGAAACATAAATACTAATAAAATTATTATTTAAAATGTAATAATAATATTCTAAGCAATACATACCAGAGTTTATGGAAACTCCTCCAAAATGTAAAATAAGCCACATAAATATGTATCAGGCCAAATTGATACTAATGAAAATTATCAGTGTTATAAGTAAAGCATAATTTTTTACAGAGCAGAGTCCATTCAATCAAAACAATGAGTAGGGTTGGAAGACTCCTCACTGGTTGAGCAGTTGGGAACCTAGTTGTATGAATTGAATGAGAACCATGGGAAAGATTGCTTACTGGTCTTCTCTCATGGTTATCTCAGCCTGCTTCTCTTAAAACACTTAGAGGTAGGACTAACCACCATTATACAGGCCCTCTCATGTCAATTATTAATAAAGAATGTGCCCTACAGACATGCCCACCAGAAAATATTATGGAGACTGCTTTCTTAGTTAAGATTCTTTCTTCCCAGATATACGTACTTTCATATCAAGTTGATCAAAGCCTACATACACGGTAAATGTGTGGGAGCATGGTGTTTAAATATGTATGATATATATATATATATATATATATATGTGTGTGTGTGTGTGTGTGTGTGTGTGTGTGTGTGTGTTTGCAATTATGTCTTCATGTGTACACATATATGTATGAATGTGTGTATGTGTGTGTGTCTTCCTCCATGTATCCTTACAAGGAGTCCAAAGGTTAGTGTCTGCTGTCCTTATCTTTTCCTCTATATATGTTTTAAAATTTGTTCAATTTACGTTATTGTTGTAGTCCCTCCCTCTTCATGTCCAGGTCCTTCCCTCCTACCCCCTCACACCTTCTGCTTTCCCTCAGAAAGAGAAGGCTTCTTACCCTAACATCTGACCTCACCAATGAATTCTCATCTGGACTGTCTCTATCATCTTCATCTGTAGCTTGGCAAAGTCAATCTGCCAGTGTGAAGTGATGAACCTGTGGGGGTAGAGTCAATGTCAGAAGTTGTCCCTATTCCCCATATATTTGGACCCACAAGTAGACTCTGCCACCTATCTACTACCCTTGAGCAGAGAATCTAG
Organism: Acomys russatus; assembly: GCF_903995435.1. NCBI lineage: Eukaryota > Metazoa > Chordata > Mammalia > Rodentia > Muridae > Acomys > Acomys russatus. The sequence continues at coordinate 13,228,740 of NC_067142.1, forward strand.
GTCCTCATCATGCATGGCTCTTTGTTGGTGAATCAGTCTCTGCGCAGGGTAGATGGCTTCACTGGTCTCATTATGGAGCCTTTGAGCACTCCAGGCCTTCTACTTAACAATTCTTCCATAAGACACCATGCACTCTACCCTGAGATTTGGCTATATGTCTTAGCATCTGCTCGGATCACCTTCTGGGTGGAATCTTTCAGAGGAACTCTGTGGTAGGCTGCCTTCTTGTTCCTTCTCTTCCAATCTTCCTGGTGTCTATTCTATTTGCCCTTATGAATGAGAATGAATAATTCTTCCTAGGGTCCTCCTTGCTATTTAAGTTTTCTAAGTCTGTGTATTGTAGTGTGGTTATCCTTTATTGTTTGGCTAATATCTCCTTATCAATAAGTATACATCATGCATGTCTTTCTAAGTCTAGGTTAACAAAAAGATTATCCACCATTTGCTCAATTAAGTTCATGACATCTTTATTATTCATAGCCGTAATCTGAAACAACCTAGAGATTCCTCAACCAAAGAATGGATAAAGAATGTATGCTTATGTTACAGAACAAGCTACAATGCCAGTTTTTTCTGTTTCTATTTTTATGGTATTGGACTCAAGGTGTTTTTTCTTGTACAACAATAGGTTTTTCCAGTGAATAACTTCCTGGTCTTATCTTCAGAATTTTCATAATAATATAGGATGATGCTCATACCTTAAAAGGCATAAAAGGAATTAATTGATCTTAAATGTCCTCAGGCCCTCTGTATATATGTTATGGCTGTTTAGCTTGATGGTTTTGTGGGACTCCTAACAGTAAGAGGAAGGTATTATCTCTTATTCTTTTGCCTGCTTTTGAGACTCTTTTCTTCTTACTGAAGTCCTTCATGCAGCCTTTATATGAGGGTTTGTGCTTGGTCTTATTGTAATTTTTTATGCAATTTTCAGTTGGTATCCCTGGGAAGCCTGTTCTTTTCTGAAAAGAAGTGAAGTAGAAATGGATCTGAGGGAGAAGGAAGTTGGTGGGGGGCATCTGCGAATATTGTCTGCAGTGAAAACTGTGGTACAGATTTACTTTATGAGGGAAGAATAAATAAAATCTCAGATTAAAAAAATAAATTGTGAAAATATTATATAGACTATAAAAGAAGACAATAAATCAGTTCAAAAAACTATCTTACATTAAAACCTACACCAGAAATAAAACATGGTGGGGGCATGGGTATCAATTGGCCTTGAAACAACAAAATATGAAATATACTGGGAACTGTAAGATGGCTCAGTAAGTAAAGAAACAAGCTGCCAATCCCTATAACCTGAGTTTTATCTGTGGAACCAACATTGTGCAAGGCAGAAATTACTACCATAAATTATCCTCTAATATCCACATGTACACTATCACATACTGAAATGAATAATTATTCTATTATAACATAAGGATTCTATAAACAAATGACTGAATATTGAAATATATTTATAAATTAAAATAAAAAATGGAATTAGTATGACAGGTAGTAAGACTTCTGAATACATGATATATACTCTTATTTAAAGAAAGTGTGGATATACATACATTTTTTCTTATCCCTGAAGCAATAAAAATGATTGTAAACATGGATTTCTGTGTAGTTAGTACTACAGAATAGCAGAATATATTTTGTGAAGTTTTGAAAAATAATACACACACAACTTGGTCTTGTAGGTAGGAGCTAAAGAACTCATGGACTAGTGTTCAGTTATAAGTGAGTATATACCATTTGAGTCTTTCTGCTTCTGGGTTAGCTCACTCATTATGATCATTTCTAGTTCAATCCATTTGTCCACAAATTTCGGGAATTCCTTATTTTTAATAGCTGAGTAGTATTCCATAGTGTATATGTACCACAGTTTCTTTATCCATTCTTCTACTGATGGACACTTAGGCTGTTTCCATGTTCTGGCTATTATGAATAAGGCAGGTCCCATGAAAATCTGCACCTGCCAGGAAAGTGGGATAGAAGTGAGAACATCCTATTGAGACTCAAGGTGAGAAAAATATACGGGATTGGGAAGTAGGTGGATCCAGAGGGTCCTAGAAACCTACAAGAAGAACATTATGATGGGTGGATCTGAGCCCAGGGGTTCTGTTTGATCAAAGGCACCAACCAAGGACAAAACATGCAACCATCATCAAACCCCTACCCAGATCTAACCAAGGGACAGAACATTCTCCATAGTTAAGTGGAGACTGGGGACTGACTTTCACAGGATCTCTGGTGCCCCATATTTGGCCATGTCCCTTTGTTGGGGAGGCCCAATGGCACTCCGGAGGAAGGATAGCAGACTACCAAGAAGAGACTTGATACCCTAGCACCATATTCAGGGGGAGGAGGTCCCCCTTGGTCACAGTCATAGGGAAGGGGGAATGGGGTGAAAGTGGGAGGGAGGGAGGAATGGGAGGATGTATGGGATGGGATAGAAAATGAGATGTAATATGAATTATTTTATCTTTCAATAAAAATGTGTTTAAAAAAAAAAGAACTCATGGATACAATACATTCCCTAAAATTTGAAATAGAGAGAAAAGTTTATGATTCAGAAGAAAGTATTATTCAGATTAATGAGTCAAAAGTTTAAATGTGGTGCATGTGTATCCCAGAGACTCTATTATAGTGGAACTGCCTGACCAGCATGAAAAGATAGCAGTACTTGAATGTGTACCACATACACTTGAATGGACCTATCCTTGCCTGCAAGAGGAGTAGGTAATTAAAAAGAAATTTACTAGATTTACCGCTTGAGAGAAATAAAGTTAAATGCTCTCCTTTACAACCAGGTGCCCAGGTAAGGAATACCACTTGGAAAATTTACACATATATTTAGAGATCTCAGGTTAAGGAGTCACATCATGAAATAGAAGCATTTGACCATGTTCTAACATGGTACTCTTCATTGTTACTTAGACACAAAATAGAACAGAGAAAAATGCACAAATAACCACGGTTTAGAGTCAGATATCCAGTGAAAAATGATAGGATTTTCTACACACACATTAAAACATGTGAGTCCCATAATATATGGCTCCCATTAAGGGTCATTGATCACTCCCACTGGATGCCACACAGCTAATCTCTGTCCAAGGCTGAATTGCTGAATCAGCAGTCTATCCTCAAAATTAAGAAAAGACATCAAAATATAGACAAGTAGGGTCATTCTCATTTTCTTTCATAACGAAAAACATTTTCTACTGTCTCATTTTGAAAGGATAAATTAAAACAAGTAAAACAATATTATTAAACCCATGGAAATTTTATCTTGTGTCAAGGAAACAAAGCAACAATCAAAGGAAAAAGTCCATGTTTTTTTTTTTTTTTAACAGATTGACTGTAGAGAAAAGAAGTAAACTTTAAGTAGCATCTGTTATTATCATATTCAAATTTATGGAGAATGGGTGCTATAAAATGAGAGATAAGATAGGATAAGAGTATGGGGTGAAAAGCTAATTGGCAGACAAACAGAAATTAAAAGGCAAAGCAGCTAGGTCACATAAATGAACACAGTTATAAAAACAAATGTGCCTCAGCACAATTATAAACAATACTTGTTATGCTAAGGAAAAAGACAATTCAAAATGCACATGTAATTGGACATTTCTGTCAATATGAATTTAGATGCCTCCAAACCTGAAGGAGTGCTTGTCTAGAATGGAGATGGCAATGTCTTGTTATCCTTTAGACATTTCATGAAGGTTTATAATATTCTTCTTTCTAACTTTGTTCTAGTAAAAAAAAAGTTGGATTAGTTTATTCTAGGTTGGACATTATGTACACTATAAATTGGAGTCAGAACACAAAGCCCCAAAGAACAATGAAGAAATTTGGAAATAGATTTCTTGGTGAGGTGTGGGCCAGGTCTAGTATAAATTGGGAATACAATGATGATTTTGAAGAGCATAGCCTACAGGACATAGCTAGGAGTCTCTTAGTGTGACCTAAGTGCACACTTAGTAGTAGTGGTTGGCATAGAACAACTCAAGTAAAAGTTTCTTGACAGCACTGTTTTTGAACTTTACTCCAGTCACTAAGTTAATGAATGACTGAAATTTCTTGATATGCCTTTTACCAATGCATTTTCTGCCTAATTATGGAAAATTTTAATATATTCAATTATTTAAAAAATTATATAGATGACTATTTGCCTGGGTGGAGTAGGGACAAATGAATGCAGCTGCCACTGGAGTCCAGAAGAGAGTATTGGATGCCAGAACCTGAAGCTGCCAGTGATGCTGAACCATCCTGTTCTGCCACTCTAACTTTGGTCCTCTGCAAGAGTAGCACATATTCTTGTGCTCAGTAATATGTCCAGTCCACTGTAAAAATAATTTTAAAATGCTTTCTATAGCTTAGATCCAAAGAAGATAATGAATAAATGCCTCTCGAATTGATTTCTTTCAGAAATTTAACATAGTATACAAAGATTGTTTTCTATTACGAAAGAGAGACAATAGTCATACATTTTTAACCTAAAAATAAGAAATAGTAAAATGAAACCAATAAACAACAGCAAGCTTTATGTTAGAAAATAACATAGGTGTTTATGAAATGAATAGGATTATCAGGTATTGAGGCATCTATTTATATGGTCAGAGTATTTATTTTTGTGTACATGTACATGTTTGTGAGTTGGTACACGTGTGTGGAGGTACACATGTATGAATGGGAAGACCAAATGTCAATGTTGGGTATCTTCCTCTTGCACTCTCCATCTTATTTGTTTTAGTGACAAAATCTCAAAGTGGCTCTGGAGTTACTAATACAGCTGGACTGGCTGGCTGACCATCAAGACACAGGGATCCTTCCTTCAACATCTCCCTTGCACCTGAGTGATCAGTGTGGAATACAGTCCCTACAGTTTTCATGTGTAAGGGTGAATGAACTCAGATATTCTTGCTTTAGTGGGAAATATTTTACCAGAAGACTCATCTATTTCTAACACCGAGAAATTAATTTTTAAGCATCTTGAAAATATGTATCCAGCCTATAGAAATGTTGAAGTGGCAGGACAAATATGATTGAAAGGCAATGTGTGAGATGAAATGATGTTGAAAAGTTTTAGATAAAGTAATATTTATCAGATTTCTTTAGTGTTCAGCCTCTCAGGCTCCTGATAACCTAGCTTTAAAAACAAGATTGTGTGTGTATATCTGTGTGTGTGTGTGTGTGTGTGTGTGTGTGTGAGAAAGAGAGAGAGAGAGAGAGACAGACAGACAGACAGACAGACAGACAGAAAGACAGAGAGACAGAGAGAGAGTGAGAAAGAGAGTTTAAGTACATTACGTGTAAGCAACTGCCTTGAGAAGCCATTAGAGGACTGTGGAAAATACTCTGAATCTGGAGTTACAATCCATTGTGTGCTTCTTGATGTGAGTGCTAGGAACCAAACCCCGTCCTATTATGAGCAAAAAGTATTTTCAAATGCTGAGCCCTTTCTCCTCTCTCAAGATATTTTAGTTCTTCTCATCATACTTCATGAAGGATATTCCATTTCCATACCTTTGGCACACACATACACCTTTCATATATGATTTTGGCTTGTGCTGTTTCATAAAATATATCATCAAGTAGTATATTTAACAGGTCTTCATTAAAAAAAAAGCTCATGTTCAGAGGTTCAATATTAAATTCTTTACTGCAGAAGATGTTACAATAAATAAAGAGCATGCTATTGTAAAGTTAGGCAAAAATAATGTGAAAAATGCTACCATGGCATCAAGAGAGGCCGAGGCTGGAGGGCCACCAAAAACTTGTAGGCCTACTGGCCTGGATATACTGCAAAGAAAAGCAAGAAGTTCTTTTTAATGCAAGGCAAATGCTGAGAATAAACAGACAAGATTGCTTTCTGGCTTACACTCACAAAATCACACATACAGAAACACATATATTGGCATCTCCTCCTTACTCCAATAATGCACACACTGACGAGAATTAAACCAATATCAATGATGTAATTATATTATTGTTTCAAGAATGGAAAAGGAATTGTATAAAATCCTCAAAATTAATTAAATATATTATTCAAAAATGCATTAAAATCTTGAGGTACCAGGCATAACAATTTCAATACCTCACAGAAGAAATTTTTCATTGATGTTAGGTTTCCATTTCAGAAAAGCAATTAAATAATTTGTGAATTTGGGGATAAATTAGCTATCTCAAAAACACTCTTCCAGGCTAAACTGGATGAATAAGATACATGAGGACATTCTCATAAGGGAATGTGCTCTGCAGAACATCTAATCATCCTATAGTTTTCTGATCTGTGAATGATAAGCATAACTTATTCCAGTTAATCAAATAAGAACTTGATTTATAAGCAGGAATAAAAGTTTGGAATGTGTAGGCATTTAAATGTAAATATCCCACCTAACTTCATAGGGATAGCACTGATAGAGTTTGCCTCAACTTCTTAGAGTTTTTGACCTTCTTGAAATGAGGTGTGGGTTTTCTTGGAATAGGTCTAGCCTTCTTGGAGTAGGTGTGGGAGGGTGTGCCATACTAGGAGTTGTCCCTCATGTTTCAAATGGTAAAGCCAGGCCCAGTTGCTTACACTCTCTTCTTCCTGCCTGTCATTCCAGATGTAGAGATTCTCCAGCACCATGTCTGGCTAACAGATCTCATGCTTCCTCCCATGGTGACAATGGACAGACTAAACTTCTGAAACTATAAGTCATCCCTAATTAAAGTGTTTCTTTCTAAGGGGTGTCATTGTCATTGTGTGCCTTAATAGCAATGGAAACCTTCACTGTGACTGTGATGCTATTGTATTAGCTACTTTTATCATTGCCCAAATTAAATACCCAACTAAAATCAACTGAAACTAGGAAGAACTTATTTACTCTTACAGTTAGAGGGCATACAGTAAATTATGTGTAATGGAGGTGTATCAGCAGAAGTTGTGGTGGATGGTCACATCAATTACATCTGCACTTAGAAAGTGGGTGTGAACAGAAAATGGAACCGGGCTATTAAACAAGGCCCAATACCACTTACTCACTTCTTCTAGGAAGGGTATCACACTGTTTTTCACCTCCTTTTAGGAAAGGAGTTTGTCATAAAAGCCTTGTACATTCAAATAGCTTCATCAAAGTCATAATTAATTGTTAACAAGTTTAGGCTCAATATAGTAAAGTGAAACTTACCAAAAGTTGGTGATTTCTGAATTTCCAGGATACAAGGTTGTATAAATAATTCTTTTTCTCTGCTTGAAATGAATGTAATCAAGGTTAGTGTGGTCTAAGAGAATGAGTTTGGTATTATTCCTTCTGTTGTTACTTTTTGGAATAGTATAAAGAGAATTGCTATTTTACCTCTCTTTAGAAGGTCTAGTAGAAGTCTATGCTGAATCCATGCAGCACTGGGATATTTTGGTTGGGAGACTTTTGATGATCTCCTCTTTTTCCTTAGGAGACATAGTATTATTTAATTATTTTATCTGAACTTGATTCAATTTTGGTAAATGGTAGCTATCAAGAAAAAAGGATCCAGAGGGTCCTAGAAATCTACAAGTAGAACAATATGATAGGCAGATTTGGGCCCAGGGGTCCCGCTCAAACTAAGGCACCAGCCAAGGACAATACAGGAGGTAAACTTTAAACCCCTTCCCAGATCTAGCCAATGGTCAGAATATTCTCCACAGTTGAGTGGAGAGTGTGATACGACTTTCTCACATACTCTGGTGCCTCACATTTGACCATGTCCCCTGGAGGGGGAGACCTGGTGGCACTCAGAGGAAGGACAGCAAGTAGCCAAGAAGAGACTTGATACCCTATGAGAATATATAGGGGGACGTAATCCCCCTCAGGAACAGTCATAGGGGAGGGGAATAATGGGAAAATGGGGGGGGGGAGGAATGGGAGGATACAAGGGATGGGATAAACATTGAGATGTAACAAGAATAAATTAATAAAAAATAAAAATTAAAAAAAAAATAAAATAAAATAAAATAAAATATATTCTAAAAAAAAAAAAATAAATAGGATTGCTTGCAATGTTAAAAAAAAAAAGAAAAAAAAGAAAAATGTCCATTTCATTTAGATTTTCAAATTTTTGGCATGTAGGTTTTTGAAATAAGATCTAATGATTCTTTGCATTTCCTTGATGTTTGTTGTTATGTCTCTTTTTTCATTTCTGATTATTTAATTTGAGTAATTTCCCTCTGCCTTTTAGTTAGTTTGGCTAATAGTTTGTCTACATTGTTTTTTTCTCAAAGAACTTGTTCTTGGTTCCATTGATTCTTTGAATTGTTCTTTTTGTTTTTACTTTATTGATTTCAACCCTTAGTTTAATGATTTCCAGCCTTCTATCCCTCATTAATATGTCTGCCTCATTTTGTTCTAGAGATTTCAGTTGTGCTGTTATGTTGCTAGCATGGGATCTCTCCATTTACTTTATGAAGGTGCTTAGTGCTATGAACTTTCCTCTTAGCATTCCTTACATTGTGTCCCATAAGTTTTGGTAAGTTGTGCCTTCATTTTCATTGAGTTAATTACATGTAGTCTTTTATTTCATGCTTAACACAGATGTCATTGAGTAGTGATGAAGTAGTTCTCACCTATTTAAAAAATGATTTAACTAGAAATGATCATACTGAGTGTGGTAACATAGACTCTAAAAGATACACATTGTATACTCAATTATAAATGGATACTAGCCAAGTAATACTGGATAAATATACTACAATGGACAGATGTAAGGGAACTAAGTAACAAGGAGGACCCTAAGAAGAACACTTGATTGTCATTCAGAAGGACAAATTAAATTGTCCCAAGTAAGAGTTGGAGAGAAGGGGCAGGAATGGAGCCTACCATAGAGGTCCTTTGAAAGAATTCACTCAGCAGGACATCCAGGCAGATGCTGAGATACACAGCCATCCTCCAGGGTGGAGGACATGGAGTCTTATGAAAGAGATGGGGAAGAAAGGTACATGTAGGTGTCAAAATCTTCACAAGGAGACCAATGGAGCCAAAAACACTGGGTGGAGGAGAAGGGGAGCTGCAGATACAGATGCACAAATCAAAGACCAGGAATGGTGTGCACCTAGACCCTCTGTTTAGGTATACTAGATAGGCAGCACAGTCTCCTTGTTGGTCCCATAATATAAAGAGTAAGGACTACTTTTTTTTATCTTGTTGTTTTTTTTTTAATTTACTTATTTTCTTTTTTTTTAATTAATTTATTCTTGTTACATCTCAATGTTTATCCCATCCCTTGTATCCTCCCTTTCCTCCCTCCCCCATTTTCCCATTATTCCCCTCCCCTATGACTGTTCCTGAGGGGGATTACCTCCCACTGTATATTCTCATAGGGTATCAAGTCTCTTCTTGGCTACCTGCTGTCCTTCCTCTGAGTGCCACCAGGTCTCCCCCTCCAGGGGACATGGTCTAATGTGAGGCACCAGAGTACGTGCATGTCCCACGAAAGCCTTCACTTAACAGGAAACTGGGACAGAGGGGAGGGCATCCTATTGGGACTCTAAATGAGAGCCTCATGGGAGAATAGCAAAATAAAAGGATACAGAGGGTCCTAGAAATCTACAAGTAGAACAATATGATAGGTAGATTTGGGTAAGGACTACTTTTGACATGGACCTTGGACCCCAGAGATTATTCGTTTCTTCCTTGAGGGGGCACCCTATCAAGGTAACAAAGGAAGAGGATATATGCAGTCCAGAAGAGACTTAGTAGGCTGAGGTAAAATATCAGGAGTCAAGGGTTCCCTATTCTGAAGACTAAGGGAGGGAATGGGAGGGTATGAGGAAGAGATGGTGAGATGAGAAAGCAATGAGGAATGTGACTACAGTTGGGATGTTAAATGAACAAATTTAATGACATATTTTACTCCATTCTTGGCTTGGAATAAAATAGCTGTGCTATTAAGTACTTCAGATTATATAGCATGAGATTAAGTATTATATTTAAAATTAAAACATTTAAAAATCCACACATACTCTATATAAATTCATGTGTGCATACATGGTAATATATTATTTAATTCTGTACTTCACAGAATGAAAACTAATACATGTGCTACGAAAGGAGTTAATCAGATACCTTACATTTTGTGAATGTATAAAGACTTGGGTTTTGAACCCTGGTTCTCAGGAAATGCCAGAAACAGTAGTAAACACAGCAATCCTGTGGGAAGACAAGAGATTTCTAGAGGCTCAAAAGTCAGATACCCTGATGTATGAACCATCAAATAAAAGAACTTGTCTCAGTCAATGTGGAAGGCAAAAATGGATATATACATTTTTCTTCATAGTCCACACATAGATTGAGTTACACACACACACACACAGACACACACACGCACACAACTACACACATAACACACATGCATAAATAAAAATCATTTAAAATAAAATGCAAACATATGCATATTATATAAATAGAAAAGCTTAAGATGGTGAAGTTATAAAAAAAAAAAAAAACAGCCTTGTGAGGCCAGGGGGAAGAAAAATCTTGTTGTTTCTAGTTTTCATGAATTTTTCTAACAGTTATATTTTGGTCAATTCTTTGAAAATTGTCCATATCCATGACTGTATATACTTATACCTCATTAAAAACAGCAGCCCCATTACAGAGATATAGTAAGAATGTAAAAATATAATCCTGTATGCTAAAAGGTCTGTTCTTATCCCTTTCAATTAGTAGACTCTAGACAGAAATGGTATTCAGATTCTCTCTGAGTGCTTTTAAAAGTGACTTTCCTGGCTGGGAATGTTTCTGAAGAAAAAAAATCTACATACTCCATTATTCTGGAAAATATAATGTGTCCATAGTTCTCTCTAAATGAGAGGAAGGAAGAGCACCTTGCCTAAAGCATGTTCTATGCTTTAAGATTATTTATTTATGCATTTATTTAGTATGTGCGCACATGTGTGCTTTGTGTGTGTATGTCTTTGTATGTTAGTGTGTTTTCTATGACAGATATGTGTATCGTAGAAGAAAACATGCACGACTTAGTTTTTTTCCCTAGCACTCTGTAGATCCCTGTTATTGAAACAAAGTCTTTAAACTTTATAGTAAGAGGTTTTTACCACTGAGGCATTCCTCTGGCCCATGTTCTTCCTTTGAAATCTGTGATCCTCTTCTGGAGTAAGATCATGACACCTCCATACCTCAGTTTCCCATGTATCACTTTTTCAATGACTCAGAATGTTCTCAATCTTGTTGCATACTCAACTTTTGACTTTTCATAGGATTGGGACTTTAGTTTATTAGAACCTTAAGCATGTATTTGTAATAATCATTTTGTTGTTTAGACTCTACCTCCACCTTTATGCCTGTATAAATAATTACACAACTTCAACATGTGGCTATTACAGGTGTGCGTGTTGTGTGTGTGTATGTGTGTATGTGTGTACAAATATGGGTACTTATATATGGAGGCTGGAAATCCATAATATTATCTTTAAATTTTTACTAATATATACTAATTACATGGATGACACCATGACATTTTCATACATATGTATGATGATGTACCAACAGCCTTTGCCCCTAAACTCTATTTCAAATAGCCTTCTGTGGCAAGAGCAGAAGCCCATAACAAAAGAAAATTTGCAGATGTTTCATCATTTAGTGCAAGAACAACTGAAGGTTAAGCATATAGAGGAGTTTATTATGTCTGGGATTTCCCCTGTGTTTGTGGTAAGTGAGAAATTAGGCAGCTGGAGGATGATAACAGATTTGAGAGCACTAAATAAGGTAATCCAACAAAAGGGTCATTTACAGCCTGGATTTCCTTTACCTTTCCTGTTACCTAAGTCTTGTCCTATAATAGTAATTGATTTAAAATATTGTTCTTTTTACAATACCTTTGCATGAGAAGGATAGGGAAAAGTTTGCTTTCTCAGTACCTATTCAAAGTGGTGGTCCAATGAATAGTGGGGCTGGGGCTTTTGGAGATTTGGAATAGTTTTGGTTGTTGATCATTCCACTTCAAGATGATTCCAGAGACAACCACTAAAGGGAAGGCTGCAGGGCTCCAGGCTCCTGCTGAGATTCTTGACTCTGGTTACTCCAGATTCCAGCAGAAGAAATACTGCTGGCAATGCCAGGAGAATCGACCCTTGGAACTGATATCTTTACAGTTTTTTTTTTTTGTTTTTTTTTTGTTTTTTTTTTTTTTTTTTTTTTTTTTTTACTCTTTAATCGTCTTTTCCTATTGTTTTGGTTAGTTGGGTTATAAGAGACATATGCTCCATTAATAAGTTAATAATCAATTAGTAAATTCATTATAAAATATATTGCTTAAGAAAATTGAACCTACAGTATGATATATTTTGACTGTATCTATTCACTATCACATTCTATTTCTCTGTGTATTTTATTAATTTATTCAGATTACATCTCAATTGGTATCCCATCACTTGTAGCCTCACATTCCTCCCTCCCTCCTGCTTTCACCCTATTCCCCTCACTTAGGTCTATGACTGAGGGGACCTCATCCCACACTCTATGGTCACATGCTATCAAGTCTCATCTTGGTAGCCTGCTTCTTCTTCCTCTGAGTGCCATCAGGCTTCATCATCAAGGTGAGATAGTCTAATATGGGGCACCAGTGTTCATATCAGAGTCAGTCCCCACTCCCCACACAACTATGGAGAATGTATTGTCTATTGATAGAACAGAGTAGGCCTTCGATATGCACTGCTTGTATTGTCCTTTATTGGTGCAATAGTTTGAGAAGACATCCCTGGGCCCAGATCCACCCATAATGATGTTCTTTTTGTAGGTTTCTAGGAACTTCTGGATCCTTCTATTTTCCCATTCTCCTATATTTCTCTTACCTAGAGTCCCTATAGGATGTCCTCACATCTCTCCCAATTTCCTGGTAAAAAAAAAAAGAAGCTTCATGGAAAATGTCTTTTTGGCTAGTGTCTAGTTATAAGTAAATATATGCCATGTGAGTAATTCTGATTCTGGTTTAATTCACTCAGTACGATAATTTTTAGCTCCATCCATACATCCAAAAATTTAGGATTTCCATGTTTTTAATAGCTGAGTAAGATTCCATGTTGAAAATATACCACAGTTTCTTTATCGATTCTTCAAATAAGGAACATGTAGGCTGTTATGAACAAAGATGCTTTCTACATGGTTGAACATATGTCCTTGTTGTGTGGTGAAGCATCTTCTGGGTGTATTCCAAGAAGTGAAATAGCTGGGTCGTGAGGAATCCCTGTTTCCAGTTTTCTGAGAAAGTGCCAGATAAATTTCCAATGTGGTTGTACAAGTTTGCCTCCCCACCAGCAGTGAAGGACAGTTTATCTTTCTCTATATTCTTGCCAGCATGGGGTGTCACTTTAGTTTTAGATCTCATTCATTCTGATGTGAGTAAGATGGATCTCAGAGTTGTTTTGGTTTGATTTCTCTGATGACTAAAGATGTTGAAAATTTCTTTAAGTGTTTCTCAGCCATTCGATATTCCTCTGTGAAAATCCTATGTCTAGTTCTGAGCCCATTTTTTAATTTGGTTATTTGGTTTGGTGTTGTTTATTTTTTGAGTTATTTATATATTTGGATATTAAGCCTTTGTCAGATGTAGACTTGTTAAAGATCTTTTCCCACTCTCTATGCTATTGCTTTGATCTGTTGGCAGTGTCTTCTGCCTTACAGAAGCTTTCCAGCCTCATGAGGTCACATTTATTAATTGTTGATCTTAAGGCCTGGGCTGTTGTTTTTCTGTTCAGGATATTGTCTCCAATGTCAACGTTTTCCAGATTCTTCCTTACTTTGTCTTCTAATCAATTTAATGTGTCTGGTTTTATGTTGAGGTCATTAATCCATTTGGACTTGAGTTTTGTCCATTGTGATAAATATAGGTATATTTTCATTTTTCTAAAAGTAGACATCCAGTTAGACCATTTCTTGAAGATGCTATCCATTTTCAATGGAATAGATCCGGCTTCTATGTAGAAAACCAAGTGACCATGTGTCTGGATTCATTTCTGTGTCTTTGATTCGATTCCATATTGCTGTGCAAGTACACTGCTGTTTAATTACTGCTATTCTATAGTACAGGTTGATATACAGTATCATCTGGAGGATCTTTTTTTTTTTTTACTTATTTTTTTTATTAATTTATCTTTGTTACATCTCAATGGTTATCCCAACCCTTGTATCCTCCCATTCTTCCCTCCCTCCCATTTTTCCCTTGTTCCCCTCCCCTATGACTGTTCCTGAGGGGGATTACCTCGCCTCATATATTCTCATAGGGTATCAAGTCTCTTCTTGGTAACCTGCTGTCCTTCCTCTGCGTGCCACCAGGTCTCCCCCTCCAGGGGACATGGTCAAATGTGAGGCACCACAGAGTACATGAGAAAGTCATATCCCACTCTCCACTCAACTGTGCAGAATATTCTGACCATTGGCTAGCCTAAGTGTCCATCAGTAGAAGAATGGCTAAAGAAAGTGTGGTACATATACACTATGGAATACTACTCAGCTATTAAAAACAAGGAATTCCCGAAATTTGTGAATAAATGGATTGAGCTAGAAATGATCAGAATGAATGTTTTAAGCCAGAATCAGAAAGACTCAAATGATATATACTCACTTATATCTGCATACTAGCCCAAGGGGCATGTCCCACGAAAGCCTTCACTTACCAGGAAACTGGGACAGAGGGGAGGACATCTTATTGGGACCCTAGATGAGAGAAGCATGGGAGAATAGCAAAGTAGAAGGATCCAGAGGGTCCTAGAAACCTACAAGTAGAACATTATTATAGGCAGATTTGGGCCCAGGGGTTCCGCTCAAACTAAGGCACCAGCCAAGGACAATACAGGCGGTAAACTTTAAACCCCTACCCAGATCTAGCCAATGGTGCATCTTTTATTGTGCAAGATTGTATTAGCTGTTCTGTGTTTTTTGTTTTGTTTTTTTTCCATATGAAGTTAAGAATTGATCTTTCAATATCTTTAAAAGATGGTGTAGGTGTTTTGATAGAGATTGCATTGAATCTGTAAATTGCTTTTGGTAAGATGATCATCTTTGATATGTAAATTCTCCCTATCTAAAAACAAAAGAGATAATTCCATTTTCTGATGTCATCTTCAATCTCTTTCTTCAGAGATTTGAAGTTTTTTTTTTTTCAAACAAGACCTTCACTTGCTCGATTAGAGTTTCTCCTAGATATTTTATATTCATGATGCCTATCATGAATGATGTACTTTTCTGAATTTCTTCCTCTGCATCATTGTCATTTGCATATAGAAAGGCTACTGACTGAGTTAATTTTGTATGCAGCCAATTGCTGATGGTGTGTATCAGCTGTAGGAGTTTTCTGTTTGAATTTTCAGGGTCATGTACATACACTATCATATCAGCTGTAAATAGGGAAAATTTGAGTAATCCCCTTGATCTCCTTCTGTTGTCTCATTGCTTTGGCTGGAACTTCAAGAACTATATTGAAGAGATATGGAGAAAGTGGACAGCTTTCCCTGATACCCGATTTTAGAGGAATTTTCTTGAGTAGCTCTACATTTAATTTGATGTTGGCAATTGGCTTGCTTTATTTAGCCTTTATTATGTTTAGTTATGTGCCTTGTACCCCCCATCTCTCCAATACTTTAAACATGAATGGTTGTTGGATTTTGTCAAATAAATTTTTCTTCTGCATCTAAGGAGATGATCATGTGGTTTTTTTTTATCAGTTTTTTAATATGGAGGAATACATTGATGGATTTCTGCATATTATACCATCCCTGAATGCATGGAAGGAAGCCTACCTGGTCATGGTGAATGAAATCTTTGATATGTTCTTGTATTCAGTTTGCAAATTATTTTATTGAGTATTTTTGAATCAATGTCCATAAGAGTAATTGAACAGAAATTTTCTTTTTTTCTTAGATATTTGTGGAGTTTAGGTATCAACATGACTGTGGCCTCATAGAATGAATTTGGTAACGCTCCTTCCATTTTCATGAACTGGAGTAGCTTGAAGAGTATCAGTATTAGCTCTTCTTTGGATGTGTGGTAGAACCTACATATCTGGCCTTGGCTTTTTTTTTTTTTTTTTTTTTTTTTTTTTTTTTGGTTGGGAGACTGTTAAAAACTGCTTCCATTTCTGTAGGAGAAATAAGACTATTTATTGTTTATATGATCTTGATTCAATTTTGGAAGATTCAATTCATCAAGAAAATTATCCATTTCTATTAGATTTTCAAAGTTTTGACATATATGCATTTAAAGTATGATCGTATGATTCTTTTTGTTTCTTCAGTGTTTGCTGTTATGTCTCCCTTTTCATTTCTGATTTTTTTTTAAATTTGGATAATGTCTCCCTGCCTTTTATTTAGTTTGGCTAATGGTTTGTCTATCTTGTTGATTTTCTCAAAGAAGTAGCTCCTGGTTTTGTTGATTCTTTAATTGCTCTCTTTGTTTCTAATTTACTGATTCCAGCCTTGAGTTTGATTATTTCCAGACATCATCTCCTCTTGGCTGTTTCTGCTTCTTTTTTTCCCTAGGGCTTCCAGATGTGTTATTAAATTGCTAAAATGGGATGATTCCAATTTCTTCACAAGGGCACTTATTGCTATGAATTTTCTTTCTTAGAACCACTTTCAATGTGTCCCACAGATTTGGGTATGTTGTTTTTTCATTTTCATTGAATTTCAGGAAGTCGTTAATTTCTTTCTTTATTTCTTTTCTGACACAGGTGTAATTAGGTAGAGAGTTATTTAGTTTCCATGTGTGTGTAGGTTTTTTGATATTTCTGTATTTTAAGTCCAACTTCAGATCATGGTCATCTGATAGGGTACATGATATTATTTCAATCTCCTTGAATCTGTTGAGACTTGGTTTGTGACCTAATATATGATCAATTTTGGAGAAAGTTCATCGGGGTGCTGAGAAGAAGATATAATCCATTGTGTTTGGGTGAAAAGCTCTGTAGAGATCTGTTAGATCCATTTGATTCAAAACATTGGTTAATGTCCTTATTTATCAGTTTAGTTTCTGTTTTGATGTCCTAACATTTAGTGAAAGTGGGATGTTGAGGTCTCCCACTATTAGTGTGTGGGGATTAATGTTTTGTTCATGCTTTGTTAATAGTCCCTTTACAAATGTGGGTGACCTTCTATTAGGGCATAGATGTTTAAAACTATTATATTCTCTTGGTTGACCTTAACTTGATGAGTAGGAAGTAACCATCTTCAACTCTGTTATTAATTTTGGTTGGAAGTCTGTTTTATTAGATATTAAAATGTCTATATCAGCTTGCTTCTTGTGTCCATTTACTTGGAAAAACATTTTTGCACCTTTTACTCTATGGAAATGACTATCCTTGTGCCTGAGATGTGTTTCATAAATACAAAAGAATGTTGGGTCACTTAGTCTGTGTCTTTATATTGGATTATTGAGAACATTGATGTTGAGGGATATTAATGTCCAGTGAATGTTGAGTCCCTTGCTTTTGATATTGGTTGCAGTAAAGTGATTGTGTGGTTATGTTTTTGTGATGGTGTAGTTATTTATTTCCCATTTAATTTTGGTTGTAACTAGGTACTTTGGAGGTTTCCTTTTAGTAACTTCTGTCATACCACATTTGTGGATAGATATTGTTTGATTTTGTTGTTGTTGTTGTTGTTGTTTTTGTTGTTGTTGTTGTTGTTGTTCTGGAATAGTTTGTTTTCTCAATCAATGGTTATTGATAGTTTTATTGGGTATAATAGTCTGGTCTTGCATCTGTGGTCTATTAGAACTTGGAGGACCTCTGTCTTTTAGGGTCTCTCTTGAGAAGTCAGGTATAATTATGATATGCTTGCCATTATATGTTACCTAGCTATTATCTCTTTCCACTTTCCCCCTTTTAAAAAAATATTTTTAAAATTTATTCATATTACATCTCAATTGTTCTCCAATCTCTTATATCCTTCCATTCCTCCCTTTTTCCCATTTTCCTCTTACTCCACTCCTCTATGACTGTGACTGAGGGGGACCTTCTCCCACTATATAGGCTCATAAGATATCAAGTCTCTTCTTGGTAGCCTGCTATCTTTCTTCTGAGTGCCACCTGGCCTCCCCATTCATGGAACGTGGTCAAAAATGGGGCGCCGGAGTTCATGTGCAAGTCAGATCCCACTCTACTGAACTGTGAACAATGTCTTGTTTATTGGCTAAATCTGGTTAGGGGTTCACAGTTTACTGCACGTATTGTCCTTGGCTGGTGCCATAATATAAGCAGGACCCCTGGGCCCCGATCCGCCTATCATAATGTTCTTCTTGTAGGTTTCTAGGACCATGTGGATCGTTCTATTTCCCCATTCTCCCAAGCTTCTCTCACCTAGAGGCCCAACAGGATGTCCTCCACTCCTTTCCCCTTTCCTGATAAATAAAAGACTTTTATGGGACATGCCCCTTGGGCTAGTGTCCAGATATAAGTGAATATATACCATTTGACTCTTTCTGTACCTGGGTTACACATTCATTATGATCATTTTTGTTCAATCAGTTTGTCTACAATTTTCTAGAATTCCTTTTTTTTAATAGCTGAGTAGTATTTCATACTGTAAATGTACCACAGTTTTTTTTTTTTTTATCTATTCTTCTACTGAGGGACACTTCGGCTGTTTCCATGTTCTGATTATTATGAATAAGGCCACTATGAACATGGTTAAGCATATGTCCCTGTTGTGTGGTAAAGCATTTTCTCGGTATATTCCAAAGAGTAGCTGGGTCTTGAGAAATCACTATTCCCAGTTTCTGATATAGTACTAGATAGATTTCCATGTGGTTGTACTACTTTGCATTCCCACCAGCAATGAAAGAGTGTTCCTCTCTCTCCACATTCTCACCAGCATGTAGTGTCACTTGAATACTTGTTCTTAGCCATTCTGATGGGTGTAAGATGGAATCTCAGAGTTGTTTTGGTTTTCATCTCCGTGATGACTAAGGAGGTTGAGCACTTCTTTAATTGTTTCTCAGGCATTCGATATTCAATTGTTGAGAATTTTGTTTAGTTCTGTGCCCCATTTCTCAATTGGGTTATTGGTTTGGTGGTATTTAATTTCTTGAGATCTTTATATATTTTTGATATTTGACGTTTGTCAGATGTAGGGTTGCTGAAGATATTTTCCCAGTCTGTAGGCTGTCACTTTGTTCTGTTGACAGTGTCTCCTGGCTTACAGAAGTTTCTCAGCCTCATGAGGTCACATTTATTAATTGTTGACCTTAGGGCTTGGGCTGTTGGTGATTTGTTTCAGAAGTTGTCTCCTGTGTCAATATGTTCCAGGCTCTTCCCAAATTTTTTCTTCTGATTTACTTTCTCTAGTTTTTATGTTGAGGTCTTTGATCCACTTAGATTTCAGCTTTGTGCATGGTGGCAAATATGGGTTTACTTGCATTTTTCTACATATAGACATCCAGTTAGACCAGCATCATTTGTTGAAGATTCTATCCTTTTTCCATTGAATAGATTTGGGTTCTTTGTCAATAGAAAGTGACCATAAGTGTGTGGATTCACATCTGGGATTTTTACTCAATTCCACTGATTAACCAGCCTGTTATTGTGCCAGTTTCATGCTGTTTTAATTACTGTGACTTTATAGTACAGCTTGAGATCAGGTGTGGCGATTCCACTGGAGGATCTTTTATTGTGAAAGACTGTTTTAGCTATTATGTGCCTTTTGTTTTTCCATATGAAGTTGCGAATTGAACTTTCAATTTCTTTTAAAAATTGTATAGGTATTTTGATAGAGATTGAACTGAATCTGTAGATTGCTTTTGGTAAGATGGCCATTTTACTATGTTAATTCTCCCGATCCACGAGCAAGGAAGATCATTCCATTTTCTCATGTCATCTTCAATCTCTTTCTTCAGACTTTGGAAATTTTTTCAAACAAATCCTTCACTTGGTATGTTAGAGTAATTCTTAAGTATTTTATATTGCTTGTGGCTAATGTGAAGCATGTAGTTTTCCTAATTTCGTCCTCTGCATAGTTGTCATTTATATATAGGAAGGTTACTGACTTTTTCAGTTAATTTTGTATGAAACCAATTTGCTTAAGGTGTTTATCAGATGTAGTAGTTTTATGGTGGAACTTTTGGGGTCACGTATATACACTATCATATCATCTGCAAATAAAGAAAATTTGAATTCCTTCTTTCGCATTTGGATCCCCTTGATCTCCTTTTGTTGACTTATTGCTCTAGCTAGAACTTCCAGTAGTATATTGAAGTGATATGGAGAGAGTAGCAGCCTTGCCTTCTTCCCAATTTTAGAGGAATTTCTTTGAGTATCTCACCATTTAATTTGATTTTGGCTATTGGCATGCTGTATATAGACTTTATTATGTTGAGGTATGTACTTTGAATTGCTGACTCACCGAAACTTTAAATATGAATGGGTATTGGATTTTATTAAATGCTTTCTCTGCATCTAAGGAGATGATCATATGATTTTTTTTTTAATTTTCAGTTTGTTTATACGGTGGATTACATTGATGGATTTCTATATATTAAACCGTCCCTGCATGCCTCGAATAAAGCCTACCTGGTCATGGTGAATGATATCTTTGATGTGCTTTTGTAGTCTTTTTGAAAGTAATTTATTGAGTATTTTTGCATCAATGTTCATAAGAGAAATTGGTCTGAAATTCTCTTTTTTTGTTTGGTCTTTGGCGGGTTTAGGTATCAACGTTACTATGGCCACATAGAAAGAATTTGGTAATTTTCCATCCATTTATATCTTTTGGAGTAGCTTGAAGAGTATCGGTATTAACATATCTTTGAGTCTCTAGTAGAATTCTTCACTCAACCATCTTGCCCTGGCCTTTTTTTTTTTTTTTTTTTTTTTTTTTTTTTGAGACTGTCAAATTTTTTGCCCCTATTACTATAGAGGAATTGGGACTATTTAGCTTGTTTATCTGTTCTTCACTTAGATTTGGCAAGTGGGGTTGATTAAGAAAATTGTCCATTTCCTTTAGATTTTAAAATTTTGTGGCATATATGCCTTCAAAGTAGGATCTTTTGATTCTTTTTATTTCTTCAGTGTCTGTTGTTATGTCTCCCTTTTTATGTCTGATTTTGTTTATTTGGATACTGTCTCTCTGCCTTTTAGTTAATTTGGCTAATGGTTTGTCTATCTTGTTGATTTTCTCAAAGAAACAGCTCCTGGTTTTATTGATTGTTTGGACTGTTTGCTATTTTTCTAATTTATTAATTTCTGCCTTGTGTTTGATTATTTCCAGATGTCTACTCCTCTTGGGTGTTTCTGCTTCTTTTTTTCTAGGACTTCTAGCTATGTCATTTAGTTGCATATGTGGGATGTCTCTAATTTCTTTTTAAAGGCTCTTAGTGCTATGTATTTTTCTCTTAGCACTGCTTTCAATGTTTCCCTCAAGTTAGGGTATATTGTTCTATCATTTTCATTGAACTTCAGGAAGTCTTTTATTTCTTTCTTTATTTCTACTCTGAACCAGGTGTCATTATGTAGAGAATTTTTCAGTTTCGATGCATGTGTAGGCCTTTTGTTATTTCTGTTTTATTAAAGTACAGCCAAAGACCATGTTGATCTGATAAAATACAATTTATTATTTCAAACTCCTTGTATTTGTTGAGGCTTGAATTGTGACCAACTATGTGATCAATTTTGGAGAAGGTTCTATGGGTTGCAGAGAAGAAGGTATATTGATTTTTGTTTGGTTGAAAAGTTATATAGATATATGTTAGACCCATTTAATTCATGACATTGGTTAATGATGTTATTTCTCGGCTTAGTTTCTGTTTCAACGACCTATCCTTAAGTGAGAGCGGGGTGTTGAAGTCTCTCACTATTACTGTGTGGGGATCTATGTGTGGTTTAAGCTCTGTTAACAGATCTTTTAAAAATGTGGTTGCCCTTGTATTGGGAGCATAGATGTTCAGAATTGTGATGTCATCTTGGTTGACTTTACCTTTGATGAGTATGAAGTGTCCTCCCTCATCTCTTTTGATTAATTTTGGTTGAAATTCTATTTTGTTATATATTAAAATGGTATGCCTGCTTGCTTCTTGTGACCATTTGCTTGGAATATTTTTTCCACCCTTTTACCCTGAGATAATATCTATCTTAATGGGTGAGATGTGTTTCTTTAATGCAGAAGAATGTTGAATCTTTTTTATGCATCCATTCAGTTAGTTTGTGCCAGTTTATTGGAGAATTTAGACCATTGATGTTGAGAAATATTAATGACCAGTGACTGTTAAGATTCTTATTTTGATGTTGGTTCCAGTAGAGTGTTTATATGGTTGTATTTTTGTCATGGTGTAATTATCTATTTCCTGTGTAGTGTTTTTTTTTTTTTTTTTTTTTTTTTTTTTTTTTTTTGTGGCTTGTCTTTTGGGGTGGTGTTTTCCATCTAGTACTTTCTGTAAAAGCCGGATTTTTGGAAAGGTACTTTTTGAATTTCTTTTTTCATGGAATTTTTTCTTTTGTCTGTCAATGGTTATTTATAGTTTTGCTGGGTAAAGTAGTCTGGCCTGGCATCTGTGGTCTCTTAGCATTAGCAGGACCTCTGTCCAGGCCCTTCTGGCTTTTATGGTCTCTGCTGAGTCATCAGGTGTAATTCTGATAGGTTTGGCATTAAATGTTATTTCACCCTTTCCCTTGCAGCTTTTAGTATTTTTCTTTGTTCTGTATATTTTCTGTTATGATTATTATGTGACAGGAAATTTTTTTCTGGTCTATTCTTTTTGATATTCTGTAGGCCTCTTATATGTTTGTAGATATCTCTTTTTTTAGATTGGGAAATTTTCTTTTATGATTTTGTTGAGAATATTTTCTGTGCCTTGGAATCTGGTATCTTTTCTTTCCTCAATGCCTATTATCCTCTGATTTCTTCTTTTGGTGGTTTCCCTGATATTTTGCATGTTTTGTGTCAGGATTTTTCCAGATTTAGCATTTTCTTTAATGGTTGCTTTAAGATCTATAATTGTGTGTTCTAGATCTGAGATCCGTTCTTCCATCTCTTGGATTCTGTTAGGCTAGCCTCTGTGTTCCTTGCCTTTCTATCTGAGGTTTCATGTTCCCTGTTTTCTTCTGTCTGTGTGTTTATCATTGAATCCATGTTGATATTCAGATCTTGAATTGTTTTATTGATATCTTTTATCTGATTATATATTCCTGAGTTTGTTCCATTGCCTCTTTATAGGCTTTCAGAGTTTGAATAGTTTTATTGATTTCCTTCATCTGGTTGTTTGTATTTTTATGATTTTTTCCCAATGCCTGTTTATAGTCCTCTTTTATGTCTTCCAACTGTTTGGCTGCATTTGATTATATATTTTATTTGTTTCCTCCATTATCATCCTCATTATGAAAGATGTGAGGTCACTTTCTTGTATTTCCGTTGTTTTTTAGTTCTCTGGGTTATTTTCTTTGTGATACCTGGTATATGGAGACACCATATGGTTTTGTGTGGGATTTGTGTGTATGTGTGTGTGTATTATTTTACTCTGTCCATTAATTATCTTGGTGTCTCTATTTTTGGGAGGTTGTTTCCAGGGCTGGGTGTAGAGAGTCTGAGAATACATTCACCCATGTTCTCATGATTTCTGTTGGCCAGGACTCTGATGGTTCACTGCTCTGGATGGGAGGAGGACAGCCCTGTAGTTTTGGTCTCTCATTGGCAGTGATCCCCAGCTCCCTTGTGCTGTAGGTCCTGTAATCGTCCTGGGTCTCAGAATGTTCCCTGGGTGAGGCCAAAATGTCCACAGTGTTCTGGGTCCCCTTGTGGCACTGAGCACTACAGGGACTGAAGCATGTCAGGTGGAGTGTGACTGCTGGCCACTATACTCCATGTCTTCCCGAGATTTCCTTAGTCTAGGATCTTTGATTCTCTGCTGTTCTGTGGTTTCTGGTAGCAATTTTGGACCCAGACTGCTTGCAGAGTCCAGGTTAGTGTCACAGGGCCCAAACCACAAACACCCTGAGTCAAGTTTGTATCTCTATACTCAAACAGGTCTCAGGGCCTAATCCATGCACTTAGTCCTGTTAGCACTAAGCCCAACCAGGTTCATGGGACCAAATTGCATGTGGAGTTCAGCTAGATTCTCAGGGCTGTGACAGTGAACCAAGCTCAGCTACAGTCTCTGGATCCAACTGCCTGCTAAGTCCAGATAGGTTCTCTTGTCCGAAACCGCCCACCATGTTTATTTAGCTTCTTTGGGGGAAAATTGACTGCCAACTAGGGAACTGGGGAAAAATTACTGCCAGCTAGGAACTCTGGGCCCAAACTGCAGAATTCCGCAGGGTGTTCTGGGTCCAAACCACATGCTGAATCCAGCCAGATTTTCAGGACTGGGACTGCGTGCCAAGCTCAGCTAGGGTCTCTGGGCCCAAACTGCCTGCAAAGCTCAGCTAGAGTCTCAATCGCTGGACCACACGTTGAGAGCTCAGCTAGGGTCTCAGGGGCCAAACAGCACACCAAGTCCAGTTTGCATCTCAGGGCATGAGTTGCATACCTAGTTGAGCCTGGGTCATGTGGCCCAAACCACATGCTGAGTTCAGCTAACATCATTGGACCCAAATATTGCACTGAGTCCCCTCTCTTGCAGCAATTCCCACAGGTCACCACGCCAATTTCCTCTGTCAGTGGGTTCCCGGTTTCAAACCTCAGCCACCATCACTGCCGCTCTGTTCTGAGCACTCCTTCCATGTGCAGAGGTATACAGGTTTCCTGTATTTTGTTCTTTTCAAACTGTGGCGTACTCCTGCTATAGTGGGGAGCTTTGTGTTCCTGGTTAAGTTTTCCATGCAATTTGCAAAATCGTTTACTGGAGCTTGTAAACATGGTCTACTCTGCTCCCTGCCATCTTGGATCTCCCTCTCTTGCCACTTTTAATATTTTTTCTTTGTTCTATTTATTTGGTGTTTTGATGATCATCTTTTGAGAAGATATCATTGTCTGGTCCACTTTATTTGGTGTTGTGTAGGCCCCTTGAGTGTTTATATGCATCTCCTTCTTTAAATAGGAGAAACTGCTTCTATGATTGTTTTAAAGATATTTTTTGGTCCATGGGGTTGGTCAACTTCTCTTTCCTCAATGCCTATTATTCTAAGGTTTCTTCTGTTCATGGTGTCCTTGATTTCTTGGATGTTTTGTGTCAGGAATTTTTAGATTTAGAATTTTCTTTGATGATTGTTTTGAGTTCTACATTTGTATCTACCAGGCCTGTGATTCTTTTCTACATATCTTGGGTTATGTTAGAGAATCTTACCTCTAAGTTGCTTGCTTTCTTCTCTAAGCTCTCTTCTTCCCGTTTTTCCTCTGTCTGTTCTTTTATCATTGTTTATATTTTCATCTTCAAGCCTTGAACTGTTTTATTTATTTCTGTCATCTGGTTGTTTGTATTTTCCTGAACTTCTTCCATTGCCTATCTATAGGCCTCTTATATGTCTTCAATCTGTTTGGTTGCATCTTTCTGTATTTGTTTACAGATTTTACTCATTTCTTCCATTATCATTTTCATTTCTAAGGATTTGAGGTCATTTTCTTGTATTTTGTTTGCATTTCAATTCTCATGGCTGCTTTCTTTGGGATTGCTGGAATTTGGAGATGCCAAATAGTTTCATTTTTTGTTGTTTGCATTCTTAACCTGTTCTTTAGTCATCTTGCTATTTCTGAGGTTGGGAAAGAACTTATGATGTCCTTCACAGTTATTTGAGTTTGGATAGTTGTTAAATGATTGTTGGTCGCGTGCCCTTGCCTGGGGAATCAGGGAATTCTTCACTGGAACAAGCAGGTGACCCAATTTCTGCTCCTGGTGACTTTGCTCTACACATTTGGCTCCTGACTGGGTCAGCAGAGGTAGGCTTCTGCCTGATCTCATTTGCACTACTGAGGCAACTCAGACAAGCTGTTTTTTGGCCACTGTTTAATTTTCTGTCTTGACCCTTTAGGTTAGTCCATCCTCTCCCAAGTGTGGGATACCCTGTTGGGCCATAGGGACTGGCCAGACTGGGTTTTATCTGCCCAATTGTGCAGGTACAGACACAGACTACTGTGGCAGGAAAATAAGTTCCTGGCCACACCTGTTTAGACAGCACATCTTTGGCACTTCATTTCCACTGAGTGTGGCTGCTTTTCAGACTTCCATCTGGACCAATCGGGATGATTCTATTTTGATATGTTAAGTAGACATCCTGTAGTCTAGGCATGATTCACACTGGGGATGATTTAGCAAAAAAGCATTCATTCTTCTTCTTTTTTAAAATTTTTTTTATTAATTTATTCTTGTTACATCTCAATGTTTATCCCATCCCTTGTATCCTCCCATTCTTCCCTCCCTCTCATTTTCCCATTATTCCCCTCCTCTATGACTGTTCCTGAGGGGGATCACCTCCCCCTGTATATGATCACAGGGTATCAAGTCTCTTCTTGGCAACCTGCTGTCCTTCCTCTGAGTGCCACCAGGTCTCCCCCTCTAGTGGACATGGTCAAATGTGAGGCACCAGAGTAGGTGAGAAAGTCATAAAATCACTCTCCACTCAACTGTGGAGAATGTTCTGCCCATTGGCTATATCTGGGTAGGGGTTTAAAGTTTACCACCTGTATTGTCCTTGGCTGGTGCCTTAGTTTGAGCGGGACCCATGGGCCCAAATCTGCCTAATATAATGTTCTACTTGTAAGTTTCTACGACCCTCTGGATTCCTCTACTTTGCTATTCTCTCATGCTTCTCTTATTTACAGCATCATTCTTCCTGTTGCTCTTCTCCAACTTTCTGTCTCAGAGACAAAGGCTGGAATTCTCTATCTTTTGCTAATGTCTACTGTTTCTTCACCACCTAGGGCTCTTAGTTCTGATTTACTGCCAAGCAAGTCTGGTTGAGCAGTTGGAGACCTATATTCTTTGCCACAGTCTAGTCTGTCTTCACCATCTAGGGCTCTTAGTTGTCATTAACAGGCAAGCAGATCTGGTTAAGGAGAAGAAGACCTAGGAGGGTCCAAGGATGCCCGACTGTGCTTCCTTCTGCTGTGCTGCTGATTGTTGACTGTCCAAGGTCTGCAGCCAGGAAACTGAATCTCAGGAATTTTGTGTTTGCATATAGGTCCAGGCCAGGTATCCTGGACAAACTTAGGGCCATGTGGCTACCCAGAGACAGCAGGAATTGGTGAGCTTTCTCCAACACTGTCCTGGATCATGACATATTCTCCTATTTCACAGCCTCTCCTGGTGCTCCTTTTCAAATCGTGGCACTTTCTGGGATTATGGCTTTTTTCCTTTCTTTTAAATTTTAATTTATATGGTAACCAGAATTTCATTAGACTTACTTACAGGAGCATGTGAGAAGGATTTATTTACAGAGACATGGATAGTTAACAGAAGACTACATACAAAAAAAAGCATCTTTCTCTCCCTATTGAATTATACTATTCCTATGGTGCTATGTGCAAATATTTACTGACCCCAGGCAGGGACGTCATGAAAGATTAAGAAAAAAAAAATACCACCAGAGTCCAATTTGGTGAAACAATGAGTTTTATTGGAATTATTTACAACAATATGAGTCAGGGGTTTATTATTCAAGCCAAAAAAGCTCAAAAAATGTTGAGTTACAAAGACCAACCCTAAGATGCATCATGGCTCATAAAATCTAAAAGCCTAGATCTCTCTGTACACCTTACATATAGTTTAATAGGTTGAAGAGTGTATCTTTCAGGCTTATCATGGTGTTTTAAACAGTCATTACTGCTTATATTTTTTTATTGATGGTAAAAGGGATCTAGTGAATTGCCTCAGTTTAGGGATTTATGAAGCTTTTGAGTTTTGAGTTGCTTATTTCCTGAACTTACCAGAATGCCTGTAGAATGGAATGTATTATCATTGGAGAAATGTTGATTCTCCAGCCTCCACTCACTGCCTTTGGAATTTTAGAGGTGAGAACAGCATACTAGCTCCTCCTGAATAAATATTAACAGTCAATCCTCAGTGAAGAATGTGGCCCATTAAACCCTTATCCTGCTATTATTTCATATTTAAGGCTGCAATCTCATGCTGGTCTTTTGTATAGGCAATCAATTGAAGAAAAATCAAGATTGCCATGACCATGTGTACATCCAGCGCTTATGAATTTGAATTGGTAACTATTTTCATGTGCAGTCATGCAAATATATTGTCAAAGTAATATTTATCCCAAAAGCAACCATTAACTAGATACATAACTAATAGCTCTCTTTAAAAGAATAAAAGCATCATACTGTCTTTCTCTAAGTTCTCTGAAAGAACTAATGGATGTTGAAGGAAAAAAAGGAGAAAAAGCCGACTTTGTAAATATCGAATCATAGCATTTTACCACACACCAAGGAAACATGACCCAATATAAAGAGAACTGTTTTCAAGTAGATGTGAAGATATCTAAAGAGAAGAAGCAAAATGTCCAACAAATCCCCAGGGGTACCATGAAATTCAGAAGAACTACATTGTCTGAATGGCAAAGATCGAAAACTCTAGTGACAGCACATGCTGAAAAGGACATTGCTTTATTTTTGGTGGCAGTGCAAACTTGTACAACCACTTTGAAAACAATTGTGGAATTTTCTCACCTTATTGGAAAAGATGTACTCCATGACCTAATTCCTGGACATATACACAAAATATCCTTCACCATATCACAAGAACATCTGCTCGACTATGTTCATAGAAACCATATTGTAATACTCAGTAACTGGAAACAACCTAGATATCCTTCAACCAAAGAATGGATAGAGAAAATACATTACATTTACACAATTGACTATTATTTGGCTATTAAAATAAAGACATTATGGAATTTTCAGGCATATGGATGAAATTATAAATGATCATCTTGAGAGAGGTAACCCAGACCATGAAAGACATGCATGGTATGAACAAATATATAAGTGAACATTAGACACAATTTACATGATAACTATTGTATAAACTACAGACCCAAAGATGTCAATGAAGGACCAAGAATGATTATTGAATCTCACACAGAAGAGAAAATATAATAAACATCTAATCTAGAAGGAATGCTGGAGTTGTGTGGGAGCATGAGTGAAGGTAAACAGGTCACGGATCAGGTGTTGGGAGGAGTTGGGAGGTGTATGTTGAGAGATAGAATCTCTCAAGAAGCACCTGTGAATTACACTCACCTTATTCTAAGGATTTCTTAGCCAATAACTGTTAATTTACTTAGAAGTGCTTCCCTGACCTATCAGGTAACTAAGTACTGTGTTCTTCTTGATATCGGACACCATACAACTGCACTTAAATGAGTTACTATACCATTGGATGTAGATTGAGTATCCAGACACCACTCACACCAGCAAATCAGACATATTCTGCTACAAAACCAGCCTCAAAGCCCAAGGTTTATGCATCATATATAAAGGTGGAATGGATAGCTCTTTGGCGCTAGCTCCATTTCTCCATCATGACTGTCTGAGACTCCATTTCTTCTGAGGATGGTGGAGCTAACATGGCAGATACTGAAACCCACTCATTTGCTGCTATCTCTTTGGAGACCACTGGTGAAGCACTGCTCTATCTGTATTTCATGGAACCTATCTGCAAGTCAGCAGGTTTCAAATATATACCAGCTTCAAAGTGTTCAACACTTAATGGGACATGTATATCTCACCCATTATGCGATGCTCACAGATCATTGAGAAATAAGGATCAGACATATTGTAACAGAAATAAAGAGATAAAATAAAAAAGCAGTTACTCTGGACACAACAGGGTAGATGACTATACAAACCTACACTAATTATGACATGCAGAAGACTTAAGCAATATTGAGCCATGAAATCGATACAAAGCAAAACAAAATAAAGCAACAACTACAACAAAAACAGTAGAGGGAAGATGTGTATTAAAATTACACTGCCATCTGAGAACCTGTTGTCATTTGAAAACAGAGAAAGCATCAATTTTCTTTAATGGTAGGCCTCACTCCAAAAATATGTTGCACAACAGAAAATTGATAAAAGAGAAAACTTAATGAGTGGGAAAGTAAGAGCTGGTGGTGAATCCATTGTGGAATAATCCTGACAAGGACCTCTGATATCCATATTCATGTGCTCACATGTTCACAAAAA
Organism: Acomys russatus; assembly: GCF_903995435.1. Classification (NCBI taxonomy): domain Eukaryota; kingdom Metazoa; phylum Chordata; class Mammalia; order Rodentia; family Muridae; genus Acomys; species Acomys russatus. Next base: position 13,258,810 of record NC_067142.1, read on the forward strand.
TTTAAAGTAGGTCAAATCAAATCAAATAAACATACATAAACAAAGACTTTAATCAATCAATTTTAGTAAACACTGTGTAAAAATCATTTTAATTTACTGTATATTTTAATGAGTATAATGAATCAGAATATATGTATTAAATTCATTGCCATCCCTCTTTAAAGATCTTGAATATTGTACCATAGGATTTTTCCTGAAAATGGTTAAAGAGGAAGAAAAACACCACAAGTGAGAATTTGTAGATGTGCATTTAGTGGTGCTTTTTCAGGTTTTGGTAGTTATTATTAAATTTACAAGGTTTTAAGCTTTGCCTTCCAGAAGTTCTATCTCTTAAGAGAGACATGAAAAGATATTAAATGAAATACAAATATTCAACACATGCCTGGGCTGCACCACTGAACTTGTATTTTTAAGCAAATTCAATACTCTCCCATATCACTTAGTTGTCATCTAATCAAAGCCTCAGAATGTGACTTTATTTTGAAATTGGTGTTTTACTTTCTGGTTTTGATCAACAATTCCCTTTCATCTTTCCTGACTTTGGTACCCTTCAATGTCTTATTTTTTGTACCATCTCGATCACAGATGATTTTCTTTCATCAGCATGGTGGTATTTTGTTCTGGGGTCATAAACCTTTATAAACCCAGATTCTAGCAAGATCAGCTGCTTCAACTCTGTTCATTACACATGAAACATGAAGGACAGAGGGAAGAGAGAGGGAAGGAAGCATGAAAATTTAAACAAATACAACAAAGTTTTCTCTTTTATTGTTTGGCAGTTTCATGCATTTATTTAATGAACTGTATTAATTTTCACCCTATGTTTTCTCTCTTCTCCACCTCCCTCTCTTATTTTTACAATTCTTCACAATGACCACACACATATTTGTATGTAATCCACTTTTAGAATCCATCTTTTTAAAGTTAGGGTGTGGGTTTCTCAGTTGATGAAGGGAAGCTGATATATAGCCACATTGTTGATTGTCACATTACTCTCTAACCATCAATGTTTATACTCATACATTAATGCTATGTATACCATTCATCAGAGATAGTTTTCACTGTAGCAGGCAGATATTAATATAGAAACACATGATTGGTTAAAGTGTGGAGAATAAATGAGAATGAAATGCGTTGCCCCTAATGCATTACTTTTATGAAAAACATTTCCCACTTTTAATGGCAATTTATTTTTCTACATATTTATTTGTTTTATTTATATTACTTCATGTTGCTGGGACCCATTACTAAGACCCTTGTGGACATATATGATGTAGCACAGAGTCAATTACACAGACACTTGGAGTCTGGAATGAGGCAGAAGCAGACTCCTTTATTGCTGAAATTGGTCATGTCTTTATACGTCACTCCCAGTTTCCATTTGCTCCCAAACTACAAACTGCTGCTATAACTCCTCCCCTTTAGTTCCCATTGTGATGTCATCAGACTAGGCAAGTCAGTCTCTGGGCATGCTTGAGCATGACTATACAGGTCTCAAGCCTACTAAAATGAAGGTCACATTATGCACATGTGTTTTGCTAGGTGGACCTAATTTCTTCTCAAGGCAGGTCTTCTTCCTCTTATAATTACACACACATACACACACACACACACACACACACAACTACATACAGCAAGAAGAACATCAAGTTATCAAGATTTATATAAATGTTACATTCATAGTGCTTTGGCTATTTGTATTTGGCAACCTTAAAGAACATACCTTTTTTTAATCTTGATGAGTCTAAAATTCTGAATGTAAATGAATATTTATCATATCTCATCTCTATCAATTTAAAACATCAATCTATTTTGCTATTCTCCCATGCGTCTCTCATTTAGAGTCCCAATAGGATGCCTTCCCCTCTGTCCCAGTTTTCTGGTAAGTGAAGGCTTTCGTGGGACATGCCCCTGGGGCTAGTATGCAGATATAAGTGAGTATATACCATTTGAGTCTTTCTGCTTCTGGGTTAACTCACTCATTATGATCATTTCTAGCTCAACCCATTTATCCACAAATTTCGGGAATTCCTTGTTTTTAATAGCTGAATAGTATTCCATAGTGTATATGTACCACAGTTTCTTTATCCACTCTTCTAGCCAATGGTCAGAATATTCTCCACAGTTGAGAGTATGATATGACTTTCTCACATACTATGGTGCTCACATTTGACCATGTCCCCTGGAGGGGGAGGCCTGGTGGCACTCAGAGGAAGGACAGCAGGTAGCCAAGAAGAGACTTGATACCCTATGAGAATATACAGGGGGAGGTAATCCCCCTCAGGAACAGTCATAGGGGAGGGGAATAATGGGAAAATGGGGGGGGGAATGGGAGGATACAAGGGATGGGATAAACATTGAGATGTAACAAGAATAAATTAATAAAAAAAAATCAATCTAGACCCAAAAGTATCTTAACCTCTAAACAACTAAACTTAATTATAAAACTAAACTGTTTTCAACACCATCAGAGACTTAAGAAGGAATAAACTTTAATTACATGAGTAAAGAGGAAGTACAAGTTAGCAGCTCCCAATGTTAAAAAAAATGACAGAGATAATGAAGAGTCACCAAAATCTCTCTATATTGTTGGAGCATCATCTTCTGCTTTCTGGCACATTATATCTAACAGACATATTTATGACGCAGGAACTATTGAGGACGTGCCTATTTTTTCTTAGTAGCATTTGGCAGCCGACTCTGGCTGCATCCAGGCTTGCCTATTTTTAGGTGGAAATCTCTCTGTAGTAGAAATGAGGACATTTTGCTCAGTGGCCTGTCTGCCACTTTTGAAGTCATTACTTTTAGGAGATTCTTTGATGATCAACATCTTCTTTGAGGTAGGCAAGGTGTTTGTCAGGAGTTTACCTGTCTCATTTTCAATTAATATATAAAATAATAAAAATATCTTTCAATGTCATATTCTGTAGGTCTCTGTGGGTTTTTAAGACCTTACCTAATTTTACCTTTTCTACCTATAGAATCATATCTATCTATGAAACCTAGGGTCTTTTTATTTTTTCTTTAAATCCCAAAAGTATATTAAAAGTTATCTATTTAGATGTAGTATTTTCAATAATTTTATAGGTAACAGAGACTAGTGGATGGAACTTCAGGTTTCACTTCAGAAAGTTGAGTATGTACTTATGAGCCATCATGGAATTTTAAAATGTTTGTAAATTTTTCATAAATTTGCTATATTGTGTTAGAGTCATTTATTTTTATTTCATGCTTAATGCTAACAATTCTAAGACTTATAATGAAATATGACTACATATGCATACATACTTACATACTCAGACCCACATATACTCACACACATATGTATACACACATATACATATGTGTGTGTGTATATATATATATACATAATATATATATACACACAATCATATATATATGTATCATTTTATAGATTCTTTTAATTTAGTATTCAGAAATTTTATTTTGAACTTTATTTTGGTCATATCTGCTCAATATTATGTCCCTTTACTTCCTCCTAGTTCCTGTTGTCTTCACACTGCCACTTTTATATCCTCCTTTCTTGTTCATAATACCTGGGTACAGTTAGTGTAGCCTCAAGTACAGGGGTATAGAGGCGTCCACTGGGGTATGGACTGCCTACCAGATGCCAATTATCTCAGTAGTAGAGAATGACTTTCCCTACCTCAGCAACCATCTATTTCTAATAGCTACTCCCAAGAGTTAGCTTCTTAGCCCCTCCTCACTGATTCTTGACTTTGACTTTAAGTTTTATACAACAGCCATATCGGGCTAGAAGTGTGAGCTTAAAACCATTCTTCCTCTCCTACTATGATATGATTTAATGACCAGAAATGCAACTTTTTCTCCATTTAGTGAAAAAAACATTCCATAAAATCCAATCAATCTTTTAAATGAATTTCTAAGGGTACATTGTATACCTTGTAATAATTCTTCAGTAACTTTTCTCAAAATTTCTAACATGTGATCATTCTAAGGAGAATTTATTCTAATTGTTCCTCCTCTCCTCTGATAGACATACATTTATGCCTAAACATTTCAGGTTTTTTCAGCTGGTCTCTGGGTACTGTGCCTGCCCACATGTGTGTGTACAAACACACACACACACTCACACACACATACACACACACACTCACTCACCTAACTGAAAGTGAAATGAATCTTAAAAACAAGACCTCTTATTTAAAAAGTTCTTAGAAGCATAATAATATGTAGCTTTGGAAAATGAAATATGTGCAGTGCTGACCAGTGTAATAAAAGCAAGCATTTTTGTCTGGGACTCATTTCTAGGGGTTACATTTTTCTGCTATTTCATTAAGCAAAAACTTAAGTGTGTGGTTTAATAATAGCATTTTCATTCCAAGCTATTCATTCACCTTGTATTCTAGCTTTCAGATTTTCCCCCATGAATAAGCTGTTTCATGTGCAAGATTTTTACTCTGCACCACGTGATGACTATGTTCCATGCATCACCTCATTAACAAACTTCATTTTGAAGGTACACAGTAATCCAGTATTAAAACCCAAATGACTAGATAGAAAAACAGAATACTGAATTCTGAAAAACACTCTGTGGGACCAGCCTTATGTTTCAGTGGGCAAGGATAATTGACAACTAAAACCCACATAGAGTTGGGAGGAGATAACTGATTGCACAAAAGTACTCTTTGATCTTTGCACATGTTCAGTGCATACAATCCCCTCCCACACATACATCACACACATAAACAATGACAGATAACAATATTAAGAGAGTCCATAACAATAAATCAAGAAATCTTCCATAATGTGACAAGGAAAATAAAATTATGGGAGAAAGAAACATTGACAAAGAAATAATAAAATGCCAGGCAGGTGGTTGGGGGACTGGGTGGAAAAGAGACAATATTTGAAGACCCAGAGATGATGTTTTCTTCATCATATGATAGGTGAATAAATAAATTTTTTGTTGGGTAATAAAACAAATAATTCCTTAAGTTAATTTTTCTGACATGCTTCAGAAGAACATAATGAAAATCCTTTAGCATAGAGAATTGCATTTTTAGACTTGGGGAGTTTATTATATCCTTTTTAATAGTATAGAGCAACAAGAAGATAGAAACCAATATACAGGGAACATGTAAAATCTGACCTAGTGTAAAAAGATATGTGAGTTACATATTTCAGAATGGAGTTGCTTAGCATCATCTTCCAGAATGAACTCTGCTGAGCCTCCTGCAAATAACATATAATTTTAGTGCTAAATCCACTCGTTCTTGTAGCATTCTAATGTGAAGATTCAACCTGTCATAGACTTTAAGTTCAAAGCTTTACCTTCACCTGTCTGTTCACATCTGAATGAAGTAAGACACCTAGAATCAGGAAGGTGTAATTAGTAGCACAGGCTGGTAGCCACCATCAAGCTACTTTACAATAAGCAGCAAAAAGGCTTAAACACAGCCGCTTTTTTTCCATTAGTCATGCAGTTTAAAATCTTCACAAAGCTTATGTTACTTTTTCTGACTTGTGATATTAGTGCCTTCTCAGTCCCTGAGAACTGTGCTTTAGGATATTTCAGTTTTTACTGCTTCTTATTTCTAGGGAGTCTAACTTGCAGGTGGTAGCTGTCACCTTTCTTTTGTTTATTTATATTATACAGGAAATTTTTATTTTAAAGTATATTCTGTAATTAGTTACAAGTTACCTAATATATTGTGGCAAAAATTATGTCTTATCAAATATAAAACTAAATCATTTACAACATATTAACTGACAGCAATAGAAAAATCACTGAAATTTTGAAACATTCTTGAAATAATCATATATTTGTGGTCTTTAAGGGACAATTTTAAATTAAATGTATGTCAAATACAACACTTAGATAAACTTTTTGATACTTGCATACATATGTGTCACACATTTGATAATATCCATCCCAGTAGTCTCTCCTTTCCTTTTCCTTCTACTTCTGGTACCTTTGCCTTCCATAAAAATCCCTTCTCTCTTTATCTCACACACAAACACACACATACACGCAAACAGGCATACACATATACATTGAAGTATGAACACATATATCTTTCTACATACAACAGAAAATTCTATTTGTTCATCCTAGTCTGGTTTACTTCATTTTATGTTCTTTGGATCCATGCATAGTCCTTAAAATAAGAATGTGATTCCTTATGACTGAATAAAAACTACATTGTGTAATTGATATCTCTGGCTTTTGAATTCTTCTCTCCTCTTCCATAAGTGTACTTACTAATGTTTAGCTATGGGACTGTGCATCTGTTCTTATCAGCTGCTGAGTGAAGCCACACAGATGATTCTTCTGCTGGCTTCCTCTCTGCAAGGACAGCAGAATTTATTAACAATGTCAGGCGTAGGCTCTCTTTCATGGCATGAAACTCAAGTTGTGATAGTCATTGGTTGGTTGGGTTGAAGGTTTTCTGTATGGTTTGTTATCCCTTTTTCTCCACTGGAAGTAACTCCTGGCTGTAGGAGGTAGCCACTTCAGGCTCTGTATCCCTGTACACCACAAGAAAACTTATAAAATCAACTATTTTGGACCTGTAGAGGCACACAAAGGCCAAACCACCAATCCGAGAACATCATCAGGACAGAATATACCTCCCACCTTGACACACATATTTAACATGTACAGATTGCTCTACATGAGAGATCTTAAACAGCAGGATCAGGAGCTTTTTCTGACTCTGGTGTCTGCATTTGGGTCCCTTTCCTCTAGATGCACAAGGAGAATATAAGCCCAGTTCTACTACAACTTGATATACCAAGGCAGGTTGTTACCCATGGAGGGTCTTGCCTCTCTGAGAAGAAAGGGTTGTATAGTGAGAGGGGAGCAAAGGTTAGACAGAGGGACTTGGAGCATAGGAGTGAGGGCAACTTCCTATAAGGATGTAAAACAAATAATTAATTATTTTAAAATAATGACCAAAAAAACTACATTGTGTTTGTATGTATGTGTTATAGACTCATGTATATAGGTGTGCATAACCATGCTTGTGTGTGGAAACCACAAGAGATTGTCTAACACTCTGTATTTTAATTTTCCACATTATTTTTATTGATTCAGGGTATGGGCTGGGCTGTCAGGCAGTGATCCTCAATTCTCTACTCCACAGTGCTAGGGTTAGAGGTAAACATAAAAGACCTGTTTTCTATATGATGCTGGGTATTTGAACTCAGGTCCTCTTGTTTTCCTAGAAAGTACTCTTACTCTTGAGCCCCATAGTTTGATTTTTAAAGACCTATCTACGTATCTTTTTATCTGTCTGTCCATCTGTTTAGTTCAAGGGAATTTGTTTTTACCTATTGGAGTTTATATGTAATACATGCATGTGGGATATTATGGAGGTCAAAAGAAAACATTGCATTGGTTCTCTTGAATCTGGGGTTTAAAGAGGTTGTAAGTCACTATGTGAGTACTCAGAATCAAGGTCAAGTCCTCTATGAGGTCCATAAGCACATTGAACAATTGAACCATCTCTCCAGACTCCACAGCCTATATTTTCTTTCAGGGTGATAGCAGGGTACTTCACTTTAAAAAAAATAAAATTTCTGTTTATCTCTTACATACCAGACCAGGAGCTGCAAATGAGTTTCATTTTTGTGAAGGCTTTCATCTTGTACTGAGTGTGGAACTGCCCAACTGTCATCTGAATTACCTTTTGGAAACTGCCATTGACTCCACCCATGTCATACCAAGAGACTACACAGCTGAGTCTGTGTCCGCTTATTCCTCTTGGACTCATGCCTCCTCTTTCAATTGTCTGTAGGCTCTTCTTCTAATTTTCTCTATGGGATATAGTGTATTTTTCTCATCTGAGTGCTTTCTTTTGATGGTTCACACAGAGACAGCCTCCATTCTGATCTCTTTCCTGGGAGTCTAATCTTTATAATCTATTTTGGGAAACTGGTTGGTCATGTTGTTGAGGACCCCTGACAGGTCCAGTTGTTTCTCTTTTCCCATTTTCATTTTGCTTTTTTGTGTTTTCTGTTTTTAACTTATGAGCCAAGGTGCTTTCCTAAAGTGTCTTTGGCTTTAAGGATTATTTACAATAATAGTTTTTAAAGTATTAATTAAGATATTCATTCTGCCCTTTCTTCTACTCAGGGACTTATTTTGAATGTCTGTATTGCTATTTGATGGTATCATATAGTTTGTTACTCTCTTATGTCTCTTTATTCTCATCTCTTTCTCTCCTTAACAGTCCCTTTTTTACTTCACTGAACCTTTCTTGTCTTTGTTTAAGTTTGCATACAGGAACCTTTAGTATCTCTTCTCATTTTTAGTTACTGTAACAACTGAGAAACTGCTATTTGATTTCTTATTGTAATCTCTCATGTTAGTTCTTTTTCATCTTTGGTTAAACATTATTATGTTTTAATACAGTTAATTTTAAAAAATGGCTATTTAGGTCTAAAGTAATGGCTCAGAACTTAAGAGAACTAGCTGCTCTTCCAGAGGACTTGAGTTTAATTCAGAGAAACCACATTGTAGTTCACAAAGATCTGTAGTGTAACCTGATTCCCTCTTCTGATGTACATGAAAACAGAGAAGACATATACATAAGACATAGAATTTTTTAAATGATCATTTAGTCTTCAAGAGATAAAGACACAGAGAAAGGCTAATGAAAGACAGACAAGCAAGACAGAGAATGGAGAAGAGACAACATGAATGTGACTGCACAGCTATTTTGATTGGAACAGAATTTGAAGAAGTTAGTTTTATCTGTACCACAATGGGGATTGAATTCATGTCACTAGGCTTAATGAGAGGTGCCTTTATTCACTGGTCCATCTCAGGTCACCATGTTCAGAGAAATTTTCTTGATAAAAAATTTTTATCTCTGAATTTCATTTGATTTTAATGCAGGGTCTGTAGACACATGTGCTATGATCTTAGGCCATTGATATTAGAGATAAGAGAGAAAATGGTTTTAAAAGATTTATTTCATTTTTATCAGTGTTTATTTGTGTGTGTCAGTGGTGCATTTCAAATTTTTAATATGATATTCTTATCCATTTATTACAAATTCTTAATACTTATCTGAAAGATTTCAATTTCAATTAAAAATGTGATAATGAAATAAGACCCTTTCCTTTCAGGAAGGTCCATGTTGTTACTTATGTAGTTATTTGTTTAGTGATTTTTCTGAGATCCTCCCATAAAATATTTGTTGATTGTCCTAGGTGTTTACCGAAAGCTATTTTGGACTAACTTAATCAACTAAATAAGCTGAGAATACTGGGTGCCAATCCACTGATAATACCCTTGCTGTGCAATCGTGAGAGCAGCTTTGATTCCAGAGTCTAAGTTAATATATAAATTCAGGCAGAGTAACCTCCATTATAATCCAAAGGCCTGGGGAAGTAGAGATAGGTGGATCCTGAGGGCACGCTGGTGATTCAGGCTACTCAAGTGTCATGACAAGTAAAAGACTAAAGAAAGCAAGGTGGAACATGAGGAATAAAATTTCAGGCTGCGCTCTGGCTACCATAGGCACTCAAACACATGTATACGTGTCCCAAACCTCAACACATGCATACACATAGACACAGACACAGACACACACACACACACACACACACACACACACACACACACACACATAAACATACACTGATGGAAGCATCTTTAACTAACTGAAATAAATGATAAGGAGGAAACTCTATGATTCTTTCCAGATAGTCTACATTTTTACTAAGATTTGTAAAGTTCACAAAGTCCTATTTCCAACAATAAAGTTTTCTAAGTTCCTGGTACATTTTGCACTACCCACCATTTTACTATGATGTCTTCTCATTATAGTGCCAACTAAAACTTTGTCTACAAGTGTTGTGACAGACAAAAAAGGAATCTTCTCCTTAACCCTGGATGCGCTTCATGTTAGGAAAAATAAGGGCAGACAGTCTGAAATATATCTTCAGGGAATCACTAGATAAGCCAAAACAAGAAGCTTTAATTCCTCTAGAATGAAGATCATCTTTGAAACTGGAGCAATAATTCAGTGGTTGAAGGCTTACTTTTATAGCATAGAAGCAGAGATAAGTTCCTAACATCCATGTATGTGATTCACAGTCATCTATAATGTCAGCTTTGGGAAATCCTGTGGCATCTTCTAGGAGCTGCAAAGATCTATAGTCATGACTGTATGCTTTTCCATAATCATTCATGCCACACACTGATACATACTGATAAAAATGAAGTAAACCTTTAAATATCATTTCATCTTTTACTGCTAGTATCAGTGACATAAGACCTTAGCCCATGTCTCGAAGGCACCTGCATTCACAAGTGGTGTAGTAGGTTTGAATTCCATTAAGAACTTCTACTTAGTTTTACTTATTTTTTTAATAACAGTAAACATTTTCGTGGTTGATGCAGTGATGGTTGGTTTCCAGATTAGATACATCAGCTCTGACCTCTGTCATTTTGTTAACCACCATCACATCAGGACACTATTTTTTTTGGTTTCTTCACCACCAATTTTGCCAATGTCACCAGTATGTATTTTTCAGAACATTTTAAAAATCAACAACACTGTGAGCATTTTCAGGAGAATTTGGAGCGGATCTTAAAAACTGAAAATTATGTTAAAATTTCACACTTAATACAATTGTCACAGTGTCACAATGAGAGAAAAACTTTATATAACATTAACAGAATCAAGATATAATTGCATAGCAAAGAATTATAGTGCAATTTTCAATACTTAATTTGAAAATATTTCATATCTGTCTCACACATACCTTTCTCTTACTAGAATTAAGATCACTTGTTGAAAATATGAAATTGTCTTATTTTCAGATCAGTGCATTTCACACCCTGTTATTGATACTTCTATTTAATAATACAGTAATTCAATGAAAGGAAACAAAAGATCAAATAGTTAAAAAATGTAAGGTAAATTCTTAGTCTTGAATTACATCATTATGTATATAGAAATGTAAAGAATATTCTTTTCTGTTTGTAAATGTTAATATGTGAAAAAAGTGCAAAAATAATAAGTGAATGCAAAAATGTCTTTCATTCCTATACACAAAATATTAAGAAATAAATATAAAACAAAGATAGTTTCTTCAATAGCATTACAAATAGCATGTTTGATGAGATTCCATCTTACACCCATCAGAATGGCTAAGATCAAAAACTCAAGTGACACCACATGCTGGCGAGGATGTGGGGAGAGAGGAACACTCCTTCATTGCTGGTGGGAATGCAAACCAGTACAGCCACTTTGGAAATCTATCTGGTGCTATCTCAGAAAAATGGGAATAGGGCTTCCTCAAGACCCAGCTATTCCACTCCTTGGAATATACCCAGAAGATGCTCCAGCACACAACAAGAAAATTTGCTCAACCATGTTCATAGCAGCCTTATTCATAATAGCCAGAACATGGAAACAGCCTAAGTGTCCCTCAGTAGAAGAGTGGATAAAGAAACTGTGGTACATATACACTATGGAATACTACTCAGCTATTAAAAACAAGGAATTCCCAAAATTTGTGGATAAATGGATTAAGCTAGAAATGATCATAATGAGTGAGTTAACCCAGAAGCAGAAAGAATCAAATGGTATATACTCACTTATATCTGCATAATAGCCCAAGGGGCATGTCCCACTAAAGCCTTCACTTACCAGGAAACTGGGACAGAGGGGAAGGGATCCTATTGGGACTCTAAATGAGAGACGCATGGGAGAATAGCAAAATAAAAGGATACATAGGGTCCTAGAAATCTACAAGTAGAACAATATGATAGGCAGATTTGGGCCCAGGGGTCCCGCTCAAACTAAGGCACCAGCCAAGGACAATACAGGAGGTAAACTTTAAACCCCTACCCAGATCTAGCCAATGGTCAGAATATTCTCCACAGTTGAGTGGAGAGTGTGATACGACTTTCTCACGTACTCTGGTGCCTCACATTTGACCATGTCCCCTGGAGGGGGAGACCTGGTGGCACTCAGAGGAAGGACAGCAAGTAGCCAAGAAGAGACTTGATACCCTATGAGAATATACAGGGGGACGTAATCCTCCTCAGGAACAGTCATAGGGGAGGGGAATAATGGGAAAATGGGGGTGGGGGGGGAGAAATGGGAGGATACAAGGGATGGGATAAACATTGAGATGTAACAAGAATAAATTAATAAAAAAAAAAAAGAAAAAAAAAACAAATAGCATGTTTTTAGGTCCAAATTCAAGAAAATATATAATTGATACTATTTTATGATACAAAAATTTAAAACAAGGGCTGGCAGAATTGCTCAATGGTAAAAGTGCTTTTCACCAAGCCTGATGACTAGAACTGAATTTATGCCCTCATGGTGGAAATTATGATTCTACTAAGCTATCCCCTGACCTCCATACATGCAGAGTCACACACACATACATATGTACACACATACACACACACAAACAGACAGACATATTCACACACATATCACTCATACATCTATACTCACATATTATTTAAATAAGTGTCTAAAACAACTTAAGTGGAAAATACAGGGCGCTTATTAAAACAAAATTCATAAAACCTCATTGAAGCATCAAAAATATTCTCAGATGCATGAAGGGATTTGACAATTAATCAACTAAAATGTTTAATGTTTTATTATTTTTCTACAATTTCATTTGTAGATCAACCTACAATAATTCCAGAAAGTTGAATGTAACAATTCATAGTAATAAGAGATAGAAATAGGCCATATAAATATAAAAATATCTCCAAATTATAGAATATGCATGCTAACAATAAAAAAGAAATTAGGTTGAAATTAGTATACATAATACAATTTAGCAGTGTTTCATGTATTTCCAGATATTTATAGTAGAGAAAGGATTGATACCAAGAAGAAATCTTATCATCTGGGGCTGAAGAGATGGCTCAGAAATAAGAACTTGCTTTTCTTTGAGTTGACTTGAGTTTATTTCCTAGAATCCATATCAAGTATATAACTCCAGTATCACCAGTAATTCCAGCTAAGTGAAGTCCAGCACCGTCTTCTTGTGTCAGTAGATGCTGCACACAGGTAACATAAAGTAAAAAAAAAAAAAAGATGTGGAGAATTGGGTGTGGAGGTGATGCCCCTTATCCACCATCTTTCCACCTATAATAATCCTGAGAACTAGCCCCAAGGTCATGAAAGCCCATCCCTGGTTTTTTCACTTGGTAGAGTTGGCCCTACACTTTTAATGGATGGGACAGTTTAATTGGCTCTAGAGGTATGGGCCAGCTTTTAAGGCATGAAAACAGGAGAGTTGATGCTGCTTCTTGCTTGTGATGGCATGGAGTGTGTTAGCTGGAAATGCTCTAGAAAAATCATCCTGGTTGTGTAGATATAGGGGAGCCAGCAGGCAGACAAGCTAAAACCTAGTCCCATTTTCAGGATTTTGAATTCACCCGCACCAGAATCTCCATCATCTATGAGCTTTTTGAGAGAATGAAAGCCTCAGTCATGCTAATCCCAATCTGCAGGATCTCCATGACCTAAGGCAACAACAAGACAACCCGGAAGAATTGCAGTGAGGAGCCAGTATTGATGTTGTGACAGAGCGAAATGTCTCATTCAAATAAACATTTGCAAGTGAGGATGTGTGGACAGAAGTGTATATACTGTGGGGTACACTATGACACACTAGAGCTTTTATAACAAGATGTGTTATATACTTTGATGTATTATGTTTCTTTGGTTTTTTTTTTTATTTGGGGGAAGAAGTTACAAGGGCAGGTGGTGAATACAAGAGGGACTTGGGTACCTGATATGAAACTCACAAAGAATCAATTAAATGCTGATTATAAGAAGAAGTGTATTGATTTGAGAGGTAGTCTGCCAAGTGCAAGCAAATGTAGGAAAGGGTTCCAGTAAGTATTGAAGAAGTGTTTGTCTGCATCTTCAAAAGAAGACTGGATATAAAATTCATAATATCTGCAACTAAAGTAGGTTAAGTGTTAACAAGAACTGTTAAAAGATAAAGCTCCAATTTCAAACATCGAAAAGCAAATATCATTGAATATCTGCAAGCACCATAATGTATAGAAATAGTTCTTTTGAAAGAAATGAGAACAGTGAATCAACAGTAGTAATTATATATCCAAATATATTATTACACCAGTTACTGCTTTTGATCAGAGAAACTTGTAAATGCTAAAGAGACATAACAATAGTAATACTTTATATGAGTACATAAATTTATGCATATTTGTGAAATGGACAATTAGGGTCTAATATGTAAATGACACAGGGAAATAAGTAGGATAAATAGTTCTACAGAAAAATCAGCAAAAGGACTTGAATAGATTTCAAAAGAAGAACATATAACTCACAAAAGAGTATGTGATCAGATACAAACCTCTTAATGAATGGTGAAATGGACAAACTTAAAATGGTTAAATATTCAGGAAAGTGGTATAATGGGGATAGTCAATAGAAAATTTCAAATTCAGCCAAGTCTTATGACCCAAGTTTGGTCCCCAAGACCAACAGGGGAAACACTTCATGAATGCTGTGTTTTTACCTTTACATGCATACTGTGGCATGTCTACATGCCGTGCACTCTCAATATATACATGTAAAAACATGTTTAGAAGACTCAGGTTTATTTAGAGACATACTTTTTAAATTACGAATATTAACATATCCAGCATTAATCATTTCTATTTCACATTGTAAACACACATCATAGAAAGGTCTGATTTAAAAATATTGTTGGTCTTCACTATTTTGTTGGTTCTGCTTTTTTCCAACCTGCTCTACAATCTAGATAGAATAGAAAAAACTATAGCAAAGGAAAGAGACCCTGAATAAAATCAGAAAAGGGAGAAAATTGTCATTAAATTACTTGAGGTAGATTGAGGCATTGAGCTCCTTGGGACAAATTTGACAGGGTATCGAATTTCTTCTTGTTTATTCTTTGTAGACAACTATTTAACAAACCACAGCCAATAACCACCAAGAGCCAATCAACAACACCTCCTATGGCTCTCAAAGCTCTAGCACTTATATACCCTCTGAAAAGTCCTCAGAATTCCAAAGGCCACACAATTGCTAAACCATACCTCTTCTAGAGCATAATGCAAATCCCAATCAGCTGCTATAGACAGTCTCAAGAAGTTTTCCATCTCTCCCCAATTTCTTTATCTTTTCAACCTCTCCTCTCTCTAGACCCATTACCTCTCCATTTCCTCTTCAGAAAAAAGCAAGAATCCAAGAGAAAACATCCAAATACAACAAAACCAGACACAATAAGAAGGCAAAAAACTAAAACTGAACAAAACTACCAAATTGGAAGAAAAGGGTTCCAAGAACAGATAAAACAATCTGAGGTATACCTGTTACCACTGTTAAGTGTCCCACAAAACAGGAAGCTAACAGTTATAACATATATGCAATATACTTGTATAGATCCATGCATGCCTTGTATTTTGCCCATTAGTCTCTGTGAAACATGTGAGCCTTGCTTAATTGATTCAGTGGACCATGTTCTCCTGGTATCTTACACCCACTCTGATTTTTAGGATCTTTCCTCCATCTCATCTGCAAGGTTCCACAATATCCAAGGAGAGAGACCTCATGGAGAACTCCAATTTAGATTCTCTCTCTGCAATGTTTGGCTGTGAGTCTCTACATGCACTCCCATCTGGTACCTGAGGAAGCCTCTATGATGATGACTGGATAAAGTGTCAATCTAGGAGTATAGCAGAATAATTTTAGGAATAATTTCATGAAATATGTAGCCAAATTTATGCAACCAGAAATTTTATCATTGGTAAAGTGATTCAGAATCAGAAAGACAAACACATTATATACTGAATTATTAGTTGATATAAGTTGCTAAGTAAATAGTAATCAAGCTACAAGCCACAGATCTAGAGATATTATCTAAAGAGGGGAGTGGTGAGGAGTCTGCGTGGAACTCCATGGGAAGGGTAAATAGAACAAGTTTTATTGGTTAACTGAGTGCATGTAGGAATTAGAGGAAGAGGGATAATACGGAAGAGAAAGTGATGGAAGGAGAAATTGCAGGCAGGTACAACTGGAATTGTGGAACATTCAGGGTATAGTGTGGAAACAGTGCAGTGGAATCTTTCTGGAATCTTAGATAGTAACCGAAGAAAGAATTCCAAAAATGAAGAATATGGAGTCTGAAATTTGTAGCCAGACAAGGTTTCCAATAGTGATACACTGTTGTATTCAGTTGAGTTGTTGGTCAATGGTTTCCCATGAAACTCCTATACCACCCAAGATGATGCTAGGTCAGAAGGTAACTTTCTGAAAACTGCCAGAATGGCTCCATTGCCATAGACAATATCCATATTACTCATTGAATATAGAGTAGTGGATCTGGTACTTTAATGTTGTCTTCACCCATACATTCTGGTCCCTTTGGTGATCTAAAGGCTACAGAAAGAGAAACCTATATAGCACTCTAGCCACAAAACTCTAGAATTATAAACTTTCCTGCTTTTAAAATATGTTGGAACAATGGAGGCATAGAACTTGTGAGAGTGGCCAGATGACTAAGTTGGTAAAGAATTTGATCAAAAAGCATAAGGACCAGAGGATGGACCTAAGAGCCCACACAAGAAAAACAAAGAAAATTGTGTGTGGTTGTATATGTCTGTAACCCAAGAGCATGGAAGATGAATATTGGGATCTAATGGGCAAGGAAGTTTGTCTTAAATGATGAGTTTCTGATTCAGTGATAATCTCTGAGAAATCTAGAAGTAATTACATACATTTATAAATAAAATATTATATATATAATCATACATACATACATACATACATACATACATACATACATACATACATACGAAATCTTTGGGACACATCCCCTGGTCATATAGTTCAAGTGCCACACAGGAACCAGCCTCAAGCAAGTGTGAACTTGTGATATGTCCAAACCTTCAAAATCTGATCTTGAGAAAGGCAAAAGTAAGCATTTTTTCCTCTATGTTCTATAAATTTAAGGCAGACTAGTCTATATAGGACAGTCTAGCCATGCCAAGTCTACATAGTTAGACTCTGTCTACAAATATATCCTTTAGCATCTGGCTGGTGGTCAGGATTCTTAGTCTAAAAGACTGGTCCAGGTGTTTCTTGCTTCATAATGAGAAAGGGTGTACTTTGGGATCAAAGGTCCCAAGGTCCTGTTTTGTTGTTGTTTTTTTTCTTTTTGTTTTTCTTTATTTTCTTACTTTGTTTTTTGTTTTTTGTTTTTGTTTTGTTTTTGTTTGTTTGGTTTTTTTTTTTTTTGAGACAATGTTTCACTGTGTAGCCTTGGCTTCCCTAGACTAGCTTTGTAGACTAGGCTGGCCTCGAAGTCCCAGAGATCCACCTGCTTATTCCTCCTGAGTCCTGGGATTAATGGTATGTGCCACCACGCCCAGCAATTTTCTTTATTTTTAATTTGTTCTCTACATTTAATTTAGACCATCACTCATCTCATCCTGGTCCCACATTCCCTTCCTCAACCCATTCCTAGTCCTCAGAAAGGAGAAATCCTCCTCCCCATCATCTGACCCCAGCTTATCATGTCTCATCTAGACTGCATGTGTCCTCATCTTCTGTGCCTGTAAAGAGTGCTCAGCCAGAGGGAAGTGATCAATGTGAGGACACTAGAGTCAATGTCAGAATGTCCCCCTACTTCTCATTTTATGGGACTCACAAGGAAGGTTCTGTTTCTTGCTCAGTGGCAGCTTAGAAAACTTAGGATGATGCCAGTGACCTGGGCAGTAGGCTAGGATCCCAGACTCACTGGGGGAGGTAAAAAGTGAGTTTTCCACAGTGTATTACTGTTTGGCTCTGGCAGAATGAGAGTGCTTATATCAGAAAGCAGTGGCGACTTGGGAGATTCACAGGCCCATGCTGATATCCAAAGTATTACAGCCCATTTTTAGGTTTTTGTGCTGATAAGTATACCCTTCCATTTCAAGAGAGCTTGTGGACTGCAGAGCTGAATTAAAGCACCTGCCACAATCCACCTTAGCCTCCATCTTAAGTGCAACTCCCTGCCTTGGTCTGTCTCTACCCACCTGCCTGAAGCCTACTGCTCAAAGCAAACAGGCTGAACAGAGAAATATATGGGCCCTCATCAGCATTAGCTGCTATCCTCTGACCGATTTCAAGCCTGGGTCAGTCTCTGCCCACCCACCTGAAGCATACTGCTTTGACTCAGTTAAGACATAAAAACAAACAGGCTGGACAGAGGCCTGTTCAGGCCACAATCCTCATTAGCTACAATCCTGCTAGCAGCTTCTGGTTCTCATCTCACACTGCCCACCTACAGCCTATTGGCCTGATCCACCTATTTCACAGAGCAGAGAACTGTGTGGGCCACACCCCATATTAGCTGCTGTTTCTTAAAAGCTTTGAGCCCCAATCTCTCTCCCTCAGCCTGACACATACTGAACTAGACCATCTGGAACACAACAGATAGACAGAGTCCTGCCATCTTGAAAAGGACAGTAGGGCACCTGAACAACTTTGGGCTTACAAATCTATCAACCCACTCCTCTCCTGACAGACCAAACTCGGACACGTTTAGGGAACCCATCTGAGCTGAGTTGGGTGCATACACTATCTAATACCACTCTCGAGCATTCTGAGGAGGCATCTGGGCAGCCCGAGAAAACAATCTTAGTATTGGAGCTCTCTTTACTTGCTCCACACCTCCTGGTCAATGTGGGACACACACTGTGACATCATTGGAGGAACCTCTAGGCCTGTGAACACCAGACACAGCCTAGAGGGCAGAGCAATAAAACTAGCAACAAAACTCAAAGCCATGTAACAACGTTGGAAATGAGTGATCCTAGTATAGCAAGCCCTGGAGATATAAACACCAATGAAGCACTAGAAGACTTTAAATCTGAGGTATTAATAAATGATAGAAGCTTTGAAAGAGGAAATTAAATCATTCAAAGAAATATAGGAAAATATACTCAAACAGATGAAAGAATTGAATGAATTCTATAAGGAATTATAGGAAAATACATCCAAAACAAAGAATGAATTGAAAATATCCTATAAATATTTAGAAGAAAATTCAATCAAATAGGAGAAAGAAATCAATAAGACTATTCAACACCTGAAGCAAGAATTAGAAACAACAAAGAAACCACTAGCTGAGGCATACTTACAGTTTGAAAACATAGGGAAGGTAACAGGAATGCCAGACAAAAGCCATGGCAACTGAATACAAGAGACGGAAGACAGAATCTCAAGTGTGGAAGATATGACCAAAGTTATCTATACATCAATTAAAGATTTAATGCCATCTTGCACATGTGCCTGTGATTTGCACATTTATACACATGTGTACACACAGACACATATGCACAGACATACCACATACAATACACACCAACAATAAATGGAACACCACAAATCTTCTGATAAAACAACTGCAGAACACACAACATCCATGTGATATTTTGTCAGCAAAAAGAAAGACTATTCTATGCATGTTAATGAAAAATGGAAATGTCCTTTTCTAATAGATTTAAGTAGAACAGCATTGAAAAGCATGTAAACTCAAATTTAAAATTAAAGAAAATAAAGCCCAGACTGCTATCTCTTGAAGTAAGGTGATTTATGGAAAGCTAAAGATTCTGTACAACTAAATTTATGTTCTCAGTGACTCTCAAAGTACTAGAAAATATTTTACTGACCATTTAATGTTTTTAGCAAATGAAGTGCGTAAAGCCCTAGAGAATTGGAAAAATGATATTCTATTTCAATTTTATACCTTCTCTTACATTAGAGGTGTGAGTTTATCTGTAATGTGTAATGATATTGTAGATCAATTCATATGGGATGTATGATGATATTCAGAATTCTTGAAGCACAAGTAGCAAAATGCGATCTAGTACACTCATAATTTGAAAGTTCACAAAATATAAACAAGATTAAATACTTAATGGAAACTAACCTTTGAAAATACTACCAGCTGCTTTGACAAGCAAGAAAGCTTTTTATATTCTCAGTGTTTTTAGAATGTGTAATTAAATTTTACTATTAAAACAAAAACATTATGTTGATAAAATAACTGAGTCACCATGAAAACAAAATACTGCAGGTAAAATATTGACCTACAGCACTAGAAGAATCTCTTTACATAAAGGCAATTGGCAGTGCATAGCTCAGTAAAGCAGATGATCATTTATGAAATGATAGCTGATGAACACATCAGGTACATACGAATTGAATATGTCAACATAAAGGTTTATAGCAAGCAATATGCTATTTATATATTGCATATGATTCTGAATATTAATATGGCTTTATCAACAGAAAAAAGACAGTGATAAAATATTGAGTAGAATAAAGAAGGTAAATCATATAGAAATAAACCAAGAATATAAATGCCATGCTATTTATACTGAGGCTCATGAAGATAGAAAAGTTTCTCTCCATACTTATGGTGTTGAAAAAAAATACCAGACATGGCAAGGATAAATGCAGGTGAGTTTTGACATTTGATTTCAAGTTTAATATCTGTCAGGAGTGGTGGTTTCAACAGGGACTGTCGCCTATAGGTTCCTATAGTTCAAAATATAGTCCCCAGCTCATTATACTGTTTGAGAAGGTTGTGGATATTTAGAAAGCAAAACTTCATTAAAGAAAGTACATAATAAGGCTGGGCCAATAATCTTCCTATGGGAAGTTCGAATCTTGCTTTAGACTTCTATGTTTACTTGTAAGCTTTAAGTGCATGGAAGCAATATGCCATTTATTAATCATTGTTCAAAACTATGAAATGGATTTCAGCACTTATGAAAATTCAAACCATTTTAAAAATAAAATTTGTCTTCATTGTTATTTGTCTCCTAGGATTTTCCCATGAGGTTATTCATTTGAAGAATATGACAATAACATATATTTCCTACTTTTAAAGATTTTCTTTTATTGCCACTTTTATTTGTTATTTTGTAATTTTGCACCTGTACACAGTGCATACTTACCACTGTGACCTGAACCAAACTCTCACTCATGTATCAAACTCCTCCCATAAATATTTTCACATATTCATCTTGTAACATAAATAACTGAGTTTAATCAGAGCCATATGTGTGGCCATAGGTTCAGAGATACATTTTGGAGGCAGGTGGAATCAGTAATTGTTCATAACTCAAACTGTGATACTTTTATCCCAGTATCTATTAGAGATTAATTTTAGGACCCTGTGAGCCCTTCTTTCTTTCTTGACCATTTGTTGACATGATAAGTCTTATGTGAGCCTCTTGCAGGTCTAGTTGACCATAGGTTGCATCTTTTAAGAGGATGGTATTTAATGGTAAAGCAGGCATATTTTTCTCAGTCACTGGTGAAAGTGATATTTTTTATAACAGAAATAGATACACAAGACCAACAGAAATTGCTGAATTACAAGTTCAAGAAATTTGCCATTGAGCAATCCTTTCTCTATCTCAAGGAACAACTGAATTCACCCTCCAGAAAGCCTGTTATTTTTTGTTAAATCAAACCAATATGGACCAAGTTGGCCTCAATATATTTTATTTCAGAGCCACCTCACATAGCTGGAAACATATAACTTAAAAGACTATATCTGCAATCAATAGCTGATCCTCAACCAGCTAAATAAACTTGATTGGACTAAAGATGGGTCTTTGTTCAATCATATTCAAATACGAATCTTCAATCAATTGTCTTTGAACTTCATTTCCAATTTCTACAATAAATGCTCAATTATGATATCTCAAGTGAAAGCCTATGGATGGCTCAAAAATCTATTGCTAGTGTTCAGTCTCTGGACAATCCTGAAATATTACTGTCACATTTTCTCTTTTTTAGTATGCTTAGTCTACTTCAATTTAGTGTTCTGCTTGTACTCACTGGGATAAGACCAAGTATCAGTTGATGATGGTGAAAATTTTATTGTACTTTAAGGTCCCATGCTGGATATCTTTTCACTTCTATAAACAAAGGGAGAAAGCAGTCATTTCACTTACACTCAAAATGGCACAATCAGAACATAGATCCTCAGAACCTATCAGAAGTCTATTTTCTCCATCAGCGTAGAAGTCTTGTTTGTATCTTAATGGCATATCCATGAATTGATTCTGTATAACTTACTGCTCCAATTCCAACATGAAAGAGACAGAGACACAGAGAAAGTGAGAGTTTTGCCATACGTTGACAATAACACTTCTGCATCTAAACTTTTATTTCAATTTTACTTTCTTAGCCATAATTCTTTAATACAGACATAATTGCTATCAACACTAATTTTCTCGATGATCAGTATTTGAGTTATCCTTTCACAAACTTCTGGCATCTTGTTTCTTAGAGAAATACATTTTCTCTTATTTTCTTTTTCTTTTTTCAGCTTTGTCTTTATTTCCTTATGAGATATTTGTTTGGAAAAGAGTTCTTCCCATTTGAGCTTTCAATTTTCATTGTCCTGCTTGCTTTCTTTTCTATCCTGTATGTTTTCAGTTTGCTGAGATTTTACGTACATTTTTACACTTCTG
Source organism: Acomys russatus (assembly GCF_903995435.1). Lineage (NCBI taxonomy): Eukaryota > Metazoa > Chordata > Mammalia > Rodentia > Muridae > Acomys > Acomys russatus. The sequence goes on from NC_067142.1 coordinate 13,281,323, forward strand.
GTTCAGTATTCAAAGAATGATAAGAAAAAAGTTTTCAAAGAATTCTTACGGACCTCTAATTTTTTAAATTTTTAACTTTTTATAATTTATTCAGATCACATCCTCATTGTTACCCCCTCACTTGTATCTTCCCATTCTCACCATACTTTCGTCTTTCACACTATTCTCCTTTCCTAGACATCTGACAGAGGGGAACCTCCTCCTCCACCATATGAACAGAGCCTATTGGCTCTTATCTGGACAGCCTGCTTCCCCATCCTCTTTATGCCACTTGGCCTCCATACCAAGAGGAAGTTATTAAATCAGAGATACCAGAATTCATATCAGAGGCAGCTTTAACTCTTCCCACAACACTCTCTATTGGCTAGATCTGAACAGGAAGTCTAGGCTTATTGCATGCATTTTCCTTGGTTTGTGAAACAGTTTGTGCAGACCCCCTTAGGTCTAGAGATGATGACTTTGATTGTCTCTTGAACCCTCTGGGTCCTTACATGCCCCAATTCCTCCATACCATTCTAACAAAGAGTCAAGCAGTGTGTCCTAGCATCTCTACCTATACCCTAATGTGATGCTTTCAGACATAAGAGACACATGTTACTTTTTTCAGTTAACATGGCAAGCTTGCCTTTATTATAGTATGGATTTGTTTTACAACAACTAAACTAATTGTAAGATAAATAATCTATGACACATGGTATAATTGTATTCAAGAGGAAAAGATATCTGTAAATTTTCATTCATTCCATATGAAGAATAGCATCTAATAGTAATTCATAGGGGTTCTTTAATCAACAAGAATCATTTTCTATGCCTTACAAATTCATGTTTCAGCCAGGCTCAGAGCTAGTGCCATATGGTGGGATTAGCAATGTAAATTACCTGCTTTTTCTGCAGTTAAAATTCTTTCCATCCAGATTGTAGCCTCCTCCCTAATTCCTTCCTGATCCCCCTTCCTTCCCTCCCTTAGTACTGAGACTGGGGAGGCCTCTTCCCTTTGTATCTGACCTCAGCCTATGAAGTCTTATGCGTATTAGTTGTAAACACTTCCTCTGTAGACTGGCTTGACCATCTTTCCAGGGGGGAGTAATCTAAGTTAGGTGGCTGGAATGCATGCATGAAGTAGTCCCTACTATCCAGACATGGGATCATCAAAGCAACTGTGCAACTACATCCAACAGTGGTCTATGTCAACATCATACTATGTCCTTGGTTGATGGTCCTGACTCTGTTTTGTAGTGTAGTTATCCTGCGTTATGTGGCTAATGTCCAATTATGAGTGAGTATATATGATGCGTATCTTTCTGGGTCTACGTTACCACACTCAGGATAATCTTTCCCAGTTGATCCATTTTCCTGCAAATTTCAAGATTTTCTTGTTTGTAATAGCTGAATAGTATTTCTTTGTGTCAGTAGCCCTCCTGTATACAAGTAACAAAGAGCCTGAGAAAGAAATTAGAAAATCAACATCCTTCACAATAGCTAAGCTATCAGTTATTAAAGAGGGAAAATCATAGATATTTTTCATATTGATTACATCATAAAGTTAAGTATATTACTATCCATTAAATAGTTTACAAATGTATTGCAGTCTCTGTGATCACCTTGGAATCAGGCCCCTATATATAGTAAAATTATAGAAAAAATTGAAGAAGGAGTGCGAGACTACAGAGACGCTTTAATGTGTAAGTGCATGTTCTGTTCTTCCAGAAGACCTGATTTTAACTCCCAGCATCCGTCTTTTGGCTCAAAACTCACTATAGTTCTAGCACATGAGTAGGATTCAGTAGGATGGATCATTGGGAAGTAAATGCTCCTGTTCCACAAGACTGACTAGCTGATATTAGTCCCCAAAACACACATTAAAATATAGATGCATGTTCATATCAAAATTAATGTTATTTCCTAATAATTTTTTAATTTAAAAAATTTAAATAACATTGTGTGTGTGTGTGTGTGTGTGTGTGTGTGTGTGTGTGTGTGTGTGTACTTAATTATGTCATAATGTGGAGGTAGAGGTCCAAGAACAATATTTTGGAATTAATCCCCTCCTGTCGTTTTAAGGGGCTCATTACTTAGAGATAGAACTCATGTGTTTAGGTTTTGTATCAATTATCTTTACCTACTGAACTATCTCTTGAGCCCTCATTTTTACAGATTAATTGTATGTAAAAATAACAGAGCAGGCTACCAAGAAGAGACTTGATACCCTATGAGCATATAAAGGGGTAGGAAGTCCCCCTCAGTCACAGTCATAGGGGAGGGGAGCAAGGGAAAAATGGGAGGGAGGGAGGAATCGGAGGATACAAGGGATTGGATAACCATTGAGATGTAATATGAATAAATTAATAAAAAAATAACTTGTGAAATAAACAATAAATATGACATAATCTAAAAGTACCAGACACACCATGGGCATGTGAGAAGAAAGTGAGACTCTCACGTCAGAATCTGCCTGGGGTCTCCTTAGCCAAGGAGCAGGAATCTCCATACAAATAACATTTGCTGTTGCTTTTTCAGACACAGGCATTTTAAGTTAGCATAGAAGTTATATAGGCTTATAGCTCATGGCTTGTGACCTAAGTACGCAGAATCTTGGGTCGGGGCCAGTCCTCCAGCAGACATTTCCAAGGAATCTCTAAGAAAATTTTGAACTTAGTCTACATTATAAATGAACTCTACACTGTGTTCTTGTGACCTTAGCAATTGTAGTCCTATCAAGTGCCCCTTAGAAACCACCAGTGACTTTGCTGGTCTCTTGCCCAGTCTTTGAAAAAAAAAATACCTTCAAAACCCAGGAAATTTTTTACATATCTATGTTATAGAGAAAATGAAGTGAGATGAGATAGTCTAAGGAGCCCAAACACATGTTCTTACAACATATACCTAAATTATTCCTGCATGCTCTTTTTGTTTGTTTGTTTCTTTGTTTCATGCTGAAAATCTGTTAAAGTACATTTAATAAAATCTGCAACTATACTTTGTATTAGCTTACATTAACATTTTTAATATATCAAAGAAAAGGTGCAGGTTTGATTGGAGTAAAGATTTGTAAAAGTTTAAGAAACCCCTCAGGATCCAACAGGTAGCAGTATATGAACCTATTCCTGGAACCCTGCTATGAGTGACATAATGACAATAAGCATAACTGTTTATTCAAAATTCAAAGTTCAAAGTATGTCAACCTCCAACATTTGTCTTTCTACAGTGATGTAAGGAATCCAAGATAATAACACTTTATGATAATAAGAAAAGACTCTGGATATGTACTGATAAGAACCTGCCTATAAGGGAAATTCACATCGAGCTTAGGAAATATAGGGCATCTTGTCTGATAGGTGAGGAGTCCACATTTCATTTTTCCTCATTGTTCCTAAGATAAAAAATTTTAGACAAATAAGAGAGAAACTTAAGTTAACTAGACCAAACTGCAATTTGATATTCAAATTGTTTGTAGCCATTTTTAAAGCCTGTCTGTTCATAGGCATTGCTCTCATGCTCTCTGCTCAAGCATAAGCTTCACATGAATTGTTGACACCGTGATTAAACAATATGTTCTGCCGCCTACACAGTCATATCTTCAGACATTCATAAAAATTATACTGTGGACTCTAGTACAAGAATTGGTTGTTCCAGCATCTAAGGAAGCAGGACATGGGCATTTGAGATTACATCATTGTTTCCCATGTGAATGTCATCATTATCTCTTGAGAGTGACCTTCTGCTTTCTCTTCCATGCCTGATATGTGTATAAATTGCACTGGTTAATAAAGTCAAGGCTGCTGTGGTATTGACTTCTAACCCTCCCTAATCTATCCTTTGTTTCTGCCAGTTTCTTGCCTCTATTTCTTACTTATGTTCTGTTTTTATTTCTTAATCCTCTCTCTCTCTCTGATCTCAGTTCTGTTCCATATTGTCAGAGTGGGATTTGGCATTGAGCTCTGGTCATCTTAAGTCACTATTACATGGTTATTATTTAGTTTCTAGAGAGTTGTAAGTCATTGTCTTTTTTGATGGTAATTGCATTGAGTTCATAGCTTTTGGTAAGAGGATCATTTTCCCTATGTTAATACTATTTATACGAAAACATGGGAGATCCATTAAACTTCTAGTATTGAATCTCTTTCTCCGAAGTCTTGAAGACATTTCTTAGCAAAACTGTCTTAAACTTGTTTAATGTTACCCAAAGATGTTTTATTGCATTTATTTTTTTGCTATTATGAAGGGTGTTATTTGTATGTAGATTTTCCTGTTTTAGTTTTTGTTTTCTAATCTTGTACCTAACCACCTCATTAAGGGTATTTGCCACCTGTATGAATATTCTGGAATAATTTTTGGGTTTCTTATGCATACTATTTTAACATTAACAAGTAAAGACACTTGAGCTTCTCTTCTAATTTGAATCCCCTTGATCTTCTTCAATTATCTTATTGATCCAATTACAACTGCAATTACTATTATGAAAAATATTGAGTAGAAAACCTTGCCTTATTCCTAATTTTAGTGGAATTATTTTGAGATTTTCTCCATATAATTTTATGTTGGCCATAGGCTTGCTGTAAATTGCCTCTTTTGTGTTTAGATATGCCCTTTGTAGCCTTGATTTCTCCAAGACTTTTATCTTGCATGAATGCTGGATTTTTAACAAAGGTCTTTTTAGCATCTAATGAGATGATCATGTTTTTTTTCCTTTCAACTAGTTTATATGATAGATTATATTTTCTAATTTTCCTATGTTAAACCATCCAAGCATATTTGTGATAAAGCCTACCTTAGCATGATAAATCATCTTAATTTGTTTGTGGATTCAGATTGCAAGCATGTTATTGAGTATTTTTACATGTATGTTAATGAGGGAAATTAGTCTATAATTTTCTTTGTTGAATTTTTGTATTGTTTGAGTATCAGGGTGACTTTGCCTCATAAAATGCATTTATCAATGTTCCTTCTCTATTTTATAAGGTAATCTTATGGGTATTAGTGTCTGCTCTTCTTAGAAAGTTTGATTGAATTCTGCCCTAAAACAATCTGGCATGGGCTTTCTTTGATTTTGAGGCTCTTAATGTTCCTATTCCACTAGGGCATTTAATTCTATTTAAATATTTTATTATTTAAATTTTTCTTGGCTCAAGGAACCAACTCTTTTTTTCATATGTGTTGTTCTCTTGGTTTCCATTTTCTTAATTTTTTTTACAAACCATTTGATAATTTTCTGAGATCTACACTGCCTGGACAAGTTTGTCCCCTTTTGTTCTTGAGCTTTGAGGTTTGATGTTAAGTTGCTGGTATGAGATCTCTTCAATTTCTTTATGTAGCCATTTAGTTCTATGAATATTTTTACCTGAGCACATCCTTCATTGTATCTCATAAGTTTAAGTATATTGTACAATTATTTTCATTGAATTCTAGGGAGCTTTTAATTTTGTCATTTCTGTAACTTATCCTCTGGCAGTCGATTAGAGAGTTGTTCGTTTTCCATTACTTTGTGGGTTTTCTATTGTTTCTGTTGTTGAAATTCAGTTTTTATCTGTAATGGACTCTGACCTTCCTATTAGCAAGTTTTGTGAATAGATATTCTTCAAATTTGACTTGATTATGTAATATCTTCTTTTCTCCACGTACAGTGATTGAATTTTTTGATGAGTATAGTAGTCTTTGCTGGCCATCTGTCATTACATAGAGTTATCAGGACAACTTTTCAGAACCACTTGGCTTTTAGTTTCCATGAAGAAGTTGGGTGTAATTCTAACAGGTTTTCCTTTATATGTGACTTATTTATTAGTCCTATGAAACTTTACAATTCTTTCTTTGTTCTGCATTTTTAGTACTTTGATTATTATGTGATTATTAAGGGACTTTCTTTTCTGGACTATTCTATTTAGCCTTATGTGAACTTATTTTACCATTATAGGTATGTCTTTCTTTAGGTTAGAAAATTTTTCTTATTTGATTTTTATTAAAAAATATTTTAGGGGTATGAGCTGGGATTCTTTTCCTTGTTCAGTTTCTGTTATTCTTAGGTTTGGTGTTTTCATTGTGTCCCATCTTTCCTGCCTTTTTTGTGTCAAGAATTTTTTTAGTTTCACCCTTTTCTTTGACAGATGTATCTTTTTATTCTATTATATCGTTAGTCCTGAGATGATTGCTTCCATCTCTTGTATACTGATGGTCACACTTGTGTCTGTAGTTTCTATTTGTTTAACTAAATTTTGAATTTTCAAAATTATTTCAGTTTATGATTTTTTTGCTCCTATTTCCAATTTCGTATCTTTAACAATTGTTTTAATTGCTTTTCAGTTTTTTTTTTCATTCTTTAAAGTACTTTTTCATTTTCATCAGTCTTTTTTTTGATGTCTTTAAAGAATTTGTTCATTTTTCTTTTAGAAAACCCTGTTATCTTCATAAATTTGATTTTATTGCAAGTTTCTTTTGGTTTAGCAATGTTGGACTAGGCAGGACTTACTGTACTAAGATAGTTTGGTTGTGGCAATGGTGTAGTTCTCTAGCTGCTGTTGGTTTTATTCTTACATTGGCATTGAGGCACCTGGTTGTCAGATAATTAAATGTCTTAACTCTGATTTCTGCATTTGTTTTTCCTATGTGAGTATTTTTACCTGAATTCCTGTTTCCTTTTTGGGTTTCTGTCTAGATTGGCCTATGGTCAAGAGCAGGATCTAGTTGGAAGATAGAGTTCTGATGGCTGGCATGGACACTGGTCAAACAGGTCACCTAAACTGGAGTTTGGTGCCAGCTTATGGTGACAAAAAACGAGGAAGTGTTGGGGATAGCCTGGGTAAGCATTGAGAAAGTGGGTTTGGCATCGTATTATCTATGCTTCTGGCTGCTCGTATGATCTCTGATAAATCAGAGATGTTTGAAACTGAAAAGAGTACCAAACACCATGTGTATGTTTTTAAATATTCTATTCTAATTACATGTGATAAAGTTTAGTTTACAAATTCCATGCAGAGATTACTAAGTAAAAATAGAATAAGCATAACAATCTATTATAATAAAGAAGCTCAAGTGTAGTGTGCTGGTTAATTCTATCAACTTAGTTGTACTGAGAGGCATCAAGGAAATTAGCAAATCATATCTCCATCTCCATGTGTGTATACTCACATAAGGCACTGAATTTTGGATGTGTTTCTCTATTGTTTGATCTGCTATAGCATGTTCTACTTTTCAAAAGTGCTCAGAGATCAAAGGAGAAACTTTCATTTATATTTTTGTTTCTCTTCCTTTGTCTATATCGATTTTTCAAGTTGCAAGATTAGTTTACTAACAGGAATACCAACACTGTGACCTCAAAGAAGAAAAGCAAGTTCTTTCCCTATAAATATTTCAACAACCATGTGATAGTAAATTTGAGAATGATTTTCTGTAAGCCTTTACCCTATCTTCCCAAGTTAGAATTAAATGCTAAAATCCATACTATACTGCTTCTCAGGCTGTTATACCACAACAATCTTTTTTCTCTCTAGCAGTTGCCTTGACCTTTACTGAGAGATTTTGCTATTCCTACCAGACTACCTACATAGATATATATTTCATTATCCCCAAATGAGTTTGTCATCAAGGGTTACTGATGACTATATATCTTCCATGAATTCTTTGCCACTTTCAAAGAAATCACTGGAGGTCGGATTATCTAAAGTTTATCCCTCACCCTGAGATCTGTAAGAAACATGCTCTCTCTGAACTTTATTGTCTGGAACTCTCTTCAGAGCCCTAACCATGTCGCTGTGTGTTTTTCTACCAATTGTGTTAGTTAATAGTTTACTAACATGTTTATTCCAAAGGATAACGCTCATCAGTGTCCTTCTTCAAATCCCCAAATCTAAAGCAATTTATTAAATACAACAATGTTCTACATATCATTGCCTTTGAGGGTGGGTGGTATAACCTCTAGTCTTCAGTTACAGCTTTCTAAATAAGCTCAAGGGTTCATTAGCCCAGGGTTGTCTCTGTTAGTAGCAGGTTTCTCCTTTTTCTAACAAAACAAAGCATTTTGATTCTTAGCATGATTCCCTTAGGCCTTAGTTAAATGCCTGGAAAATGCAAGGAACTTTATTCATACTTAGGGGATAATTGTTGATAGTAATAAAGAATTATTTCTTTTGCTTAAAATTCCAATTCTAGCAATAATTCTAATATTTAACACTCAAGAACACCCAGGGGTGACACTGAAACCATTAAGCAGTCAGTACGGTAATGAAAATAACATGTAAATCTACACAGAGTAGTGAGACCTATTTTTTAACTCCCAATAATTTCATATAGACAATTCATATATAAATTCTAAGAACTGATTCAGTACTAAAAGCTGTAGTAAGGCCATTGCTTTAATCAATCATATCAGTACTTTCTTAATTATGCATTGATTCTTGTAGTAGGTAGTACAGTCTTTGCCCAACCAAGATTGTAGAAACAAAAAAAAAAAAAAAAAAAAAAAAAAAAAAAAAAACCACAGCAAACAGTCACCCATTTATGCTGGTGAACCATTAAAGGATACATGAATCTATCCAATGTAGGAAATACAAATGGATACTTCTATCTTTTCTTTTTGGGTTTCCCACATTTCTTTCTGTGTAGAATCCCATACTCCCTGTTCTACTTTCTGCTTTCTCTCATGATTGTATTTAAAGGCAGTGGAATCATGGAAAGTTGGGGAAAGAATTAAAGAAGTTGAAAATAAAATGGTGCTATTCAAGCCACTCTGGTCTACTTAGGTTTTCCTTACATCAGTAGACATCATAACTGAGTAATTGAAGAAAAATATAGGGGCTTATAATTATGATTTCAAATTTTTCAGCCTTTTAAATAATGATAACACAATATTTTTCAACAGGGTAGGGAACATTAACACCAAAGAGCCATAGCATTTGTTCATGATTTTTAAATTGAATCAGATTAATCTTACCCAAAGATGAGATATTTCTTTATACAAATCTTTTTCCCTTTCCTGGTTCATGCAGACTAACCTTCTAGGACCAAGCTGTCTTATTTAGAGTTTCTATTGCTATGAAGAATCATTATGTTTACAGCAACTCTTATAAAGAAAGACATTTAAGTGGACCTGGATTACCATTTAGAGGTTTAATTCTTTATCATCATAGTTGGAATTATAGTAGCATTCAGGTGGACATGGTGGTAAAGAAGAACTTGAGCATTGTACATCATGATCCACAGGCAGCAGGAAAAGACAGTGAGCCCTGAAACCTCTGCTTGTACTTCTGAGACCACAAAGCCAACCCTGTCATGGAACACTTCCTCCAACTAATCCATACATTTTGGTAATGGCAGTCCCTATGGACTAGGCATTAAATCTCATGATTGTATGGGAGTCCTTCCTCTTCAAAACACAACCCAAGCTAAACTGGGATTTCTTGAAAGGTTTTATGTTGTTAACTGCCTACTGGTTTTCAATGTAATCGATTCTCAGAAATTAGGAAAATACCTAATTTCTTACTTACAAAGTTTGACATTTGTCAAAACCAATAATTTGTTCTAACAAATGATGATACTTCAGTCCTATCTGTATTTGAAACCAAAAAGCAACTTCATAAGACATCATATTTTAATAATACTTTAGAGTCCTCCTACAAGACTAATTAAATATGATGTACTTGTTTTACAGGAAAGAGATTTTACACAATTCTGATATTTCAGGCCAACCTGTAGGAAAACTGAAGTCTATACAATGACAGTTGTTAGCTAGGACCATACTTTGACTAGAGAAGCTTAACTATTCATTCCTGTTGTATTTATTTCCAAACTATATCTTGGTACCGTAATTTTGAACTTAGGAAATGGAGAAAATCAGTGGGACACTTTCTTTCTCCTTCCAGTGTGGCCATTGTTAGTTTAATAAGTCTGACTTCTATGCTTCCCACTATTGGGTTTCTTTGTAATTGTCATATTAACAGTACGCAGCTGACTTATCTGTGTATGATCAGCTGGACCCATGGACCCATGTTTTGGCTCTGATTCCTTAATGATTCTACTTTATTAGGGATATACTGAAGGCATGTACGTTCTTTACAAACTGACTATCCTAAATAGAAGGGAAAGGAGATTAAAAAGAATAAGAATGAAAAATTCTGGGTATCAGTTCCTTGGTCTCTGTCTCCATCTCTGTCTCTCTCTTTCTGTCTCTCTGTCTCTGTCTCTGTCTGTCTCTGTGTGTGTCTCTCTCTCTCTCTCTCGCTCTCTCTCTTGCTCTCACTCTCACTCTCGTCTTGCTCTTTCCTGTTCTCTCTCATCTTTAGAAACTTATTGACTGAATCTACCTCTACTTATTCTTACTTATAAATTAGGGGTGATATTAGTTCCTTTTCTGTTGCACTAAAGACAATATTTGACATAGTGTGATTAATTGCTATAATTATTCAACCAGACAATGTGGTAGGGAGTTTTGTCTAATTTTCAATAGTGATGACAATTTTCTTTTCTTATCTTTAACATTTATTTCTTAGTGTAAGCTTTTCATTGTAAAGAATATTGATTCTAAATCTCAACACAACTAATATATTACTTCTTGAATAGTTATTTAATTGTAAATTTTAAAAAATTCAACACATTAAAGATTCAACTATGTTGACCATGTGTGGTTTTTTGTTTTGTTTTGTTTTTATTACTAATAATTCATTAATTTTAATTTCATGAAATAAACCTCATATTTAAAAAATATCCATATCATTGTGCTTCTCCACCCATCTTCTTTTTTTAATATTTTATTAATTTATTCATATTACATCTCAATTGTTAGCCCATCCCTTGTATCCTCCCAATCCTCTCCCCTTCCAGCTTTCCCACTACTCCCCTACCCTATGTATGTGACTGAAGGGGAAATCCTGCTTGTGTGTTTGCTCATAGGATATCAAGTCTCTTCTTGGTAGCCTGCTATCTTTCCTCTGAGTGCCAACAGGTCTTCCCATCGAGGGAACATGTTGAAATATTCAGCACCAGAGTTTGTGTGAAAAGTCAGTCCCCACTCTCCACTCAACAGTGGAGAATGTCTGGTCAATAGGCTAGATCTGGGTTGGGGTTCAAAGTTTACTGCCCATATTGTCCTTGGCTGGTGCCACAATTTGTGCAGGACCCCTGGGCCCAGATCCGCCCATCATAATGTTCTCTTTGTAGGTTTCTAGGATCCTTTGGATACTCCTATATTCCCATTCTCCCATGCTTCTCTCATCTAAAGTGCCAATAGGATGTCCCATCCTCTGACCCACTTTTCTGGTAAAGGAAGATGTTAATGGGACCTGATCTTGTCTAGTATCTAGATATAAGTGAGTATATACCATTTGACTCTGCTTCTGGGTGAACTCACTCATTATGATCATTTCTAGTTTATTCCATTTGTTCACAAATTTCTAGAATTCCTTGTTTTTAATAGCTGAGTGGTATTCCATGGTGTAAGTGTACCACAGTTTCTTTTCTCATTCTTCTACTGAGGGACACTTAGGTTGTTTCTGTACTCTGGCTATTGTGAATAAGGCTGTATGAACATGGTGGAGCATATGTCCCTATAGTGTGGTGGAGCATTTTCTTTGTATATTCCAAGGAGTGGAATAGCTGGGTCTTGAGGAAGCCCTATTCCCATTTTTCTGGGTAAGTGCCAGAAAGATTTCAAAAGTAGTTGTACCAGTCTACATTTCCACCAGCAATGAAAGAGTATTCCTCTTTCTCCACATCCTCACCATCACGTGGTTTCACTTGGATTTTTGAGTTTAGCCATGATGATGGCTTTAAGATGGAATCTCTGTGTCATTTTGATTTTCATTTCTCTGATGACTAAAGACTTTGAGAATGTCTTTACATGTTTCTCAACCATTTGATATTATTCTATTGAGAATTTTCTGTTTAGTTCTGAGCTTCATTTTTCAATTTGGTTACATGGTTTGGTGGTGATTAATTCCTTGAATTCTTTATATATTTTGAATATTAGACATTTGTCAGGTGTAGGATTGGTAAAGATATTTCCCCAGTCTGTAGTCTTTCACTTTGTTCTGTTGACACTGTCTCCCACCTTACAGAAGCTTCTCAGCCTCCTGAGATCCCATTTGTTAATTTTTCCTTAAGGATTTGGCTTTTGGTTTCTTTTCTGGAAGTTGTGGTCTGTGCCAATTGGTTCCACGCTCTTTCTCACTTTTTCCTCTAACCAATTTAATGTCTCTGGATTTATGTTAGGTCTTTAATCCACTTGGACTTGAATTTTGTGCATGATGACAAATATGGGTATAATTGCATTTTTCTACATGTAGACATCCAGTTAGTCTAATACCATTTGTTGAAGATGCTATCACTTTTCCACTGAATATATTTGTTTTTTCTTTTTTGTTTTTTTTTTCAAAAATCAAGTGACCAAATGTGGGTCTTTGTTTAGATTCCATTAGTCCCGCATCCTATTGCTGTGCCAGTACCATGCTGTTTTAATTACTATTGCTCTATAGTACAGCTTGAGATCAGCGATGGAGATTCCTCTGGAGGATCTTTTATTGTATAGGATTGTTTTTGCTAATCTGGGTTTGTCGTTTCTCCATATGAAGTTGAGAATTGATCTTTCAATGTCTTCCAAATATTTTGTACATATTTCGATAGGGATTGCATTCAATCTGTAAATTGCTTTTGATATGATGGCCATTTTTACTATGTTAATTCTCCCAATCTACGAACAAGGGAGATCCCTCCATCTTCTGATGTATACTTCAAACTCTTTCTTCAGAGATTTAAGGATTTTTTCCAAACATGTCCTCCACTTGCTTGGTTAGAGTTACTCCTAGATATTTTATATTGCTTGTGGCTATAGTGAAGGGTGTAATTTTCCTAATCTCTTCCTCTGCATGTTTGTCATTTGTATATAGGAAAGTTACTGACTTTTTTGAGTTGATTTTGTATCTAGCCAATTTGCTGAAGGTGTTTATCAGCTATAGGGATTCTCTGGTGGAATTTTGGGGGTCACTTATGTACACTATCAAATTATCTACAAATAGGGATAACTTGACTTACCCTTTCCCATTTGGATACCCTTGATCTCCTTTTGATGTCTTATTGCTCTGACTAGAACTTCAAGAACTATATTGAAGAGATATGGAGAAAGTAGGTATCCTTGTCTGGTCCCCAATTTTAGAGGAATTTCCTATAGGATCTCTCCATTGAATTTAATCTTGGCTTTTGGCTTGCTATACATAGCCTTTATTATATTTACGTATATACCTTGTATTCCAGATCTTTCCAGAACTTTAAACATGAATAGGTGTTGGATTTTGTCAAATGCTTTTTCTGCATCTAAGGAGATGATCATATGGTTTTTCTCTTTCAATTTTTTTTAATATGGTGGATTGTTTTTATGGATTTCCTTATGTTAAACCATACCTGCATGGCTGGAATGAAACCTACCCACTCATGGTGAATGATGTCTTTAATATGTTCTTGTATTTGTTTTGTAAATATTTTTATTGAGTATTTTTGAATTAATTTTCATAAGGAAAATTGGCCTGAAATTATATTTTTTGTTGTTGAGTCTTTGTGGAGTTTAGGTACCAATGTAACTATGGACTCATAGAAAGAATTTGGTAATGTTCCATCCATTTATATCATTTGTATTGGCTTGAAGTGTATCGGTATGAGCTCTACATTGAAGGTCTGGTAGAATTCTGAGGTGAAACCATCTAGGCCTTGGCTTTTTTTAGTTGAGACACTATCAATAATTGCTTCTATTTCTATAGGCAAAATAGGCTATTTAATTTGTTTGTCTGAACTTGATTCAATTTTGGCAAATGGACTTGGTCAAGAAAATTGTCCATTTCCCTTAGATTTTCATATTTTGTGGCATAAATGCCTTTAAAGTAAGTTCTTATAATTCTTTGTATTTCTTCAGTGTCTGTTTTTATATCTCCCTTTTCTTTTCTTATTTTGTTGATTTTTATAGATTTTCTCTCTTTTTTTTTTTTTTTAGTTTGGCTAATGTTTTGTCTATCTTTTTTTTTTTTTCTCAAAGACCCAGCTTCTGGTTTTGTTGATTCTTTGAATTATTCTCTTTGTTCCTAACTTATTGACTTAAGAACTGAGTTTGATTATTTCCAGATATTTACACCTCTTGGGTGTTTCAGATTATTATTATTATTATTGTTGTTGTTGTTGTTGTTATTGTTGTTGTTGTTGTTATTCTGTTTTTAAGTCTTCCAGATGTGTCATTATTTATGTGGGATTTTTTCACTTTCTTTCCAAAGGTGCCTAGTGCTATAAATTTTTCTCTTTGCACCGCTTTCATTGTGTCCCACAAATTTTGGTATGTTTTTCCTTCATTTTTCTTGAATTTCATGGAGTCCTTTATTTCTTCCTTTATTTTTTCCCTGATCCAGGTGTCATTAATTAGTGAGTTGTTTAATTTCCATGTGTGCATAGGCGTTTTGTTATTTCTGTTGTTGAAGTGCTGCCTTAGAACATGTTGATCTGATAGGATACAAGGTATTATTTCAATCTTCTCGTATCTGTTGAGGCTTGCTTCATGACCTACTACGTGATCAATTTTAGAGAATGTTCCATGGTGTTCTGAGTATGTGAAGTTCTGATTTTGTGATGATGTAATTATTCATTTCTTATGTAGTTGTGGATGTAATTTGATCTTTTCGTTGGAGTTTTCCTTCTAGTAACTTCTATAAAGCTGGGTTTATGGATAGGTACTGTTTGAATTTGATTTTGTCATTGAATATGTTGTTTTCTGTGTCAATGGTTATTGATGGTTTCACTGGGTATAGTAGTCTGGCCTGGCTTCTGTGTTCTCTTTGGGTTTGCAAGACCTCTGTCTAGGCCCTTCTGGCTTTCATGGTCTCTGCTGAGAAATCAAGTGTAATTCTGATAGGTTTTCCATCATTTGTTACTCAACCTTTTTCTCTTGGCACTATTAATATAGTTTCTTTGTTCTGTGTATTTTGTTTTTATTATTATTTGGCGGGAAGATTTTCTTTTCTGGTCTATTCTATTTGTTGTTCTGTAGGCATCTTATATGCTCATATGCATCTCCTTCTTCAGTATGGGGAAATTTTCTTCTATGATTTTGTTGAAGATATTTTCTGGTCTGTGGAGTCGGGTGTCCTCTCTTTCCTCAATGCCTATTATTTTCAAGTTTCAGTTTTTCATCGTGTCCTTGATTTCTTGGATGTTCTGTCTCAGGAACATTTCAAATTTAGCATCTTCTTTGATAGTTGTTTCGAATTCTACAACTGTATCTTCAAGTCCCTATATTCATTCCTCCATTTCTTGGATACTGTTTGATAAGGTCACCTCTATGATGCTTGCTTTCTTCTTTGAGGACTCTTGATCATATTTTTCTTCTGTGTGTGTGTTTTTTAAAATCATAGCTTTTATTTTTATCTTCAGATACTGAACTGTTTTAATTATTTCCTTCATTTGGTTGTTTGTGTTCCTGAAATTCTTCCAGTGCCTCTCTATATGACTCCTTTATGTCTTCAACCTGCTTAGTTACATCCTCTTGCAGTTGTTTACATACTTTATTGCTTTATTCCCTTATCATCTTCCTTACTAAGAACTTGAGGTCATTGTTTTTATTTTGATTGTGTTTGGGTTCTCAGGGTTGCTTTTTTTGGGATTACTGGGATCTGGAGGTTCCAAACTAGTTTGGTTTTTGTTTGCATTCTTTCACTGTCCTCTTGTCATTTTGGTGTCTCTGATGTTTAGAGGTAGCTTCTGGTGTCCTTCACTGGTCATTGATAGTGAATAGTTGGTGAGTGATTATAGGTCACATTCTCTTGCCTGTGGGGATCAGGGAGTATTAACCTGGAATAGGCAGGTGATCTGGTTTCTACTCCTTTAGATTTTGCTCTACACCATAGGCTATGAACTGAGTCAGCAGAAGTAGGTTTCTCTCTGCACCCTTTTACTTTACTGCTGTAATTCAGATCAGCTGCTTTGTGACCTAGAACAAGTCAGCACACAATAGCTCTGGTTGGGTTAGTTGATCCCAGCTGCCTTTCTTTCCTGCCACCTTGTATCCAAACCCCAGCTAGATCAGATCTTCTGAGATGTAGTCAACTTTTAGATCTACCTCTACACTTTGCAGAGGTGTTCAGCCTCTCTCTGGAGTATGAGAGATCCTGTCAGGCCTGTGGGAGCCGATCCAGTTAGATTCTGTCTGTTGTACAGTGCAGGATTGGTATGAGGTGGCCCAGAGACAGGACCATTTCACATCACAGCAAGCTCCAACCTGCCTGCACTTCCTGCCCCTCAGTAGTCAGGATCCCACATGGGTCAGACACTCTGAGCTGTATTTGCCTTTGAGCTAGGCATCTAGACCCTACAGGGATGTCCATCCTCTCCTGAGAGAATGGGAGATCCTGCTGGCCTTGTGGAACCTGATCCAATTAGGTTCTGTCTTTTTGAGGATGCAGGATCAATATGTCACAGCCCAGAGACAGGACTGTTTTAGGTCGTCAAGCTGCCTGCACTTCCTATGGGATTGTAGGCAGGACCATGCTCTGGTCAGGCGCTCTGAGTTGTAGCTGCCTTTTAGCTCAATGACTAGATTCCACAGGGGTGTCCAGCCGCTCTTGAGAGCATGGGCAGTCCTGACAGGCTTGTGAGAGCTGTTCCAGTTAGGATCTGTCTGTTTGACAGTGTAGGATCTGTATGCAGCAGCAAAGAGACAAGACCATTTCAGACCGTAGGTGGGCTTCCAGGTGCCTGCATTTCCCACGGCCCTGTACACGGGACCCCACTCAAGTCCAACTCTCAGAGCTGTAGTCACCTTTTAGATCAGTGATTAGACAGTGAAGGGGTGTCCAGTCTCTCTGTTGACCATGGACAATTCTGTCAGGATTGTGGAAGCTGATCCAGTTAGGTTCTGTCTGTTGCAGAGTGCAGGATCAGTACAAGGCAGCCCAGAGACAGGACCATTTCAGACCTCGTGTGGGATCGAAAGCCTGCATTTTCCGCAGCCCTCTAGCCAGACTGGTCATAGACCCTTGGAGCTGTAGTTGCTTTTTATCTCAGTGATTAAACACCACAGGGGTGTCCAGCGTCTCTCGAGAGCATGGGAGATCCTATTGGGCCTGTGGGAATAGTCCAAACTGGATTCTAACTGTCTCTGTTTGTAGCCCTGGGTCCAGCTCTAGATTGGGCCTAGGTGGGCCCAGGAGTTGCATGCCCACTCTAGCTGGTTTTAGTGGGCCCTGCCACTACCTGTGTTTCCACTTAGTCCCAGGGACCTCCTCAACTTGGCATGGGGTAGGTGGAGGGATCCAAGGGCAGTTTTACCCTATTCTCTGAGACTCATCAGGCCAGGGGCTCTGGTGTAACAACGCCCCACACAGTGAGTTTGTGTTTATAGGCCATCTGCAGCCTGCAGTTGGGTTCCTTTTGAGAGTCTGGGGAGTGGGTGCAGGACCTCCTGGCTGTTGCTTGTTCCAGAGCCAGGCCCACTGGTGGTCTGTGGAGTTCGGGACCCCACTCACCTACAGTTCTCTAGATCCAGCAGTCTGTGGCTCCATTCAAGTCCCTGGTCTCTGTGCAGTAGATCAGATATGGTGCATACTGATCACCACAATTTTTGAATCCTCCCGACCATGTGTGTTGTAATAATTAATGATCTATTACTTCTAATTAATTTTGTGTTATTTATTAATATTAATTATTGATTTACTAATATACAATGTATTGTAGAGATTTATAATGTAATCATATCTTAAATATATCTAGAATTTTTTAACTATTTACTATTATATGTAAAGCTACTATCAACTTCCAAGTATAGCCTCTTGTTTTAATACAGTTGATAAAATAGGTGCCCTAAAGCAAGATCAATACAGCCTTGAATCTCAACTATAGTCTTAATCAGTTTTTTCTCATGTTGGCTAAACAAGAGCATGCTACATTACATGGAATTTATTCACTCATTCTACAGCATTTAAGAATCACATGCATTCATAAGAAGCTTCATTGATGCTTATCATCTTCTTTGAGCTAAGCAAGGTGTTGCCAGGGGTTAACCTGTCTTGTTGTCAGAGAATCATTAAAATATTATAAAAAATCTTTAAAGGCCGTATTTGGGAGGACTCTGAGGTCTTTGAAGATCTAACCTAATTTTTACCTTCTGTTTCTATGGAATCACAAATATGTCTTACATCTAGTATATATATTTTTGTGATATAAATAGACTAGTAATTGAAATGACGACAATTTGATCAATTGACATCATTTTGTCTAACTTACTGATCTTAAACAGCTTGCAGTAGCATCTTCAAAGTATTGGAGATAAACTTGGTATTACACTTCAGTGGTACGTGTACAATACTTCATATTAGGGTAGAAACACATGTAATATATGTAAAGAATAGTCTTAAATTTGAATTCTATACCAATGTAACAAAATTAAACTTATTTTGCATTAATATACAAATTTCTATACCAATGAATTAAAAATAATCGTGTGAGCACTGTTAAGGCCTTAATTCGAGGTGTCAAAATATGGCAAACCAGCAACTGAGCCAAAGATTCTTGTTTCGACCATTGACAGAGTTCTGTCTAAAACTTGGCAAGTTAGGATACACACAGAGTCAATGGTCAAACTCAGAGAAGACAGAAAATGTATTTCCCCAATAGTTCCTGTCTCACAAATATATCAGCCAGATACACTGAGCCAGAAGGCTGGAGATGATGCTCGAAAGTTTTACAAAGTTATGGGTGACTGCTCAGGCAGCAAGTTATCTCTGTCATATTTTTTTTTGGAAGCTGCTAACCTGGACTTACTGTGTACTCAGATAAGTAATTTGACTCCTTCTCAAGTCTCTGAAATGGTTGAAGGCCAAATTATTTTGATTCACAATTAAACTTAGTTGTTTAGGAAATAGCATGTCTTTAGTTTTAGATAGATGTTTTGTTTTGAAAGAGTTGAGATATGATAGATATTAAGTTACATTTATAGTTTTAGACTCCACAAGGTAGGAAAAAGCTTTCTTCAAGGTTGCCAAATACAAAAAACCAAAACACTATGAACATAACATGAATATAATTACTAATTATTATGTGATTCTTCTTGATGTATGTGGTTTAATTTATGTATATGTAATAATATAAACATTTATTTAAAAAATAATAATAATAAATTAAAATCAGTTTAAAAAAAGAATCACAAGCCTCCATTGTCTTCCAGAATTTAATTTTCTTTTCAATTCTAAGATTGTCATCACTGAATTCACAGCAACTGTCTCAGCTATTAAAGCTCCTTTAGGGAATAAAGAGATCTCTCTCATTTTCTCTTTCCAGCCCCAATGGCAATGACCCATCTTTCCTGCTGTTCTCACAATTATGATCACCAGGACTTAATTTTCATTTCTATAGCATTGTTCTTTGTCATACTAATGAAAAGACATAAAGACTTGAGAACCAAGACCAATTGTGATACAGGCCTAAAATTGTGAAAGGATGATGTTTTTTGTCTAATATATTCAAGCTTTTTAAGAAAATTCTTTTATGTTATTTGGTCTATATTGTAGGACCATACTTAGAAGCATAAATTTAGACAGAATGCACTTTTATTCTTCAATGATGTTGGTCCTTTCTAACATTTGTTAATGATTTTTGAATTTAGAAATATGTATACTCTCTAGTTTTAATTTTTTGAATCTTGCTATAGCATTATAAATTTTATTAATTGTTAGCAAAGCTAGATATTATTATTTTACTAAGTTTCATTATTTTTCCAATTATTAATTTTATTGCTTTATGAGTGTATTAGTACTATTTGCTTTCTTTTCTTTGCATTGTGTTGAGCTTAATTTTTTAAAATTTCAGCTTCTAGGTGTAGACTAATTATTGATTTGAAAATTTTCTTTAAATCTAGCTAAAGTATTTTGCAGTACGAAGTTTCTTCTCAGCATTCATTCAACTTCATAACTTATTCAGGATTTTGGATATCTGTTTTCATTTAGTTCTATATATTTGGCTATAATTTTGTGGATTTCATTGGTACTTGAATTACTTGAACTAAATTATTTAAGTTATATGTATTAAGAAAGTTTATAATGCAAACCACATTCACAATGGTAGCACATTCTGAAAATAGGTTGAGGTCATAACAGATGTCTCAGGGGATAAAGGTGCCTACTAAAACTGTCAATCTGAGTTTGATTACTAAGACCAATCAACAAGTATGGAGGAAGAGAAGTGATGAGCTTATGGTTGTACATTCATCTCCACACACACTCTGTGGCATATGTGAATGCTCAGACAGCACCATTGAAACATATTATTTTATTTTATATATACAGTTTTCTCTGGATGTATGTCCATGCATCTCATTCATGCTTCGTACCTACCGAAGACAGAAGAAGCATCACTTTCTTTCAAGCTGAAGTTATAGGTTATTGTGAACCCCTGTGATGGTGTAGGGAAATCAAACCCATATTGTCTTAAATAGTACTCAGTAATCCTAAACACTGAGACATAACTCGAACCCTAGCACACATGACAACACCTGTGCTCACACAGATGTGCTTCTCCTCATATTACTTAATTGAAGTTTTAAAAATTCTAACTAGTGTTTGGAGTTTTTTTATGACTTAAGGTATGCACCATCTCTGTGGTAAGTAGAGATCAATGGTGTAAATCTGGACATAGGTCATTGTTCTCCACTAACTCTCTTACTACACCTACTTCACATCACATTTTTCACATACTTAAAACACATTCATGTAAACATCATATTTTTTAGAATCTCTGTAGTCTGAAAGAAAATTATTTTACATGTGGTGTGATACACTCACAAAGATAAATCCATCTTTCATAATCTACTTTACTGACTTTGTAGAATGGTTTCCAAGTTGATAATGCAATCTCAAAGATCCAAAAGGATGGACACATGTTCTTTATTATCAATCATAGTAAGATAAATAAAAGAGTAAATAATGTTACCTTTGTCTTTAAATATCTAAGGAAAAAAAGACAGTGGCATGTTTATATCTTATGCTTTTACCACTTCTGTTGGCAAAACATTTTTCCATTATTTAACAGTCAACTATCCTCTGAAGTCTACATAAAATCAAGTGAACATTTACCTAGAATGTGTGAATTTATTATTCATCAAATACCTATCAATAATTTATTATCTGTAATATCTATATACTCTTTATCTATTATCTACGAACATATATGTATTGTCATCTAAATACATCTCTATAAATATATTAGCTAATTAGCAAGCCAGATATCACAAGTTGCTTTGATTTTTTTCTTTTGTGAGGCAGGTATTATATCTTTCTCATACAGACAGGAGGAACATGAGGTCTGGAGGTGTAGTTATCTTTTTAAACACTTACAAATTTTGTACAGAGTTCTAAGTTTCAGTTTCCATAAAAAAAAAAAGGAAAGCAGAAAGGAAATGGAAACACCACAGAAGAAAGTGACCTCCAAATTCTCTATATTGTTTAGATTATATGTGGTAAGTGATCTTATGGATAAAATCATGTGTACTACTTACTACCATGGTGGACTTCTTCCTTCACTATTTCAAAAATTTTAAGAATTCTCTGTTAACAATAAAGAAGGTCCAACTGGCTTCTTGTGCCCATTTTACTGTTCTGTACATTAAATATCTTATTAATATTGCCATACCCGTTACCATCAATAAATCCAGCATAATTTGATCACAGCAGATTTTATATAATATTTGAAGTTTATTAAAAACAGAATGACATATTATTTGGCACTTAAAACTATAAAAAAAGAGAAGCTTATATACTTACACAGAAAAAAACTTTCTGCTGCAGAATTATACCAGTTTTGGGAATAATTAAGATTAAAAGAAAGTCTTGGTGGATCCACAGTAGGGAGAATTGAGCAGGTGGTGAAAACCTGGTTAGGAGAAACCAACCATCGGGGAACAACGGGCTATACTAGGAACCAGCTGTTGAGAAGATTTAGAGGATTGGAAAAAATACTGGAGACACAGGTATATGTACTACAAACTGAAAGTCTTAATGCCCAGGAGAACTTTTTTGTCGCTTTCACATGATTACTGTCTGTCTCTGTCTCCTGTCTCCTGTCTCTGTCTCTGTCTCTCTTTCTCTTTCTCTTTCTCTTCTCTTCTCTCTCTCTCTCTCTCTCTCTCTCTCTCTCTCTCTCTCTCTCTCTCTCTCTCTCTGTCTCAATATTCTTGGGTGTTCCTCCTTGGGACAACCCCAGTACTATATTTAAAATGAAAATCAATTTTTTCATTATAGACTACACCATGATTTGTTTTATCTTTTACAATCAATAGAGCATTGAAAAACCAACGAAACATGAGAACAGCCTAACATAGAAATACAAACAGTTCTGTATAACCTAAAATAATGCATACATCAAAACCAAATAAATTTCCAAGCACAGGCAAGTAAATCTGATTATTACTTCCTAAACAACACTCAGGAAAGTTTAATTATAAATATCCCAGGCTAAAGCCAATGTGTTTGCTTGGCTCTCATAGCAACACCACTTGAGCTAAATGTTCTCTAATAAAGAAAAAACTGAACTTACTCCCAGTCACAAAACAACAGGTGTGGTATCTAACCCTCACTAACTGCCAAAGGCTCTTCTATTGTTAAATATCTATAAAGAATGATATTCCAAGCCCATCTTCTTTTGCTCTCAGAGCAAATTCTAAAGAATCTATAATACATCTAAGAAAAAAAAAGCCATGTGCTTTTATGTCAAGGTCCTAAATTTCTTTCATGCAATTTCTTTGTGGGTGCTCACAGTCAGAGCAAAAAAACTCTATCACTGTGTCAAGCATTAGCTCAGATGACTTCCTTCAACATTTTCTGTGTTAAAAGTTTTCCCTGTCTGTATTACATTAAGGCTGAGAAACAAAGGAAAAAGCACAGTTTTAGGAGAAAAAGTTAGCTTTTTAGACAAAATTACACATGGAACATACATAATATTTAAGGGACTGGTAATCAAACAGATGTTTGCAATTTTGTCAAGTAAATCCTCAACAGCTATTGTGGATTTCTAGAGATCATGCTGAATAGTCAGAGGTCTGTGGAACTTTGTCAAGAAAAGCCTCTAAAATTTGTCTTCCATATCTGTTACACCCTTCCCAGGAGTTCAGCCACACCATCCACTTGAGGATTGCTCTTGGATGCTTCAAGGCCCAACAGAAGCATTTTGAACTCATAATTAGAAAGATGTCGTGAACAAAGTCAAAATTATTAGTCAGTCACAAAACAAAAAAACAAACAAACAAACAAAAAATCAATTTAACACCCTTGGAAAAATTCTATTCTTAAATCACTATCAAGACAACAGATAACTGAATGGGGGTTGTAACTCTTAAACTGGCCCAATCTAGCTTAGTAAAGACAGAATAAACTTACTTCATTTATTTATTTATTTATTTATTTATTTATTTATTTATTTATTTGTCTAATGTAGCCAGCACCATATGGTAGAAAATGCTTCAGTAATATTTTTTATTATTAATTTATTCTTGTTACATCTCAATGGTTATCCCATCCCTTGTACTCCCCCATTCTTCCCTCCGTCCCATTTTCCCCTTATTTCCCTCCCCTATGACTGTTCCTGAGGGGGATTACCTCCCCCCTGTATATTCTCATAGTGTATCAAGTCTCTTCTTGGTAACATGCTGTCCTTCCTCTGAGTGCTACCAGGTCTCCCCCTCCAGGGGACATGGTCCAATGTGAAGCACCAGAGTATGTGAGAAAGTCATATCACACTCTCCACTCAACTGTTGAGAATGTTCTGCCCATTAGCTAGATCTGGGTAGGGGTTTAAAGTTTATCTCCTGTATTGTTTTTGGCTGGTGCCTTCGCTAGAACAGGACCCCTGGGCCCAAATCTGCCTATCATAATGTTCTACTCGTAGGTTTCTATGACCGTCTGGATCCTTCTACTTTGCTATTCTCCCATGCTGCTCGCATCTAGAGTCACAATAGGATGTCCTCCCCTCTGTCCCAGTTTCCTGGTAAGTGAAGGCTTTCGTGGGACATGCCCCTTGGGCTAGTATGCAGATATAAGTGAGTATATACCATTTGAGTCTTTCTGATTCTGGGTTAACTCACTCATTATAATAATTTCTAGATCAATCCATTTATCCATAAATGTCAGGAATTCCTTGCTTTTAATAGCTGAGTAGTATTCCATAGTGTATATGTACCACAGTTTCTTTATCCATTCTTCTACTGATGGACACTTAGGCTGTTTCCATGTTCTGGCTATTATGAATAAGGCTGCTAAGAACATGGTTGAGCAAATTTTTTCTTTTGTGCTGGAGCATCTTCTTAGTATATTCCAAGGAGTGGAATAGCTTGGTCTTGAGGATGCCCTATTCCAATTTTTCTGAGATAGCACCAGATAGATTTCCAAAGTGTCTGTATTAATTTGCATTCTCACAAACAATGAAGGAGTGTTTCTCTCTCTTCACATCCTCACCAGCATGAGGTGTCATTTGAAATTTTTATCTTAACTATTCTGATGGGTGTAAGATGGAATCTCAGAATTGTTTTGATTTGTATTTCCCTGACAACTAAGGGCACTGAGCATTTCATTAACTGTTTCTCAGCCATTTGATATTCCTCTCTTAATAATTCTGTTTACTTCCAAGCCCCATTTCTCAATTGGGTTCTTTGGTTTGGTGGTGTTTAATTTCTTGAGTTCTTTATATATTTTGTATATTAGACCTTTGTCAAATGTAGGGTTGGTGAAGATATTTTCCTATTCTGTAGGCTGTCGCTTTGTTCTCTTGACAGTTTCTCCTGCCTTACAGAAGCTTCTCAGCCTAATGAGGTCCCATTTATTAATTGTTGACATTAAGGCCTGGGCCGTTGGTGTTCTGTTCAGGTAGTTGTCTCCTATGCAAATATGTTCCAGGCTCTTCCCCCACATTGTCTTCTAAGTGACTTAGTGTCTCTGATTTTATGTTGAGGTCTTTAATCCACTTGGATTTGAGTTTTCTGCAAGGTGATAAATATGGGTCTAGTTGCATTTTTCTACATGAAGAAATCCAGTTAGACCAGCACCATTTGTTGAAGATGCTATTTTTTTTTTTCCATTGAATGGATTTGGCTTCTTTGTAAAAAATCAAGTGACCATATGTGTGTGGATTCATTTCTTGGTCTTCAATTAGATTCCACTGTTTAACCAGCCTGTTGCTGTGCCAGTACCATGCTGTTTTAATTACTATTGCTTTACAGTACAGTTTGAGATCAGGTATGGAGATTCCTCCGCAACACCTTCTATTGCACAAGATTGTATTAACTATTCTGGTTTTTTTGCTTTTCCATATGAAGTTCAGAATTGAACTTTCAATGTTTTTAAAAAATTGTGTAGGTATTATGATAGGGATTGCATTGAATCTATAGATTGCTTTTGGTAGGATGACCATTTTTACTATGTTAATTCTCCCGATCCATGAGCAAGGAAGATCATTCCATCTTCTCAGGTCATCTTCAATCTCTTTCTACAGAGTTTTGAAATTTTTTTTAAAGAAGTCCATCACTTGCTTGGTTAGAGTAACTCCTAAATATTTTGTATTGCTTGTGGCTAATGTGAAGGGTGTGGTTTTCCTAACTTCTTCCTCTGCAAGCTTGTCATTTGTATGTAGGAAGGCTACAGACTTTTTTGTCTTAATTTTGTATCCAGCTAATTTGCTGAGGGTGTTTGTCAGCTTTAGGGGTTCTCTGGTGGAATTCTGAGGGTCACTTATGTACACTATCATATCATTGCAAATAGCCATAATTTGACTTCCTCCTTTCCCATTTGGATACACTTGATCTCCTTTTCTTGTCTTATTGCTCTGGTTAGATCTTTTAGTACTATATTGAAGAGATATGGAGAGAGTGGGCAGCCTTGCCTTGCTCCCGTTTTTAGAGGAATTTCTTTGTGTATATCACCATTTACTTTGATTTTGGCTATTGGCTTGCTGTATATAGCCTTTATTGTGTTGAGGAAATTGCCTTCTATCCCCGATCTCTCTAAAACTTTAAACATGAGTGGGTGCTGGATTTTATCAAATGCTTTCTCTTCATCTAACGAGATGATCATGTGTTTTTTTTTCTCTACAGTTTATTTATATGGTGGATTACAATGATGGATTTTTGTACATTAAACCATCCCTGCATGCCTGGAATGAAGCCTACTTGTTCAAGATGAATGATATCTTTGTGTGTTCTTGTATTATTTTTGCAAGTATTTAATTTAGTATTTTTGCATCCATGTTCATAAGAGAAATTGATCTGAAATTCTCTTGCTTTGTTGAGGCTTTGTGAGGTTTAGGTATCAATGAGACTATGACCTCATAGAATGAATTTGGTAATGATCCATTCATTTCTATCTTTTGGAGTAGCTTGAATAATATCAGTATTAGCTCTCCCTTGAAGGTCTGGTAGAATTCTGCACTGAAACCATCTGGCCCTGGGATTTTTTTGGTGGGGAGACTATCAATGATTGCTTCTATTTCTATAGGGGAAATGGGACTATTTAGCTTGTTTGTCTGTTCTTCACTCAGTTTTGACAAGTAAAATTGATCAAAAAAATCTTCCATTTCCCTTAGATTTTCAATTTTTGTGGCATATATGCCTTCAAAATAGGACCTTATGGTTCTTTGTATTTCTTCAGTGTCTGTTATTATGTCTCCCTTTTCATTTATGATTTTGTTGATTTCAATACTGTCTCTCTGCCTTTTAGTTAGTTTGGCTAACGGTCTGTCTATCTTGTTGATTTTCTCAAAGAACCATCTCTTGGTTTTGTTGATTCTTTGGACTGTTTTCTTAGTTTCTAATTTGTTAATTTCTGCCCAGAGTTTGATTATTTCCAGGCGTCTACTCCTCTTGGGTGTTTCTGCTTTTCTTTTTTTTCTAGGGCTTCCAGTTGTGTCGTTAAGATGCTTATGTGCGATGTTTCCAATTTCTTTTTAAAGGCACTTAGTGCTATGAATTTTCCTCTTAGCACTGCTTTCAATGTATCCCACAAATTTGGGTATGTTGTTCCTTCATTTCCATTGAATTTCAGAAACTCATTGATTTCATTCTTTATTTCTGGCCTGACCCAGGTGTCATTTAGCAGAGAGTTGTTTAGTTTCCACGTACATGTAGGCTTTTTATTATTTCTGTTGTTATTGAAGGGCAGCCTAAGAGCTTGGTGATCTGGTAGAATATAAGGTATTATATCAATCCTTTTGTATCTACTGAGGCTTGCTTTGTGACCTACAATGTGATCAATTTTGGAGAAGGTTCCATGGGATGCAGAGAAGAAGGTACATTCTTTCTTGTTTGGGTGAAATGTTCTATTGATATCTGTTCGATCCATTTAACCCATGGTATTGGTTAATGATGTTATTTCTCGGCTTAGTTTCTGTTTCAATGACTTATCCTTCAGTGAGAGTGGGGTGTTGAAGTCTCCCACTATTATTGTGTGGGGATCGATGTGTTGTTTACGTTTTTTTTTTTTAGCAGATCTTTTACAAATTGTATTGGGAGCATAGATGTTCAGAATTGTGATGTCATCTTGGTTGACTTTACCTTTGATAAGTATGAATTGTGCTTCCTCATCTCTTTTGAATAATTTTCGTTGAAGGTTTACTTTGTTCGATATTAAAATGGCTATGCCTGCTTGCTTCTTGTGACCATTTGCTTGGAATATTTTTTCCAACCTTTTACCCTATCATTATGGGTCAGATGTGTTTCTTGAATGCAGAAGAATGTTGGATCTTGTTTATGTACCCATTCAGATAGTCTGTGTCTTTTTATTGGAGGATTGAGACCATTGATGTTGAGAGATATTAATGACCAGTGAGTCTTAATTTTGATGTTGTTTCCAGTCGAGTTATTGTGTAAATGTGTTTTTGACATGGTACAGTTATCTATTTCCTTAGTAGTTTTGGTTGTAGTTTGACCCATTAGGATGGAGTTTTCCTTCTAGTATCTTCAGTAAAGCTGGATTTGTGGATAGGTACTGTGTGAATTTGCTTTTGTCCTGGAATATTTTGTTTTCTCCATCAATTGTTATTGATAGTTTTGCTGGCATCTGTGGTCTCTTAGGGTTTGTAGGATCTCTGTCCTGGCCCTTCTGGCTTTTATGATCTCTGCTGAGAAGTTGGGTGTAATTCTGATAGGTTTGCCATTTAATGGTGTTTGGTCCTTTTCCCTTGCAGCTTTTAATATTTTTTCTTTGTTCTGTATGTTTTGTGTTTTGATTATTATGTGACGGGCAGTTTTTCTTTTCATGTCAATTCTATTTGGTGTTCTGTAGGTCTCTTGTATGTTTATAGGCATCTCTTTCTTTAGATTGGGGAAATTTTCTTCTATGATTTTGTTGAGCATAGTTTCTGGGCCTTGGAGTCTGGTATCTTCTCTTTCCTCAATGCCTATTATCCTCAGACTTCTTCTTTTCATGGTGTCCTTAATTTCTTGGATGTTTTGTGTCAGGATTTTTTTAGATTTGGCATTTTCTTTAATGGTTGCTTCAAGATCTGTGATTGTATCTTCTAGTCCTGATTCGTTCTTCCATCTCTTGATCTTTGTTAGAAAAGCTCAACTCTGTGTTGTTTGCCTTCTTCTCTGAGGTCTCAGATTCTCATTTTTCTACTGTCTGTGTGTTTATCATTGAATCCATTTTCATTTTCAGATCTTGAACTGATTTTTTTATTTCTTTCATCTGATTGTATATTCCTGAATTTCTTCCACTGCCTCTTTATAGGTGTTCAGAGCTTGAACCATTTTATTTATTTCTTTCATCTGGTTGTTTGCACTTTTCTGAAATTTTTTCAGTTCCACTCTATGTGCTTCTTTTATGTCTCTCACCTGTTTGGCTGTGTCTTCCTGCATTTGATTATGAATTTTATTTGCTTCCTCCATTATCATCCTCATTACTATTGATTTGAGATCATTTTATTGTATTTCCTTTGTATTTGAGTTCTCTGGGTTGTTTTCTTTGGAATAGCTGGAAACTGGAGACACCATGTTGTTTTTGGGGTTTTTGCATATGTTTTTAAGCTGTCCTTTGACAACTTGCTATCTTTGTTTTTCTTGGGTAGCATCAAGAGTTGGATAGAGGGAGTCTGATGATAGATTCACTTGTTTTCTCATGATTTCCCTAGGCTGGAAGCTCTAATGCTTCACTGGTGTGGATGGTGGGAGGTTAGCCCTGTTATTTTGGACTCTCACAGGCAGTGATCCTCAGCTCCCCTGTGCTGTGGGTCCTGCAATCGTTCTGAGTTTCTTAATGAGCGTTTTGTCAGACCAAGGTATCCACAGCCTTCTGTATCCCCTGCCAAGTCCAGCCAGAGACACTGGGCCCGAACTACGGACCGAACTCAACTAGATTCTAAGGGCCTGAATTGTCTGCCAAGCTCAGCTAGGGATTCTGGGCCCAAAATGCAAACAGAGTCAATCCAGAATTTTTGGCCTAGGACTGCGCACCAAGCTCAGCTAGGGGCTTTTGGCCCAAAGTGCCTGCTGTGGTCAGTTATTGACTTAGGGTCCGAACTGTCTGCCATGCTCAGCCAGGAATTCTGGATTCAAACTGCCCACTGTGTCCAACCAGAATCTTAGAGCCGGGACTGTGCCTAAAGCTCAGCTAGAATCACTGGGCCCAATCTGTCTGCCAAGCACAGTTAGGGACTCTGGCCCCAAACTGCACGCCTAGCTCCACCCAAGTGTCTGGGGCGGAATTGTGCACCGAACTTAGCCAGGGACTCTGGACTCACACTGTGCAATGACTTCAGCCCTGGACTCAGGGCCTAAACTGCATGGATAGTCCAGCCAGAGTCTTAGGGCTGCCGAGCCTGTGCGCATAGCTCAGCTACAGTCTGTGGACCCAAACTTACCGGCAAGTTCAGCTAGGGCCTGTAGGCTGAATCTATGTGCTGACCTCAGCCTGCGTCAGTGCCCCAGAATTGCCCACCGAGCTGAGCTAGTGTCTCGGGCAGAACTGCTTGCTGAGCCAAGCCAGCGCCTCCAGTGGAACCGAGCGCTCTGCCCAGCCTGCGCCACAGCAGGAGAACTGCAGCTACACTGAGGTAGCACCTCCGGTGGAGCTGAGCACTCCACCTAGCCTGCTTCACAGCAAAAGAACTGCGGCTGCATACTTCAGTAATATTTAATAATTAATAGGAACAATATTTTTCTCATACAGAATTAATTAATGTGTGCATTTAGAAATCACTAAGCAATTCATTAAAAAAGTAATGATATACATAAAAGAATCAGAAAATAATAAACAAAGTAAATATATATCAGATTGTATAAGTTATGCTAAAGATTATTTAAAATCTTATCAAGATAAAATTTAATTTTACAATTTACATGCTATTTGGATAATTTTATTTAATTGCCTCATTTTCTATTTTTAGGGGAAGAAATAATTTTCATTTACTGACTTCAACATTAATGTAGCATTAGAAGCAATTCTCTTTTTGTATTTTATTGGGATATCATAAATTTAAGATGTTGTTAAATGAAAACATGTAAAAATTTAAATCATATGAGAAAAGTAAATTTTGATTTGTGTTTTCTAATCTTTGTATAAGACTTATCTCTATGATAAAGATAGAGTGTTTAGAAAATGAACATAAACAAATGTGTAAATTAGGAATACTTAAAAAATAAAACATAAGGATATAAATAATTAATATTTCTCTTTATAAATCATAACACTTTTTTCACTCAGAGTTTTAATTATGAAGAATATTTACTTTGTTTTGATTTTTCAAATATAAGGTGAATGTGTGTATGTGTGTGCATGTGTGTGTGTGTGTGTCTGTGTGTGTGTGTGTGTACACAAATGTGTTTTTTTCTTGAGGATGGAAGACAGAGATATCCTGTTTATTTTTTAACCTATTTCCTTTATATTGTCTAAGGCTGAATATCTCAGTAACCATGATTCACTGCTATGAATAGAAGGAATGGCCAGTGAGTCAAAGGACTCCTCCTAGCTCCACTTCCTCAGAAGCTGATGCTGCTGGGCCCAGTTTTTTGTGTAGATGCTGATATCTGAAATTAGGTTCTTATATGTGCATGACAAGAGTTTTTACCAAATATGCTATCTTTTAGCCTCTTGAGTTGATTCTATAAATTAAATCCTTTTTTAATTTCTAATGCAAAAAAAAAGATCTCTGAGAGACTCCACATAGAGGAGAAATGGAGCAGATATTGGGACTTAAAGTTGTACTTTGGCCTGGGTCATGAGACTTGTATGGAAGAATGGAGGGATGGTATGTTCAAGAAGGAACAGGGGCTCCACTTAAAGACCATCAAGGCCTACACATCTGGACACAGGGTGGCCTATATAAACTGATAAACTAACAAAGGATAATATATGCAGAAAACCAAGATTACCTGTTAATAGACTGCTGATTTAATTCAGGGTCAGGGAGACAGCTCCTGAACTTCTGACATGATCTCTGCTGCCCACTATTTGGTCACCGGCCCATGGCAAGATGGCCTTGGAGACACACAGTAAGGGTACGCAAAATATCAAGATGAGACCCAATAGGCTTTGGCTAGACAGTGGTAGGAATGGTGTAAATCAGAAGAGGCAGTGAGATTGAGGTTGGGAAGATAAGAGCAAGAGATAACAATTAGGATGTAATGAATATATTATAATAAATAAAATATACCTGAAATTTTTCTAATTAGGGTAGTAGACTATTCCTTTGCCTGTGCAAAGTCCTGTATTCAAATCACAATATTATAAATGAATAAAATTTAAGTAAACTTTAAAATCTACCATAAAACATATCATAAGATTCATTATCATGGAGGGACACAATGGTGAAAAGAAATGGCATTAGAATACCAAATGCTACTGACTGCATTACTAATTTTGAGGACACAAGGAACAAGTCAAGTTGGATTTTAGCCAGGCTCTTATGATATGTAAATTTTAAGGACCACATCAACTCCATTTTGAAAAAGAAACTCCATTTTGTATTAAACCTGGCCAAGGACTGAACCCAGGTTCCAGAAAAAACACAAAGTAGTCTAAACCAAAAAATTCACCTAGCAACACAATAATCTCATCTTTGGAAAACTCAAATATACTCTCTGCTTGTTGAATTAACCAGCAGGTCTTCTGGCACATAGCAACAACCTACTTTGAGAAGTCAGGCCAAGGTTCCTAACACACACATGACTGCTTCAACCAATCTTTTCTATAGGTCAACTTGCTCCTAGACCTATTTTCCAACCACAAAATGCCAAAGCTTGGAACTCCCCGCATGGAGCTGTTCTGCCCAAATGACATCCAATCATATACTTTAAAATGCATTTCTTTATCTAAAGCCTATAAAAACACCTTTCAATTGAGACTCAGGTCCACTTCCCTGCATCTGCTGTGTCAGTGCATAGGAGGTGTGATATAGGTTCAAACCTTCAATAAAGACATCCTTGCAATTGCATTTAGACCAGAATCTTGGAAGGTCTGTTCATGGAGTCTGTCATAATTTGGGTATAACAAAATAACATGTAAGAAATATGATACAGATCACTCTTCTAGATATTTACCAAAAAAAACTCAAATTGAACATATCAGAGATGCTTGTATGCCAGCATTTAGTACATCACTAGTCACAAAAGCTGAATTACAGGGTCGATCTATATCTCCAGAAATGGGGATCAGTAAAGAAAATATGGTTTACATACACAGTATAACTTGGATTCAGCCATAAAGAAAACTATTGTTATGTTGTTCATGAGAAAATTGAGGCAACTGTATATAATCCTACTAAATAAATTAAGCCAGCCTCAGAAAGACAGATTTTGTATATTTTCTCACAATCATAATATATATATTTATGTGTGTGTGTGTATACATACACATGTGTATATACATATTTATGTGTGTGTCTTCATATATGTGTTTTCATATATGTATGCACTAAATTATATGTGTGCATATAGCTATCATAAAAAAGATGGCTGGTACCAAACTTTGACAAGTATGTGATGAAAAGAGGACCCTGATACATTTGGTGAAAATTTATAAAAATATAAATATGGTATGGCAGCTCAAAATTTAAAAAGAATAATATAAAGAGATATGATAAACTCACCTTCAGTATTACATTAAAAATGTGAAACATGGGAGAATAGCAAAGTACAAGGATTCAGAGGGTCCTAGAAACCTACAAGTAGAACATTATAATAGGCAGATTTGGGCACAGGGGTCCCACGCAAACTAAGGAACCAGCCAAGGACAGTACAGGCGGTAAACTTAAAACCCCTACCCAGATCTAGCCAATGTGGAGAACATTCTCCACAGTTGAGTGGAGAGTGGGATAAGACTTTCACATGTACCCTGGTGCCTCATATTTGACCATGTCCCCTAGAGGGGAGACCTGGTGGCACTCAGAGGAAGGATAGCAGGTTACCAAGAAGAGACTCGATACCCTATAAGCATATACAGGGGGAGGAAATCCCCCTCAAGAACAGTCATAAGGGAGGGGAATAAGGTGGAAATGGGAGGGAGGGAAGAATGGGGGTACAAGGGATGGGATATCCATTGAGATGTAACAATAATAAATTAATAAAAAAAATCTTTAAAATGTGAATTAATATGGAAAATGTCCAAAAGTATTGGTTCTTCCTCCCTTTCTCTTCTAATAGATATTGTGTATCTGGTTATATGTTGAGGTCTTTGATACATTTTGAAGTGAGTTTTGAGATAAATATCAACCTATTTGTATTTTCCACATGCAGATATCCAGTTAGACCAGCAACATTCATTGATGATGCTTCCCCCCCCCCCTATTGTATGGCTTGGTCCCTTTGTGGGCTTATGTCAGAGCCTTCAATTCTATTCCGTTAATCAACCAGTCCACTTATGTGTAGTTTTTGTTTTGTCTTGTTTTTTTGGTTGGTTGGTTTGCTGTTTTGATTTCTTTTATTATTATTATTATTATTATTATTATTATTATTATTATTATTATTATTATTATTATTATTATTACTATGCTGTAGAATAGGTTGAAGTCAGGCATGGGGGATATCTCCCTAAGTTCTTTTAATGTACAGAGTTGATTTAGCTATTCTGTTATTTTTTTTCCTGTATAAAGTTGAAGATTGTTCTTTCCAGGTCTGTGAATATTTATGCTGGTATTTTAATGGGAAGCACATTGAATCTAGAGGTTGTTTTGGTAAGATTGCCATTTTTACTACTGTAATCATACCAATACATGAGCATGAGTGATCTTTGCATTTTATGGTATCTTCTTAAATTTCCTTCTTCACATACTTGAAGTTCTTGACAGGTTTTTAACTTGCTTTATACTTTATATTATTTGTGGGTTTTATGAAATGTATAGTTTACCTAATTTCTTTCTCATCCCCTTTGTTATTTGTATGTGGGAAGGCTACTAAATTTTTATATATTCTCTCATATCTAGTACATTGCTGAAGGTGTTTATCAGCTATAGCAGTTCTCTGCTCAATTTTTGTGGTCATTTATATATACTATCATATCATCTGTGAATAGTGTTATTTTGACTTCTTGCTTTCCACTTTATATTGGACCCTTAATCTCCTTTAGTTGTCCTACTGCTATGACTAAGTACTATATTGAAGAGATAAAGTGAGAATGGGAAGCCATGTCTTGTCTCTGATTTCAGTTGCAATCCTTTAAGTTTTGCTTCATTTCACTTGACGTTGGCTATTTATTCTACTACAATATGTTCAGGGATAAATATAGAGCAGATATTGACCCATCCCTTGAAAGAGAGGCAACCCATAGCACTATTAAGGAGCCTTATTTTGATGTCCTCTGAGAGCATATACACAGCATAATAGCCAAACAAATGTAGAGACTCACTACCAAACATTGGAAGAAGCATAGGGAGCCTTGTGGAATAGTGGGGGTAAGGATAGAATAACCAAGAGGTGACAGGAGTACAACACTAAGAGCAACAGAGCCAAGGCTGCACACTAAATTCATGTCTTTTTAATATAATACTTGAAATTCTTGCTGGAGCAATGAGACAACAAAGGGAGATCAAGGGGAAAAACATTGGAAAGAAGGAAATCAAAACTTCTCTATTTGCAGATGATGTGAGAATGTTCATAAGTGACCACAAAATTCCTCCAGACAACTCCTGCAGCCGACAAACACCTCCAGAATAGTCGCTAGGTAAAAAGTTAAGTTTAAATATTCAGTAGTCTTTCTGTATACAAATAAGCAAATAAGCAAATCTTCAAAATAGCCACAAATAATATAAAGTATCTTGGAGTAACTCTTAAAAAGATAATGAAAGTCGTGTATGGAAAAAAAAATTCTCAAGTATCTAAAGAAGAAACGAAAAAAGTTAAGAAAAGATGAAAGTATCTTATGGAAATTTAAAAAAAAAGAATAGCTAAAACATTACTGTACAATAAAATACGTTTTGGAAGAATTTCCATCCTGGATCTAAAGCTGTACTTATACAGTAACAGTAGTAAAAATGCCATGGTACTGACATAGAAATATGCTGATTAATCAATAGAATACAATCAAAGACCCAGAAATAAATCCTCACTCTTATGGACACTTGATTTTTGACAAAGAAGCCAAAAGAATACAATGAAAAAATGATGCTTTTCTAACTGGATAACTACATGTAAAAATATGAATAGATCCACATTCATCACCTTGCACAAAACTAACATCTAAATGTATTAAACACCTCAACATAATACTGGATACATTATGTCTGTAGGAAGAAAAAATGGGGAAGAACCTTGAACTCATTTTCACATGAAGAAAACATCCTGAACAGAATACCAATAGCTCAGGCTCTGAGATCACCAATTAATAAATGTGACTTCATGTAACTGAAAACCTTCTGTAAGGCAAAGTACAGTGCGACTAGAACAAAATGACAGGCTACTGACTGGGAATATAACTTTATGAACCCTACGGCCAACAAATTGCTAATATCTAAAATATATAAATAACTCAAGTAATAAAACACCAACAAACAGAGGTAAAATGAAAATTCTCAATAGAAGAAAGCCAAGTGATAGAGGAAAAACTTAGAGAAATGCTTAACATCCTTAGTATTCAGGAAAATGCAAATAAAATTACTCTGAGATTAAATCTTAAGTCTACAAGAATGGCTTAGATCAAAAAATTCAAGTGACAGCACATTGCTGATGGCAGTGCAACTTGTACAACAACTTTTCAAACCAATCTGGCTCTTTATCAGAAAATTGGGAAATTGTTCTATTTCAAAACTCAGCTATACCACTTCTGGGCATATACAGGAATGATACTCCACCATAAAAAAAAATCAAATTTAATCAACTAAATTCATAACAGCCTCATTTGTTGTTAACAGAATTTGAAAACAACCTAGAAGTCCTTCAACCAAAGGATGGATAAACAAACAAACAAACAAAAGCAAACTATTGTATACTTATGTATTAACAAGGAAATATTCAAATTTACAGACAAATAGAGGGATCTAGAAATGATTATCCTGAGAGAGATATCACAGAACCAGGAAAATACATGGTATGTACTCACATAAAAATGCATATTGAGCCAACATAGTTGACTTTTCAGTGTCTCCATCCATTCATGGAACCCAAGGGCCCTGCATACACTGAAGCAAGGAAAATACATTCAGAACGCCAAGACCCCTGTTCAGATATAGCCAATGAACAGTTCATTCTACATACTTGTTATAATAGAGGAGACGACCTCTGACAGGAATTTCATGCTTCAGATTTTATCA
This sequence comes from Acomys russatus, assembly GCF_903995435.1. Classification (NCBI taxonomy): domain Eukaryota; kingdom Metazoa; phylum Chordata; class Mammalia; order Rodentia; family Muridae; genus Acomys; species Acomys russatus. Next base: position 13,318,040 of record NC_067142.1, read on the forward strand.
CTTCTCCTTGGAAGGGAGGCCCTGAGAAAACAGTGGAAGAGGAGGCATGCTATCAGGATAAGACATAATAGGCTGTGGTCCCATGGTAAGAGATGGGGTCCTCTCACATCTGAGGCCTAGGGCAGAAGAATAGGGCAGAATTGGGAGAAGGGTAGGAAATGGAAGATACAAGGGAGGAAATAAGATTGGTACATAATATCAAAAATTATAATAAATGTTTAAAAATGAAAAATTATAATTAAAATTATATGTATGATTTACTATTGATTACTGTGGATGTTAAAAATACTTTTTAAAAACCGATTTTTTTCTTGAAAGTATGTAAGAGGCTAACTAATAAAACTTGTAATACAAAACTAGAAATATGAACTAGGGTGAGTAATGTGGGTGCTAGAAAATTAAAACAACTTTGATGACAAATATTGACATGTACCCTACAGCTAGGAAAAATTTCAAGGTCCACTAAAGAGGAAATGGTTTGAAGGCTACTTTTTATAAATTGACTCAAGTATTACATCCTAACAAACATCCTTTTCTTTTTCCCTGTCAAATGACTCATTCCTGTTTTTTCTTTATTTTAATTATTATATTTTCTTTTTAACATATATGTTTATATTATAACACATATGTAAAATAAACTACATACAGCAGAAAAAAATACAAATCAACCTAAAATCATATAACTATTACATTCATAGTGATTTGGCTATTCATATTTGGCAAACTTGAAATAAACATCTTTCCTATCTTAGTTATAAAACCAAGATTTAAGAGGAGGGACAAAGAATAACACATTAAGAAGGAAGGCTATCCCTGCATAGTATGAAGAATTTTAACAGCATAATAGCGCACATTTCGAAATAAAATCCATATCAGCTAAGAAATAATTTGCTTACACTAATTTGACTCTAAGAAAATCCTGAGTATGAAATTTAGTAACATGGTAACAACTAGATGTATATAATTAATTTCACTTAATTTATAGTGAAAATATTGAGAAGCAATGAATATTCAGTCACCCCATTAGTGCAATTTATATCTGGAAATTCCCCCTGGGACCTTCTACAAAATTTATGAAGGTAGAATATTTTAGTGAATACAGAAATAATGCTTGCCCATTTGATGGATCTAATTCTTCATTTGCTTTCCTATTTAATTTAGAACTAGTTATATATTTATTTCATAGATGACAGTCATTCATTATCTATATGGTAGCAAAATTTATTTTTCTATATGCCAAGAACTCCAAGTATTAAAATGTAGATGTTTTCCTTGTGTCCTTTTATCTCACTGGATTTTAAATAGTATGTAGAGGCTGATGATAGTCTCCCAATACTTGTTACCTTTTTGTTTCAGTTAATTTCATTGCTGTAACAAAATGCCTGGAGTAAGAAAGCAAATTACGGTAAGGAACATTTATTTTGTCTCAGCATTTGAGGGTTGTGTTATTCAGGGTTCTTTACTTAGGAACAGAACAGTGAGACAGAGGAAGATAGAAAACACACACATACATACATACACACATACACAAACACACACAAACACACACACACTCGAGTAATTTATAGACATTGCTCCCAATAGTCCAATAATGGCTGCCTCCCAATGGAAAGGCAAGGTTCTTGAAGTTGCTCTGTCCACAAGGAACCTAGATGTTTTAGCTGGTATGGGGTCTATGTTGGAATCCCTAAGGAATATGTTCTACCACTAGTATAGGAATGCCTCAGTAGCGGGGTAGAACAACTTGCCAGCAAAAGATGTTTATTTCTTTCTTGAGATTTTTCAATAGTCAGGTCAGTGTCTGCCACTCATGACTCCTGTTATGAATTCCCATATCTAAAATACTGGCATAATGATTCCCAGAGTCAATGTCCTATAAGTAATGTGAAGAATAGCTTAATGATAACCATAGCAGATAACTCTGCACTGCTGATAAGAACGTGGAGGTGCTGTTTGATAAAGCTGTCATGCTAAGAAATGAATTCAAAGACTGTGGTCAGACCCAAAATAAATATGCTTGAACTATAGTGTGGACTAAGTTATCAGATTTGTTTGGTGATTAAACTCTGAGAGAAGGAAATGTGCACATAGTTCATCCAAAGCCTTTTATAGGAGAACATATGTTTATCTGTGCTATGTATGGTCTGTAATGGGAGATGATTATCTGTTGGTTGTGCCTGTGTTGAGTGGTATGAAAATGTGTGATGTTAATATGTGCCTTCCACACAAATAAACATATAATTTGTCATTTTCATACTCTACATGTGTCATAAGCAGAATCTATCCTAAACTAGGAATATACAGAGATTGGAGACATACCTCAGTGTGAATGGGTCCTTGCTACTAAGCTTGATGACCTAAGTTTGATCACTTACAGGTGTGAGGAAAGAATCAACTTTACCAAATTATCCTCAAGCCTTTACATGTGCTTTAATGTGCATACCCCACATAAATGAATAATGTGAACACGATAATAAAAATTCCAATTCTGTATAGCTCATCTTTCCCTTCCCACACTTTCAGAGAATGCAAAATGCAAAGCTCGAAGATTCTTATTTGTGACTTTTGGTTTAGTCCTGATGTCATTATGATAATGGTGTTTAGAAAAAAGTTTGTTCACCAATTCCCAGAGTAAATAGCTACCTGGTGGTTGGGGTAGCCTCACTGAGCAAATGTTCATATGTGTAATCCAAAATGAGTATAACTACAAGGGAGTTTTGTGAGGTATTAAACTCTTTTCATTTAAAAAAAAAGCCTTCACAGTAACAACAGTAGTGATTTGTACAAAGAGTTCAAGACTTAATATGATTTATAGAACCTCCCAGATGCATAAAAATCAAAAAGAGTTGTAAACAATGATTTTGGTCAATGAAATTTGGCAGCTGCGGTGCATATCTATTGACAAGAGTAAAATATATAAAGAAAAATAAGAATAAAATATTACCTTGAAGCTTAAAACAGTTCAGTGTCTCCCTCATTGAATTACTTAGATATTTTTCTATTTCTGTTTTTTCTTTTTTCTTTTTATTAATTTATTCTTGTTACATTTCAATGTTTATCCCATTCCTTGTTTCCTCCCATTCCTCCCTCCCCCCCCCCATTTTCCCATTATTCCCCTCCCCTGTGACTGTTCCTGAGGGGGATTGCCTCCCCCTGTATATTCTCATAGGGTATCAAGTCTCTTGTTGGCAACCTGCTGTCCTTCCTCTGAGTGCCACCAGGTCTCCCCGTCCAGGGGACATGGTCAAATGTGAGGCACCAGAATATGTGAGAAAGTCATATCACACTCTCCACTCAACTGTGGAGAATATTCTGACCATTGGATATGAACATGGTTGAGCAAATTTTCTTATTGTGTGCTGGAGTATCTTCTGGGTATATTCCAAAGAGTGGAATAGCTGGGTCTTGAGGAAGCCCTATTCCCATTTTTCTGAGATAGCACCAGATAGACTTCCAAAGTGGCTGTACTAGTTTGCATTCCCACCAGCAATGAAGGAGTGTTCCTCTAGTTAACCCAGAAGCAGAAAGAATCAAATGGTATATACTCACTTATATCTGCATAGTAGCCCAAGGGGCATGTCCCATGAAAGCCTTCACTTACCAAGAAACTGGGACAGAGGGGAGGGCATCCTATTGGGACTCTAAATGAGAGCCACATGGGAGAATAGCAAAATAAAAGGATACAGAGGGTCCTAGAAATCTACAAATAGAACAATATGATAGACAGATTGGGCCCAGGGGTCCCGCTGAAACTAAGGCACCAGCCAAGGACAATACAGGAGGTAAACTTTAATCCCCTTCCCAGATCTAGCCAATGGTTTTGTTTTAGTTTTGAAGAACACAATTTAGTATTATAATTTTTAATTTTCGTAAGCACTTGGGGACAATTTCAATTGTATCTAAGAGAATCTATGTACATATATGAATTTTACAGTTTGGCATTTAAAATTAAACTGATGATGGCTTTCCACAAGAGCAGTGATAATACTTTAATGCAATAATGCTATAACCTTACTAATATAGCATTTCAAAGGGCTGTGGAGATGACATTGTCCAGATTTAATTTTAGATCCGAAGAGCCCACACAAAAATATACCCATGTTAAGAAATATGTCTAAATCCGACATGGGTTTAGCACACACAGGAGGATCTACAAGGCTATCTGGCCACATGGGTTAGCCAAATTGGCAAATTTGAGTTCAGGGACTGATTCTTTCTCCAAAAATGAGATAAAAAAGCAATTGAGTAATACTTTGAACTTCAAATTCTACATACATATGTACTACATCACCTACACACACACACACACACACACACACACACACACACACACACACACAAACACACACACACACAGGCAGGCGATTTCTTATTTCTAAAACAGGAAGCATTGGAAGAACTCCTGTTTCCTCTAGATAATTCTGGATCTAGATATCACACACAGAAATATGAAAACCACAGTACATCCTTGTTCCAAATCTAGTTTATGGACATAGCATGCCAGAATCAAACAAGAATTTATTGAGGATAGGCTAGGTGTGGTGGTACATGCCTGTAATCCAAACACTTGGGAGGTAGAGTCAGGTCAATTGCGATGAGGTTGAGGCAAGCCTGGTCTACAAAGAGAGCCCAGGCCAGCCAAGGCTACACAGAGAAACCCTGTCATTAAAAATAATTATTGAGTAGACTTGAAAGAGTAAAGGGCAATTAAATCACACTAGGAAAAACTGAGAACTTGGTAATTACTTAGTCCTTTGGGCTGGCTGCCACAACAACAGGAATAATCCCATAATGCCTGTCTTTCCCCAAGAGGGAAGGGTAGAGCTGACCACCTGAAGTTAATCCACAAGGATGGAGCACTCTGCAAATTGCCTTTGGAAAACAAGAAATTTTCTGTTGAGTCACTCCACCCCTTCTTCAATGGAATCTCTGGAAAAGTTATTCCTCCTGGCAGCAAAGGAAGCAGCAGCAGCAACACAATTCCCTGCATGCCAGAGGAAGGCTGGGAGAGCAAAGAGATGTTCCTTCTGAAAACTCCTTTTTTCATGAACTAGATATTGCTGTCCACAAGTGATGTGAGCCTTCCCACATAAAAGACAATCAGAACAATTAGGCTCCCTACTCAGCTGATTCTAATATGTGGCAACTTGATATTAAAACCAAACTTCTTCCAAGTTTCTGAGTATTTGATATGGATTTCCCATTGTATAACACAATCAGAATGTTTTATACTCACTGGAGATTCTAAAGGCTTCTGAGCAAGGCCCACATTACTTCTGCCAAGATGAGCTTCCAGATATAATGGCAAATTCAATTAGAGAAAATAAATTTCAGCTAATGGTCAGAGTATTTGGATGTGAGTAAATTTGTTCTTCACTTCAGAAGTATGAGAATTGACTCTTTTCCTGTGTGATAGTCCCTCTTTTCTTCCTTACAGTTGGAATAACATCTACTTCAGAGCCAAAAAAGAATAGAAGAAATATTTTATGGTGACAGCAAAAGCATCCATTGAGAAATTTGTAAACAATTAAAAACTTGATTTATCACTGCTCAGATGTTACACCCATTATACATATTTTTCTTTCTTTAGGGTTTCACATGATTTCTCTTTTGGCAGATGTTTCCTTTTGTTATTGTTACAATCAGGTCAGAGCTTCATTTAACTAAAATCTGTTGCAGTGGATGACTGGCAGTCAAATCGCAATCTGTAGCAATGGGGCTATAGATGTGGGTTGTAGTCATCCCCTGGTGCTAGTTCCTTGGAATCTCTTTTTAGGGGTGACTTCCTTGCAAACTTGCTCTGAGGGTTGAAACACTGGCTGCAAAGCACATGAAAATCCAAGAGATAAAGAATTGAGAAATTTAAATAGATCAAGGTCAGCATTCCAAGAAGATAATGGTATGGATCAGCAATTGTCAACCTCCTTTGGTGAGGGGGTGTCATATGATTCGTTCACATGGAGTTGCTTAAGGTTATCTAAGAAAACACTGATGTTGACATTATGATTCATAACTGTACCAAAATTTCAGTTATAAAATAACCAAAATACTTTTAGGGCTGCAGATCACAAAAATACGAAGAACTATATTAAAGGGTCACGACATTAGGATGGATTTAAAACTAGGGCACATTTTAAGTATTCTAAGGTCATGGGAGAAATGTGAAAGTTTCAGTGTTGTAAGAATGGAAGAGATATAGGATATAAACAGATATAGAGGAAAACCCACTGGTCTTGTGTAACCTTTGATATTCCCAATTTTATTTCAACCTTCTGAGTCTCAGTTATATCACTGTGTGTGTGTGTGTGTGTGTGTGTGTGTGTGTGTGTGTAATACATGTGTGTACACACATATATCTATGCAAGCATGCACACCCAGAGATGCTAGGAAAAGACAACAAGTATGTTTCTCTATTAATTTCTTTCTCATGGAGATAATGTCATTCCATGAACTTGGTATTGGCTATTTCACCTAGGCTGGCAGGCCTTTCAGTAATCTCCATATCTCTGCTTCCCACTTCATTATGTTTAGTATTACATGTCAGAACAGGTTATTACAATAGTGGTAGGACCTGAACATGGGTCCTCATGGCTGTGAAATGAGAGCTCTTCATCACTGAGTCATCTCAGCATTCCAATCAATTCTTTCAACTTCATAGTGGCAAGCATGCATTTACCACAATGAAAGATGGCAATTTCCTGGATAGCCTATGTTTATTCTTCAGTATGAGTTTTAAGATAATTGTGGTCAAGGAAGACAATTACCATGAACATAATTACACATGACTATCTAGGAATCGAAAAACCAAAGGTTAGAAAGACAGATCATTTGACAAGACAATTGCTATAGAAACATGAGAATCAGAGTTCAATCTTCAGAATACATGTTAAACAAAGCAAAGGTTAGTTGTACACACTTAGCAAATGACAGTGATAAAATGATAAACAAACAGCAAAACTTTCCAATATCATCAAAAGATAGTAAAAATGACAACTATAAAATGTATATAATCCACATCATGTATCTATTTACTGAAAAGGTGTTCGGTAAATACATATCAGGAAGAAATTAAAGTAATAACGAGGGAATCTTGAGCTAGAATTTATATGAGGAGAGAAGAAAAACTCATGTAGTTTGAATGAATGTTCTAATTGGGATACCATGTCAAACATTTGAGAGATATTCATGTTTTGACTAATCACTATCACTATCAATCAAACTCAGAACCACCATTCTCTATTACAGAAAGCAGCTGCTTCATCAAAGGTCAGTGCATTATAGAGTCAAAGTTAACATTTTCAAGGGCTATAAGCTTCACCCTACCCAGCATAATTAACTAGGCAAAGATATTTTCTGCAATAGAATTAAGTTTAACATATTACATGAGGGATCTAATTAAGATACCCATCCTGGATGTAACCTGAGTTGTCATTGTGGAATGCTCTTCTGACAACAGTGATGAGAAGTAAAGAGAAGAAGATAATGTAAAGAAGACCAGTTTCAGTAATATGTATTTTAGACAATATATTCTAAAGCTATTGGTAAAGCATCAAATAAGAATTTAATTCCCATGACTCTAATGAGACTCTTTTCAGTGAAGCTTCGATCTGTAGCACAAGATCGAACTCAGCACATCATTATATATTCTACTCTCCTTCATTATATTTGTGGTTCATAAAAAAATATTATATTTTTATTGACATAGTCATGATTCCCCATTAATTTCCATAATGTAACATTTCATTACATTCTTTTATTAGATGGCTAAAAAAATTCATTAGATTCAAAAGTACTGGTGACTTAAAAGATACATGAAATGTTTTTATAGGAAAATATAATAAATTTTACAAAAACAGAACTTTAAAAAACATTATCTAAACGTATAGATTACTCAACAACTTATTAAGTGACAACTGGAGTAACACAAAATAACTTTGGTAAAGACTACAAGAATGTTGAAGAAATGGGGACTCTGTAATAGGTATTTTGATAGGTCCTATTTCCCTCTAGCACTCTTAACTTAAAAAATTTACATTTTGTATAATAATGAAAATATTATGAATTTGCTTTTCACATCATATACATTTTAATTTAAAAATTATAACCCCTATGAATGAAACTTATTACGATAATCTCACATTGTTGAAGAAACTGTCTCTTATGTTATCCATTCAAACTTTCAAAATAAAATCTCAACAGTTATTAAAGATAAGCCTATAATGGATTTGAAAATCTGAATTCTTATAATGTAATGTAATTATATAAACTTGATATTTCCAAAAGACTGTGTAGATATCCCAGCTCCTGTTGATTGAAATAAAAAAAGGAGAGTGTTATTATGTAAGCATAATGATTCTTGGAGATGTGAATTTTACGTCAAAGAGAAGAAACAATTAACTAACACCTGTGCTCTGACTTGTTGAGTTCTAATGTAAACAGATATTAAAGTTTGTAGCTCCACAAAGAAGATAAGGGTTTCTGTATGAGCTAACTAGAGTCCATAATAAGAAGTTGTGTATATTATTACAAAAGATGCTAGAGGAATCTTAGAGCTTTATCTTGAATCTTTTCATCCTTCATTATCTATGAGATTTCCTAAAAACATTTCTACTGAAAACAGAATTATCATAGAAAATCCACACATATATTCCTTTGTGTTGATAGTACTTAAAATACATATCAATAGCAACCTCTACATGAGAACATACAACTCTTAAAATCTGTATTACAGAGTTCGTCATATGAATATTAAAGTGGAAAGTGAATTGATAATGCTTACTAAACTAAAGCTTGGATGGGAATTTATTTCTGAATTATAACACTGGGTCCAATAAAATAAAAATTGCAATGAAACTTGGAAAGAGAAAACACTAAATTAGAAGAGGTGTAATTCATAAGGATCATACTGATTACATCCTTAAAGAACAATGGATTGGTAATAAACATAGACGAAGTTGACCATGAGCCACAGATGAAAGGCAGAGTATAGAAATTGAAATATTCGAGGAAACAAAGTCTTCTTAGAGTTTCATGCTACAATAAATTAATTATATCTTAGTGAGATGAAGTCTAACTTCAGAATAAAGAATAGTATAAATTTATCTTAATTTTAGTAATTAAGTTTACAGAAATAATTACAGTATCAATAAAATAGGAATATTTGTATTTGTCTGCTTCTTTAAGGAAGAACCAAAAAAAAAATGAAGGTAGTCCAGAAATCCTGCACTGTGGATAGAAATATTGGCTCTGTAAATGGAGAAAAAACTAAAATTGTGAGCATGAGGACCTGTGTTATATTCCCAGAACCCTGGTAAAATAGCTGGACCTGGAAGTGTAGATTTATAATCCCTACATTTAGGACACAGAGAGTTGCCTGGTCCTGACTCACATTTGAGACAACTTTGACTACTAGGACAGTTCCAAGAAAAGTGAGAGAGCCCATCCAAAATCTCAATAGTGAACAGTGCCTCAGGAATGAAACATGACGTGGTCTTTTGGTCTCCATACATGTGTCATGTACTAATGAAAACATATACAGATGAATTACCAATAAGCCTGAATATGTGCACACATGAAAATTATCTTACTCTTCTTTATGCACAGGGACTCAAGAGAAATACTGAGTTGCAATGAGGCTAAAAATTTTTCTTAAGAATCTTTTTTTTTATTAATTTATTCTTGTTACCTCTCAATGTTTATCCCATCCCTTGTATCCTCCAATTCCTCCCCCCCCCATTTTCCCATTATTCCCCTTCCCTGTGACTGTTCCTGAGGGGGGTTACGTCCCCCTGTATATTCTCATAGGGTATCAAGTCTCTTCTTGGCTACTTGCTGTCCTTCCTCTGAGTGCCACCAGGTCTCCCCCTCCAGGGGACATGGTCAAATGTGAGGCACCAGAGTACGTGAGAAAGTCGTATCACACTCTCCACTCAACTGTGGAGAATATTCTGACCATTGGCTAGATCTGGGAAGGGGTTTAAAGTTTACCTCCTGTATTGTCCTTGGCTGGTGCCTTAGTTTGAGCAGGACCCCTGGGCCCAAATCTGCCTATCACATTGTTCTACTTGTAGATTTCTAGGACCATCTGTATCCTTTTATTTTGCTATTCTCCCATGCATCTCTCATTTAGAGTCCCAATAGGATGCCTTCCCCTCTGTCCCAGTTTCCTGGTAAGTGAAGGCTTTCGTGGGACATGCCCCTTGGGCTAGTATGCAGATATAAGTGAGTATATACCATTTGATTCTTGATAGAAAATTCTTCATTGATATGAACAGATATGATCAGAAGTGTTGAAAATATGAACTCTAGTTGGTGAAAATGAGGAAATAATGGAGGTTTAGAAAACATTTTCCAAATAAGATATTTCCTCAGAGAAATTTACATTGAGATTATTGGTCAAATGAAGAATATTAAGAGCAATTCGTTGATGGATTAGAGAAAACGATCATAATACAGGAAATTATGGAAAAGATTATTTTAGCTATAGAAAGATTAGAGGAACTATATGAACCAAAATTAAAAAGTTTAAAATTGGACATTCTACATTATGCTCCCTGTAGCATATAAGAAAATTTGAAAAGAAATAAAAAACTTTGAAATAAAAAGTGTTAAGTAAAGGCTTTCATGGGACATGCCCCTTGGGCTAGTACGCAGATATAAGTGAGTATACACCATTTGAGTCTTTCTGCTTCTGGGTTAACTCACTCATTATGATCATTTCTAGCTCAATCCATTTGTCCACAAATTTCAGGAACTCCTTATTTTTTATAGCCGAGTAGTATTCCATAGTATAAATATACCACATTTTCTTGATCCATTCTTCTACTGAGTGACACTTAGGCTGTTTCCATTTTCTGGCTATTATGAATAAGGCTGCTATGAACATGGTTGAGCAAATTTTCTTGTTGTGTGCTGGAGCATCTTCTGGGTATATTCCAAGGAGTGGAATAGCTGGGTCTTGAGGAAGCCCTATTCCCATTTTTCTGAGATAGCACCAGATAGATTTCCAAAGTGGCTGTACTAGTTTGCATTCCCACCAGGAAGGAAGGAGTGTTCCTCTCTCTCCACATCCTCGTTAGCATGTGGTGTCGCTTGAATTTTGGATCTTAGCCATTCTGATGGTTGTAAGACGCAATCTCAGAGTTGTTTTGAATTGCATTTCCCTGATGACTAAGGAGGTTGAGCATTTCTTTAAGTGTTTCTCAACAATTTGATAGAGCGTTAACTTACCAGGAAACTGGGACAGAGGGGAGGACATCTTATTGGGACTCTAGATGAGAGAAGCATGGGAGAATAGCAAAGTAGAAGGATCCAGAGGGTCCTAGAAACCTACAAGTAGAACATTATGATAGGCAGATTTGTGCCCAAGGGTCCCACTCAAACTAAGGCACCAGCCAAGGACAATACAGGAGGTAAACTTTAAACCCCTACCCAGATCTAGCCAACGGTCAGAACGTTCTCCACAGTTGAGTGGAGAGTGGAGTATGACTTTCTCACGTACTCTGGTGCCTCACATTTGACCATGTCCCCTGGAGGGGGAGATCTGGTGGCACTCAGAGGACCGACAACAGGTTACCAAGAAGAGACTTGATACCCTATGAGCATATACAGGGGGAGGTAATCCCCCTCAGGAACAGTCATAGAGGAGGGGAATAAGGGGAAAATGGGAGAGAGGGAAGAATGGGAGGATACAAGGGATGGGATAACCATTGAAATGTAAGAAGAATAAATTAATAATTTTTTTTCAAAAAGTGTTAAGGAAAATGGAATCTTTTATTGATGGCTTTAAAATTAATGGTATTCAAATTCCAGTTTCAATACAAATAGTAGATTCACTTTCAGGAAAGAAGCTTTATGAACAAATCCAAGGATATGATTACTTAAACTTTCTTTATCTAATATTTTGAAAAACATTTTGTTCTGTGAAATATCTTTTAAGAAAATAAATAGATGAGATACAGACTGAAAAGAATATTTTCAAATGTTATATCTATAAAAATATGACATAGATAACATGGAAATCTCCTAAAATTCAATTAATGAAGACAGAAAATTAAAACAAAAATAATCATAGTATGAGCAAATAGCAAAAACAAATTTCCTATTTATTATTATTTTTTTATATCTTACATTTATATGTACAGTATTGCACATATACACAATAAAGTAACTACAGCAAGAAGAACCATGAAACAATCAAAATTATATAAATATTACATTAATAGTGTTTTGGCTATTTTTTTGGCAGCCTTGAAGAAAACACCTTTCCTATCTTGGTGCATCTAAAATTCTGAATTTTCATTATCGTCTATCATATCTCATTATTATCAACTTAAAACATCTATCTAGATCTAAAAGGATATTAACCCCTAAGTAACTAGGCTTAATAGTAAAACGAAACTTTCGTGTCTTCAATCCTATCAAAAACTTGTGAAATAAAAAAATTAATTACCTGAATTTACAGGGGGTGCAGGTTAGCAGCTTCTCAAGTGATAAGATTACAGAGTCAGGTTACTACCTGAATTGTCACCCAAACTTTCTATAACATTGTAACATCATCTTCAGCCTTCTGGTCCAATACATCTGACAGACATTTTTGAGAGATGTTAACTATTGAGGACTTGATAACTCTGTGTTGGCGGAATTTGGGCATCAAATCTGCCTGCATCCAAGCTTGCACTATTTTAGGCAGAATTTTGTCTGTTGTAGAAACAAGGATGTGGGAAGCTGGAGCTCCTGGCAACCTGCCAGGCAAGATGACTTGCAATTCTGCTCCTTGTAAACAAGTCCGTATTTGGGTTGTGGGCTTTGCTTTGCTCTGATGTAACCAATTGGAGCTACCGACGTAAGAGCTGCTGATTGGGTGAGGCAGAGGATATAAAAGGGGTGCTGGGGTGCAGGAGAAAAAGCTTACTAAAAAGGTTCCTGAATAAACTGACTGGAGAAGAACGCTCAGGTCCTGTCCTTATTTTCCACTGGTCGGAAGGGTCGCGACAAGTGGTGACCCATACGGGGACGTCCTTCATCATTTACGAGCATTCAGAACTCCTGGTGGTCAGGGCAGTCGACTGGTAAGTTCCCTTGTAAGCAAGGGACTAGCTAAGTTCTCGGATACAGAGACTATAAGGTTCCGGTTAGGACTATAAAGACTCGGTACGAGCGATAAAGTTCCCTGGTAAGCAAGGGACGAATACAAATAAGGTTCTCAAGTACGGAGTCAATAAGGTTCCAGGTAGGACTATAAAGACTCGGTACGAGCAATAAGGCTCCCAGTAGAGGACGAAGTGAAACAGAAAGTAAAATGGGAAATTCACAATTCAGCCTTGTGTTTATTGCACTTAAAGACTTGTTGAGAGCAAAATCTGCAAAATCTGCAAAATCTGTAATATCATCAGATTCAGAGGGGGAAGACTCAGAAGAGGAAGTAGAAAAGCAGATCCAGAAAATGGAGAAAGTAGAATCCAGAGTGGAGCCTTCGGCTCCTGGGCCACCTCTATCTGAGTTGCCTCGGCCTCCTCCCTACGTTCGAGAGAATGGCTCGGGGACAAGACGTACCTTTTGCCCAGAGGTGTGGAGAGAGGCACGGACCCAACAGTGCTTTCCTGCTTTTTGTGGAGTGAATTGGAGTTGTGCTGATGTTTCTGCATTCAGTGTGCTCATGGGGGGAACGATGGGTGGTGCAGGTTTTTCCTGGAACAATTCGGACCTTTTTGAAACAAGTACTAAGGTTTTCTCCCCTGGCAAGAATATTGCCTTTAAGCCCACACCTGTTTTCATTTGGCCTCACTTCCTTTTTATGGTTATCAACTCCTACCTGAGAGCAGGCATTATGTTACTTAATCAGCGTGTGGACCTGCTGCAAGACCACGTGCATGTGCTCGCCGAGATACCTCAGATTGGATGTCAATGGAAGTATTCGGGTCTCTGTGTAACATCTATCCCCTTTAATAATATGTCCCATTCTGCTAACTTGTCCAGACAGTTGTCTAGGTATCTTGCAGGTACTTGGACCGGAGAGTTAGGGCTCCTACTAAAGGAATTGAGGACTTCAATTGTTCACATCAATTCCACACGAGTTGACCTCACCATGGCTACCGACCTTTCACATTGGATTGCTCAAGCCATGGGCCATCTCCGGGAATGGGCAGGCATGGGGGCATTGGGCCTGTGCCTCATTCTTTTCGATTGCTTAGCATTCTGATTTATGTGCCGATTGCACATTCAACAACAAAGAGCAAATGCCATGGTTGTCCAAGCTTTACAGCCCTAGAGGATGGCCAATCTCCACAGATTTGGCTTGGTTATATGAAGGATCTATGAGCAGTCCCCCAGATTGTCATGCTCAGGATGCGAGGCTTAGCACTGCAGGGATGGCACTGCATGAAGACCAGCGTCATCCTGAGGAGCATGTTTGATTGCATACAGGTTAGTGTCCCATATCCTGTCTCCAGGAAAAAGGCACTGGGTTGGGTGTGGCCAAGCCAGATACCCTGAGTGGGGTTTGGCTGGGCCATTACAATCTCCCATTTTGACAACTGGAGATCAGACCTCTACTCCCGCCTGTTGCATTTTAAAATAAAAAAAGGGGGAACTGTGGGAAGCTGGAGCTCCTGGCAACCTGCCAGGCAAAATGACTTGCAATTCTGCTCCTGGTAAACAAGTCCTTATTTGGGTTGTGGGCCGTGCTTTGCTCTGATGTAACCAATTGGAGCTACCGATGTAAGAGCTGCTGATTGGGTGAGGCAGAGGATATAAGAGGGGCCCTGGGGTGCAGGAGAAGAAGCTTGCTGAAAAGGTTCCTGAATAAACTGCCTGGAGAAGAACGCTCGGGTCGTGTCCTTATTTTCTGCTGGTTGGAAGGGTTGCGACACAAGGACATTTGGCTCAGTGCCTTACTTATCACATTTAAAGTCATCTCTATGAAGTGGTTCTTTGACGCTCATCATCCTCTTTGAGGTAGTCTCGTTGCAAGGAGTTAAACTGTCTCATTGTCAATGACTCTTTTAAATACTAAAACCATGTTTAAAAGCCATATTCTGTAGGTCTCTGCAGTTTTTGAAGACCTTATTTAAGTATTTTAACTTATTTTCTATAAAATCATATCTATCTGTTGCGTGTAAGATGTACATTATTGTGATAAAAATAGACTAGTAATTGATAAAACCATGATTTGATAAACTCAAAATTAACTTGCATAGCTTATTTTTCCTTGCAATATCACTTTCAAATTGCGAGGATATACACTTGGAAAAGAAGCACATGATAAGGAGTATACTGATCACTAAATAAAAGATCAAAGCCCAGGTGAAGTACTACTGTACACATCAAATAAAAGGTGATGTTAACCAAACATGCTCATTACAGCGGTTTGAAAGAAAATGACCCCAAAAGGATCATGTGCTGGAATAATCTATCCACATTTGGTACAATTGTTTAGGAATGATTAGATCATGTGACCTTCATTGAGAAGTTATGCTATTGGGATCACACTTGAGGTTTCAAAATACTGCCCCCTATTACCAGTTATCTTTCTATCTTTTGCTTGTAAGTCAGCTGAGGCTCTAGCCACCAACTATTACATTTTCACCATACCATCATAAACTCCAACTGAAAACCTAATAAAATTAGTTTAAAAAATAAATTTTGTGGTCATGATGTTCTACCATAGCAATAGACATATAACTAAGACAGGACATAGGCTTTTGCTGTAATAGACCTGATCTTGTAGCTTTTTCAAGGATTGTGAAAGATTTAGAACATTGGACTATAACATACTGCAAGTAGAGCTTAAAGACATCAGTCAATATAGAAATGTAGAGTGGGGAGTCCTAGCTCAAGAGGTTTAAAAGTATCTTTTATTTTCCATATGTAAGTGTCATCTTGGATACTTACTACCTCTATCTTTTAACCTATGTCTAGTCTTTAAAGCTTGTAGAAGCTATATAGTCTAAAGTATGCATAGTATGTTTTCAGATTCTGATACTTACTGCTGAGTAAACTCAAACTGTCTAGCTATTTCTGAACTCTGTATGGCTGTTTTAACTTGTCTCTTCTAGCTCAAACTATTTTTCAAACTGATTGATTCAATCTGGCTTCTTTCAGCTTCTGATGGTATTGCTCTGCTTGGCCTCTTCCTCACCCTGTGGAACAAGTCAAACAGGTTCTCTGAAAGAGAGAGTGTACATTGAAAGAGGAGGGATGGAGACATGAGAAATATAGTGCTAAGACATGAAATGCTTGACTAAGCATTAAATAAATTCATTTTCATTTGTTAACTGTATTTCTTGATTTAAAAATACAAACTAACTATTCATATAATGCCACGGACCATTGAGGGGGCTTCCAGCCGTGGTGAGCAAGGGTCCTAGGATATCAGGTGGGGATGGATTCAGCGCGACAGACAGACACGAACACAAGGGAGGTTCAATGCTGCTGCCAAAATTTTTACCTGAGCTCAGTGGTTTATACAGTCATGATAGGAACTTCTGCTATCTAGAACCCACAGTTTAAGAGATACAGATCAGGTTACAAAATGCAAAGTACAGCAATAATCAGAAACTAAAAGTACAACAAGGTCCTCTGGCTATGCACAAGGGCCAGAGACAGACTGCGGTTAATCACTTCAGAAGGTGGTA
Organism: Acomys russatus; assembly: GCF_903995435.1. Taxonomy (NCBI): domain Eukaryota; kingdom Metazoa; phylum Chordata; class Mammalia; order Rodentia; family Muridae; genus Acomys; species Acomys russatus. Next base: position 13,334,674 of record NC_067142.1, read on the forward strand.
TGTGCTTTTCTTAGAATTTACAGTCAGCTAGGTGACGCTGGCTCCTTTTTCAGGCATGTTATTATTAACAGTTTTTACCCATGAGAGAAGTACAAGTCTGCACATCTGTAGCCTATACTTAGATAAAATTGTTATATTCCTTTACACATCTTAATATTTCTGGTAGTCCCATACATTGTAAACCAAAACAATAGCATGGGGTGCCTTACTTTATTACCACCTTGGTGAATTGTGTAATTATGTCATTTTTCTCTGTTGCAGTTAAAATGCACCATGGAGGTCTGGCCCTGAAGATTCTTTCCCAGGGACTCTGATCCTAATATCTTATCTTTTTACCATCCTTAGTAACCCATCGTGTTAAATCCTCATCATACACTCCTATATATGATAATGGAGGGTAGGAAGTGGTTCTTAGAGCTATGGTCCTCTGTATCTGGGTCTCAGCCACCATTTCCCTTCAATCCAATCTTAAATTGTCCCATTTTCTATTTTACTCCCTGGACTGCTTCATTCTCCTCGCTATCCTCACATTCCTGGATATGCCTTCTCTTCCTAGAATTCTTTGGCATATACTGTTGCCATTTGTCAAGTGCCTCCTGCACAGTTGCATTTTCTTTCTGTATCAGCTGCAGAAACATCTTCACTCCCAAGGTGTAGTTTCATTTACAGTCATGCTTCTGGTACTGTTTAATATGAGACATTCGGCTTTCTGTGGAACTACTTCATCCACGGCCACCATTGGTTCATTTCCCAATGGACTCACATCAGGTTTTTCAGTTACTGAGATGTTCAGAAGGTAAGAATGGCCTTGCCTTGGAGGTTGACTTAGTAAAAGTGCATGAGTGATTATAGAGCAAGGAAGGAGGAAAAGCAAAAGTAGGCCAATAACCAGGCTCTGTACACCCGGTAATCGGGATGCTCATCTCAACAAATACCTGGGCTTCTGCCAGGGACCCTTGCGAATCTGGTTGCCCATCACCTGATCGATGTCGGAGCAGCCTCCGAACCAATAAGGTTGCATGTCACACAAACTCTAGTGGAGTGGGTGTGGCAATATAAAAACCTAAGTGCATCCAGCTACACACTTTAAAGCCCAGTACTTAGGAGGTAGAGATACACAGATCTCTGAGTTCAACCAGCCAGCTCTTCAGCATGAGTTTTAGTACAGCCAGTGCTACATAAATAAACCCTATCTCAAAAAACAAACAAAGAAACAAAAACAAAACAAAAAAGTCAAGAACAACAACAACAAAAAACCCCTATGTGCATAATTACAACTTTTACTTTAATTTAAATATAGCTTTCTATGCAATGATGCTGTAAAAATGAAGCTTATTAAATAATGTCCTTTGGATGGAGAGATGACTCTGTGGTTAAGAACATATACCCACTTTGAAGATGACCTGATTTCAGTTCTCAGCATCCATATCAACTGGCTGTTCACAATTGCCTGTAACTTCAGTTCTAGGCGATATCCAATGTCCCTGGCTTCTTCAAGAAAACCCTCATTCACATGCATAAAACCACACATAGATAAATAAAAGTGATAAAATCTGGCCCCCAAGAACATTTGTTTGTAGCTTGCTTTAAAAAAAATTGCATATATATATATATATATATATATATATATATATATCAGTAGTTCTTAACCTTTCTAATATTGTGGTCTTTTAATAAAGTTTTCATGTTGTGGTGACCCCCAAAAGTAAAATTATTTCATCACTACTTCATAACTTAATTGTGCCTCTCTCAAGAATGTATGAAATGCAGGATATCTTATATGCAATCCCTGTGTCCGTTGAAGTCTGCATACTGAGAATCACTGGCCTAGATTCTTAAGTTTTATACAACTCTGTATTTCATGCAGTTTGAAAATGAAGTACAAATTTAGGAGTCAATGCACATACACACATACAAATATATACACAAACAAACACATGCACACAGACACATATGCATATACATAAGCAGATGTATGCACATAAAACCATGTACATGTGAACACACAAGCACACACACCTACATACAAACACACACAAATACACACACACACACACACACACACACACACACACACACATACGCACTGAATATACCCAGTAGCAATGTCTTATAAAAAAATTGACCATCCTGCAATCAGTTGCTTGGACTTGCCTTCTTTTGCTGAACTTAAATTGGAAATGGATGTGGTCAGTGAGAATGCCTGGTGGATGTTCCCTGAAAGTTTCAATGCCCCATTGGTGTTATTCAAAGATGAGATGTACGAGGAGCTCATATTTGGCCTTGGAGACTTACACATCTGGTGCATCAAGGAACATAGCATCACACTCATTCAACTGAATACGTGGTTCATAGCCTCAGGACAAACCCATGTCACTGTGGTTGTACCATTCAGAGCAAAGCAATGGCTGATGGATATGATTAAGAGTTTGGCACTCAGAGGAAGGACAGCAGGTTGCCAAGAAGAGACTTGATACCCTATGAGAATATACAGGGGGAGGTAATCCCCCTCAGGAACAGTCATAGGGGAGGAGAATAATGGGAAAATGGGGGGGAGGGAGGAATGGGAGGATACAAGGGATGGGATAAACATTGAGATGTAACAAGAATATATTAAAAAAAAAAGATTGGGTAGCCAGGAATTTTACCAGCAGGCCTGAGTCCAACAGATGTTACTGCATGTGCAGAACCAACCCGTGAGCACAGTTAACTGGGACCTGTCTCAAGGGATGACCAGGACTGATTTCTCCTGGCAAGCTAGGATGTGAGGGTTTTCACCATTCTTTGAGAAAAACCTGAAGGATTGTGAAGGGACTTAAATTGGTGTACCATCCTGTCACTCATGTTCATGTCTGAGAGAGATCTCCCAACCATAATACAGTGATGTGATGCTGAGATGGAAAACACCCAATAAATTCAGTTATCTAATTGAAAAAAAAATGATCCATTTGGTAATTTCTGGGAAGCTAGGCTTATGAAATGGACATACTTTTTGTGTGTTCTCTGAATTAAATACTTTTCTGTAAGGAGATTTCTTTATATATTTTTTTCATTGAAAAATAAAATCATTCATATTATATCTCAAATGCTTTCCCATCCCATGCATCCTCCCATTCCTCCCTCCCTCCCACTTTCACCCTATTCCCCTTCCCTATGAATACTACTGATAGGGACCTCCTCCCCTTGAATATGATACTACGGTATCAAGTTTCTTCTTGGTAGTTGGCTATCTTTCCTCCATGTGCCATCAGGCCTCCGCATCAAGGTGACATGGCCAAATAAGGGGCACCAGAGTTTGTGTGGAAGTCAGTCCCCAGTCTCCACTTAACTGTGGAGAATATTCTGTCCCTTGGCGAGGTCTGGGTAGGGGTTTTATGATGACTGCACAGGATATTTCTTTAAAAATACTGTCTTATAAGTACCTGAAATCTTAGTAAAATTCTTTGTGAAACAGGTTGATTTGGGGACTGTCTGAAGCCCTTGGGCTGACAGCTTGCAGCACCTGAAACTCTCACCTCCTAGAAACTGCATGGCTGTCTCTGCCCAGCTGTGCATTTTTTTGAAATCTGATAGACATTCCACTCACGTTTTAGATTAAAAAATGTAACAAAGAGTGACTTATGGCTCATGAATAGTTGAAAACGATGAAATATAGCTTAACTTTATAACCCTAAAATTTAACATAAAGAAAAGTTCAGTTTACTTAAAGAAAAATGCAGTTGGTCTTTTTAGCTCAAAAGACATTGTCAAAGCATTGTCAAAACCATACTTTTTAAGTACTCAAATTATTGGAATGTTATAGAAAAACAGTTTATTCAGGTGACATCGCAATTGTTATCCCATCACATGTATCTTCCCATTCCCCTTTCTCTCCCTCTTTCACACTATTGCCCTCCCATGTGAAAGAAGGGGACCTCCTCCCCCACCACATGATCACAGCCTATGATGTCTCATCCAATAGCCTGCTTCTTCTTCCTCTGAGTGCCATTAGTCCCAGAAACCAAGGGGATGTGGTCAAATAGGGGGCACCAAAGTTCATGTCACTGGCAGTCCCTGCTCTCCACACAACTATTGAAAATGTGCTGTCCATTGGGTTAATCTGAATTGGGGGTCTAGGTTTACTGCATGCATTGTCCTTGATTGGTACAGCAGTTTGTGCAGGCCTCCCAGGGTCCAGATTCTCCAGACTTGGTAGTCTTCTTGTAGGTTTCCTGGACCCTCTGGGTCCTTCTATCTGTCCATGTTCTCATACCACTCTCACTTGGAGTTACAATAATAAGTCACAGTATCTGTTCCGCTCCGCCACTTAGTGAAGGCTCTCAGATGACAGCCATATTGGGTAAATAACCAATTATAAATATATACTATGTCCATTTTTCTGGGTCTGGATTAACTTACTCAGGATGATAATTTCTACATCCACCTATTTGTCTGTAAATTTAAAGATTTCCTTGGTTTTAATAGATAAGTAGTATTCCATAGTGTAAATGTGCCACATCTTCTTCGTCCACTTTTTGACTGAGGGGCATCTAGGTTGTTTCCAGATTCTGGATATTATGAATAAGAATTCTATGAACACAGTTGAACAAATATACTTATTTTGTGGTGGATCATCATTCAGGTACATTTCAAGCAGTGGAATAGCTGGGTATTGAGGTAGCTCTATTCCCAATTTTCGGAGAGTAGATTGATTTCCAAAGTGATTGTGCAAGTATGCACTCCCACCAGCAATTAAGGAGTGTTTCTCTTTCTCCACATCCCCGCCAGCATGTAGTGTCAGTAGAGTTCACAATCTTATCCATTCTAATGGGTGTATGATGGAATCTCTGAGTTGTTCAGATTTACATTTCTCTAATGACTAAGTATGTTGAGCATTTCTTTAAGTGTTTTTGAGCCATTCAATATTCTTCTATTGAGTATTATCTGTTTAGCTCTGAACTCCATGGCTTACTTGGGTTATTTGTTTTGGTGGTATTTAATTTTGTGCATTCTTTACATATTTTGGATAATAGTCATTTGTCAAATGTAGGGTTGGTGAAGATATTTTCCAAGTATGCAGGCTATTGCTTTGTTCTGTTGACAGTGTCCTATGCCTTTTTCCCCCACAGTCTTGTCTTTTAAAATTGATGGAAAATTTCCATCTCAGGGTTTTATGTAAGCTACCAAGAGTATGGAGAATTTCACTGAAAATAATTGGATAAATCATATATTTGATTCACATTTTTAGCCAAACTGAATTGAGAAGTAATTTATCTGCTTTCAATTTGTTGAAGGTTTATTCTGTGCTTTGGAATAACTTATCCTCTGTATAGATACTATAGCCAGAAACAGATGAAAAAGAAAGAAATAATAGATAAGTAAATGTCTATTTTGTTTAAAATAAATTTTTATTTCATATATATATATATATATATATATATATATATATATATATATATATATATATACACATACACATGTTTTATAACATATGCATATACAATGACATGTGAACATTTAAACCAAGATCTATATTCCAATCCCCGTCTCTGTAAAATGTCATCTTGAAGGTTATGGGGAATCTCTCCATCTATATAGTTCTTATTATGCAAGAGTTAGGAATTGAATGTTGTTTCTTAATATCTATATAAATTTCTGGGTGTGGGAGTTTGTCCTCTCAATGTCAGTGTTAGAAAGGGAGAAACAGAAAGATCTCTGGGGCTTTCTGTCCATACAGCTTAGCCGAATTAGTGTGTTCAGGCTTCAGAGGGAGACCCTGTCTCAAAAATAAGATAGAGAGAAATTAAACAAATAAAGAAATGACATACTCTGGCCTACATTCTTGTTCATCGCTGTGTACATATACATAAATGCACCAAGCATATATGTATATACACCTGGAACTTATAGAGTGTTTGAAAGTCACTGATGTCATGTGAAGCCAATAATTTAATTGCATTTGAATCACATTGAGAAAAGTTTAGAGGAATAAAACAAAAGAAACAATGAGAATATCTACATTTTGGTTAGATTTTACTTTATTTATTATCTCCAATAATTTCGTGGATCAGCAATCATTATTTCCCTATTTTTCATAACTAAGTAAAGAAGCACAGAAATGAATGACCTACATGCAGACAGAATTTGACTTAACAGGATCCAGGGAGTATTCAATCAGTAAAACACAGATCACATTTGTCCTCAATAAACCACATTTTGAAAAAGATCATAAGGGTGCAATTTCTGCTTCTAATCATACCAAAATATAGAAGAGACAAGGTGATTTCTGGGTTCATTGGCCTTGCTACCTGGGTAAGCTCCAAGTAAGAATAAGAAAACTTCCAACAAAATATAAGTTAAGTAGCATCCCAAAGAAGAATTCAACAGGCTGACCTCTGGCTCACCCAATCTATACATTCCCCCCCACAGAAATGTACAAACATGTAGACACATACACTACTTTAAAAATCTATTCATACTATTACATTTGATATAGATACAATCCAGAATTTGTAGTTGTTCATTTTCCTTTATTTCAAGTGTGTTTTCCATATGTCTCTCATGATCAGAACCTAAGCAAATGAGCTCTGACCTGAATATCCTTATAACTGTGAGCTGTGTTAGTCCAGGAAAATGGTTTTCCATGCCTCCTTTTCCATGAAAACTTTACAATACAGAATCAAGTGGTCTTTACTTGGATCTCTCAGAGCTTGCATTTCTGTTATTGTCATTACTATATTAAGTTCTTTACTTCCTTGTACTTTTGAGGAAGAAGACAGTTGCTTCTAGTTACAGCTTTTTAAAGAAAGTCTTGAATAAAAACTTTAGGGATGTGGCAGCCGAATGAGTTCACTAGCCCTTGCACACAGTCTTTAAAATTAATACCTACCTTCGTAGAAGAGAGAATATATCATAGATTTTTAAAGATTAATTTTATATTAAGTTATGTGTGTGTGTGTGTGTGTGTGTGTGTGTGTGTGTGTGTGTGTGTGTAAGAGAAGAGAATATGGGTGCATAGGAGGCCAGGAAGTGCACCAAACCTTTTGAAGTTGAACTTATAGCAGTTGCAAAACACACAGAGTGGTTGATGGGAACTGAGCAAGAACAATAACAGCTCTCAAAATCTAAGCTAAGCTCTCAAAACCCAACTCTACTAAAGCATTCTTAATGACACATCAAACACTTCAATTGCAGCAATGTGAACTACCACACAGTCAAAAATATGCAAATTAATTTGAAGCTAAAATATAACAAGAAACATCATAAGCAAGTTGATTTTTTAGGTAGCTTGCGGAATAATTCTTAAATGACTTGTGTAAGACAAAAATGAAATTCATGTCATATTTGAGTTTTCTTGTTGTTGTTGATTGGTTTTCACTACTCTAGTCCAACTATATCTATCTCACAAAAAATTTCACTATATCCTTATATATGAAGTCCAGAAAGGAAACTAAGAATAGAATACATCTAAGGAATATATGGGAAAGAGCCATTTAACAGTTGGAAATTTTTTGTCTCATTTGGTTCCTGTAACTCAGTTGTTTTCATAGCCTCACAGTGATAAAATTTTCTTACAAATATTATCCAAATGCTTCTTAATCATGCAAGATCATGAGGATCAATGAGAGGTGTGTTGTTATTTAAAAGGAACACTTAAGCACATTAAGAAGACATAGTACCGATGACTAAAGTGGTGTGAGATTCCTGATACATCTTCATTCTATTAGTGTTTTGTTTTGGAGGCAAGCCTGCCATTCTCCATCTCTCATTTGATTATGTAGAAAAATTACATCCATTGTATCTCATTATCACAATGTTGTAAGAGTTCCCACTTAGGCCCAAGGTTGAGGTCAATTTGGTGTTAACAGCACAGGAGAGGAAATGGTGATAAATACTGTTGAGTGGAAATGCACCTTTTAAGTTTAAGGACTCTCTTGAAGCTTGGTTTTGAAGAGAAAAATTGGATAAAGTCATCAGTCATTTTGTAGAGTCTCAGAGGAATCAATCAAGAAAATCACTGTATTTTTCATTGTTCTTTAAATTTTTATTATGTGTTTATGAGCATTGTATTCTATTGCCCACAGAGGCCAGAGGGGAGTTGTATGCAACTCTAACCTTCCGTGTGTGATGGCTACAAAGTGATCTGTGTAATCTGGAAGAGAATCAAACACTGGTTTCTGATGAGCACTTCCAAATTCCTAAGAAAGCAACACCAGGGTTCACAAATACTTACATAACAATGGAAGAGATTCATTCATATTTACACAAAATCTTGGAAATGTTTCTCTACATTTCACTGTTCTCACTTACCAATAATTACGTAAAATAAAATTCAAAAATCTTATAAATATTTGAATGTATAAACATATTTTCTACACTATGACATACTAATTAATACTACCATATTTTAAATTATCTAATACAGCTCACCATTTTGTTGAGTACACAAGACAAATTATGAAAAATCTATTATCATTAATTAAAATAATAATTCCAACAAGGAATAGTGGTGTGCCAGTGTTATCCCAGCAGTTAGGGATCTGAGGAAGATGGTTAGTAATTTCAAGGAGACCCTTTATAACACAGTAAAAATATGTTTAAGAAAGTAATATTAAAATATATCATATACAACAAAATATGTATTTTCCATATTTTCTCAGGATTTGACATCTATTTTTGCCCCTGTGGAAGCCATGAAACAAAAACATATAACAAGGTCTTTATTAAAGTTACCTATATATTAAAATATACATCACATAAGTTTTACCATAAGGATGTTGCAAAAATTACTTTTTACTTTTGACAATAATATTTTGGGGCATTATACATGTGTAAAAACAAGTATTTTCATAATTGAATCAAATACATGAGTATAATCAGGACTTCTGTCTTTGATGGATGATATGACTGTGCCACGCTAAGATTATTGTCCTTCCTTTGAGACAGGGGTTCAGATATCTTCCATTGCTAATGATTGAGACAAAGCAATTATGTACTTCATTCAGAGAAACTATCAAATATCCAAAGTTTCCAAGATGGATTAGGAAATGACACAATAATCCTATCAAAGGTGTTCTGAAAAGCTGATAACAAGTTGAAAACTGTTTGTTCTTATTTCTTGAATGAATTTAGCTACAAAATATTACATGTTATAATACTCCATTTTTTCATTATTGTACCTTTTACTTAGATGAAAAAATAATAATATGTTTTACCAAATATACTACAACTACATTGTAAAAGACACAGCCATTCTACCAAGGAATCTGATGTAATAGAAAAAGTAAAAATTATGTTAGTAAAGATAGCATTCAAATATTCACTAAATTGTGAACACAATATTGCAAAAGTTTCCTTCAGGTTGTGTCAAAAACTTTGGAAATGAGTTTTACTTAACTTTAGACACTACAATTTCAAAATGTGGAAATAAATTAATAAAAATGTTTTCAAAGACATAAAGTAAATTTAGAAATATTATTTAATATTTTTATAGCCCATAAACTATTCTTGGTCATTAAGAGCAACATGTAACAAGAAAAATATGCTAAATTTCAAGGCAAAACCTTACCGGATTTAATAGTGTGTGTGTGTGTGTGTGTGTGTGAGAGAGAGAGAGAGAGAGAGAGAGAAAATGTATAGGGATATACATGTGCATATAGAAACGCAATGTCAATTTAGGCTTTCATTCTTGGGTGCCATTAATTTTAATTTTGAGACAAATTCTATTACTTGCTGTGAGCAGAAAAAATAGGAGAAAGTGTGCCATGGACCATCACCTTATTCACTAGTGATAGGATTCTGAGAGAGGATGAGGAAATCATAAGATAAATGATATAGAGAAATAAGAAAGTCTGGGAGTAGAGGTCTTGTACAAACTGTCTTTTGTCAAGAAATATATATAGAAGTACTGCATACTATATACTACTGAGACAAGACAATCAGAGAGATAAGTCAGACAAAGTTCACAAAAAGGACAGCATTCTTCAGAAACAGTTGCTTTAGGATGGGTAGCAACAGGCAGAGGGAAAGAGTCAGGTCCCCAGAAGATACAACTTTGATTCCTCTGACCACTGTCTGCATCTTCAGACTTGTCAGGTTATTTTTCCTAGATAAGAACACGGGACTAAAGTTCCCTTTGTCCTTTCATAAGGGCCTCTGAGAAAGTCTGGGGTTTGACTGGCTCTCTGAAAACCTGCATAATTAGCAAGCTTCAAGGATCTATTTTTCCCTTGGGATTAAAAGGAAGTGCCAGTATGCCTAACTTTCTACATGAAGTCTGGGTTTGAAAGCAAGACCTAATCCTTGTGAGAAGAAAAACATCACTGCATCAACTAAATTTTAACACTACCTCCTGCTTTAATGAGTGTTTTTGAAGATAGACTCTTTAATGAATACTGAAATTTTGTAAGATAATTCATCATCCTGCTTGAGGTCTTAACTATTGGATTTTTTAATACAAAGAAGTAACTCATATTTTCCTCTAGTTACTATGGATGAAACGAATGTTCCATAGACATGTTGTTGTGAATGTCCTTAGATCTTGAAATGCTGGTGATTCTTAGATTAAAAATGCACAGCACCAGTAGCCTTTGTTGTTTCTTATTTTTTTGTTTTTTTGTTTTTTTTGTTTTTTTTTGTTTTGTTTTCATGTCTGTCTTAGTAAAGTATTTGTATTGGCTTCTGCTCTTGAAAGACACAGACTTATAAAATGAATTTATACTCAATCGAATTTATCACATGAGTCTATATTACACAGACTGTATAATCAGAAAATGAGTATGTTCACACAAGGAGAGTAGAGAATCCAGTAGCTACTTAGAGCATGAGGAGGAATGCATCACTGGTCCCAAACTAGTGAAGAAGAAATGGAATTTTCTGGTCTTCAGTTCTCATTGGAATTCCAATGAAGTTGTTGCAACAGTGCCCAGAGCAGAGGAGATGGACTCACTGGCAATACTGGGAGACAATTAGATGAGAAATAAAACTTTTCTTTCAATCTTCCTTTTAGCTGCTTTCCAACAAAAGGTGCCACCCATATTTATCATGCCTCTTCCTCTTTTTAATAACCTGGTCATGAATGTATCTTACATGTGTTACCAGGGGTTAGATCTTAGTGGATTCACACCTATAATTGACAAACAAGGATAACCATCATCGGTGTCTACCAACTCAGACCTTGCCCTATGACTACTTCAGGGATGTGGTCATTCATTATATTTAATTTGCATGTTCTCTTTAATGTGAATGATATGCCCTAGAGGAAGAACTGTGTGCTGGTGTGGTGGGTAGGACTGAAGTTTTTTTCACTCAGGCTTCCCAGTTTAAACTTTCCATTGCTCCTCTTCCACTGGAGATGTGTGAGGATGTAACTGGGTTTTTCTCAACTTATTTCCCACTCCACTCCCTACTGCTGTAAACAGCTCACTCATCTTTATATTTAAACTTGGATTTCTCAAGTTGCCTCACTTTTTGATTTTTCTGACTCTTCTTTACTGGGACATAGGGAGAAAGCTTTTAATCTGTTCTCCTAGACAAAAGGATTCAACTAAGTTTATAATAGATACCTTTCAAATGTATCTCTTTAAATTTTCATGAGAGTCATGTGTGTGTGTGTGAGTGTGTGTGTGTGTGTGTTTACATATGTAATGTATGTGTGGTAAAATATGTGTGAGCCTGGTGTATATATATTTATCTGATTTATTTATTTCGTGTGTGTGTGTGTGTCGTGTCTTCCTTTTAGCTACATTCCAACAAAAATTGTGTGTGTGTGTGTTTGTGTGTGTGTGTGTGTGATATTCAAGATAATATGTCAGTGCTTGCCTCCATGTGAACACATGTGGACCCAGAGAGAGAAGGATGTTGGGTAACTTGCTCTCTCTAACTTCTTTCCTTGAGACATGGTCTCTCACTGATCCTGAATCTCACCATTTCAGCTAAGCGGCCCAGTCAAAAAACTCTTGGAAACTGCCTTGATTCTCACTCTCTAACACTGGACTTGCAAACACAGCCACATCATGCTTTAATGTCTACTGGGGACATGGACCCAGGACTTATTTATACTCACTAAACTGTCTCTAAAGCACCAATTTCTTTTATCATTATTATTTATTCATTTATTTTACATCCCGATTGCAGCTTCCTCACCTTCCTCTCCTCCAAGCCCTTTCCTTCCACCTCACCTTCCTACCATCCTCCAATCTGAAAAATGGTGGCCTTCTATGGATATTAACACATCTTGGCATACCAAGTTATTTTATGACTAAGCACATCTTTCTTCTACTGTGGTTAGCAAGGCAGCGAAGTCAGAGGAAATTGTCCCAAAGGCAGACAACAGAGTTAATTACACATACTGATGCTGTTGTTATGAGTTTCACATGAAGACCAAGCTGCACAACTGTTACATATGTGCCACAGGCCTAGGTCCATCCCTTGATTACTCTCTGTTTGGTGGTCCATCTCTGTGGGCCACTATGTGAGGAGGATATTTTGTTATGTATGTTTTCTTGTGTCCTTGACCTTTTGGTTCTTTTTATCCTCTTCTATAGAATACTTCAAGTTCTGCCTAATGTTTGGCTGTGGCTTTCTGCTTGTTTTGATCAGGTACTATGTGAAGCCTCTCAGAAGATGGTTATTCTAGTGCCTGTCTGAAAGAAAAGAGAATATATCATTAATGGTGACAGAGGTGGCATCTCTCATGGAATGGGTCTCAAGCTGGGCTAAGTATTGGTTGGACTCACCACCAATTTCTGCCACATCTTCACCTCTCAACATCTTTTTCTTTTTAGCATATAAATGAATGGGCTTTATTGTGATATTTTCATACATAAATAAAAGCTATTGTTTTTTAATTTTTATTAATTTTTACATATGCATTTATATTATTACACATATATACAACAAAGTACCTATAACAAGGATAATCATTAAACAGACAGGAATATATTACATATTACATTCATCTTGTTTTGGCTAATTGTATTTGGCAGCCTTAAGGAAAACATCTTGTCGGCAGGTGAGAGTGTTTGAATAAGGCTTTATAGCTGGGTTTTTGCCCCAGTCTATTCATTGGAAGCCTTTTCTAGTTAAAATATATAGTTATTTCAGAGATCATATCCCGTATTGCTAGTCGTTTTAGATAGGATCACTCTCACAGCTTCCTGGGTGTTTCCATTTTCCTAGGATTCTAGCTCATTCTAGAGATGCTTACACACACACAAACAAAAAAAACACACACACACACACAAACACACACACACAAACACACACACACACACACACACACACACACACACACACACACACTGCTTTCAATTCTGCCCTCTATCATCTACACTTGATACCTCCTGCTCAAATTTCCACCACCCAAGAACTTGGAACCTCCTTCTATCCACACCCATGGTGTCTGTACTATTTCTCCTTTTCAATGATATTCAAACATCCTCTCTTAGTCCCTTCTTGTAATTTAGCTTCAATGTCTATAAATTGAACAATGGCTACCCTGTATTTTATGACAAATATGCACTTATCTGACCCAGATGTTTTCAGTAAAAAATTCTACCAGACTCCCAAAGTAGAGCTAATACCAAACTACTCCATAAACTATTCCACAAAATAGTAAATGAAGGAAGATAGCCAATCTCATTCTGTGAGGACACATTAACCATGATACCTAAATTAGACAAAGACCCAACAAAGAAAATTTAAGTACAATTTCCTTATAACAATTTATGCAAAAATATTAACAAAGCAAATTAAAAAAACATCATCCACCATAATCAAGTAAGCTTCATGCCTGAGATGTAGTGATGGCTCAATATAAAACAAAATCGACTAACATAATCTGCCATATAAACAAACTTAAGAAAAAATCATATGATCATTGTGTTAGTTGCTTGAAAAGATTTTATCAAATGCAACACCCTTTATATTAAAAGTCTTGGAAAAATCAAGAATACAAGGCACATATTTAAACACAAAAAAGGCAATATATAGCAAGCTTATAGCCAGGATTCAATAAACAGAGAAAATACTAAATAATTCCACTAAAATCAGAGACAGGACAGGGCTTCTCACTCTCTCTGTGTCTCTTTAATATAGTACTTGAATTTTTAACTAAAGCAATAAGATAACTAAAAGAGGTCAAGTGGATATAAATTGGTCTCTGTGCTTTTTAATACTTTCTATGTGATTTTTTATGACATTTTTGTTTTATGTTCATGTATGAAATTATATATATATATATATATATATATATATATATATATATATATATATATATATATATATATGCAAATGTTTCAATGTAATGCCAAGCACTATGTACGTATGTGTAAGGACCTAGAAATAGATAGCTCAAGATATCCAAAAACACATTTTCATTACAAAGGAGACTTAGATTTGGAAACCCAGTCTGCAGTGGGTACCATCCTAGCTGCTACACACCCTGAGAAAATGTTGCTACCTTACTTGGCAGGAAAACTCAGTTTTCCTTCTGGGGCTAGCTGTTTGGTTTCTGCCCAGCCCTGCAATAGAGGTCCCTGAAACCTCCTGGACTAGCAAAAGCTATGAGGGTGGATTGGGCCCTTAGAATGGCCTCCCTTAACCATGCAAGCCCACAGAAAAATTGGGAGCCAGTGGGGTACCCAAACTGCCATGAGTACACTCTCAGTCACTGTGTGCCCCAAGAAGGAAATACAGTGACCTTGCTTAGTGGGGGAACTCAGTTTTGGGAATGAGTCTGTGGTGAGGGTTCCTCAATCCCCCAGAACTAGGGAAAGCTATGATGGTGGCCTGGGACATGTGACCCACCCCATGACCCACATAAGCCTGCAGAAAGCATAGATGTCATTTGGGCACCCAGGCATTGGTGGGTACAGGCCCCAGCTTCTGTGAGCTCTGAGAAGAAAACCAACAGAGAACAATCCAGCCCCATGAACATGGTCTGGACCCTACTTACAAGTGGCAAGCTGCTGAAGTAAGGGATACACAGCCATAGTGGTGTGATCTGAGACAAGAGACACTGCCAGGAGCCAAGGAACTAAAGAGCCCTCTGACCAGGGCTGGGCAGAAACCAAACAGCTAGCCCCAGAAGCCTTCCCTGGCACAACTGGTCACAACTGTCCCATCCTAACCAGGTTCAACAGGCTAGCTGGGATTCGCACCCTTGTGTGAGTGGCTGGGCAGGTCAAAGGAGATAGAGCAAATATCTAGACAAACTATAACAATCAAAAGGCAGTAGATTCTTTCTCCTTGGCAGTAGGAGCAGGCAGGAACCTAAACAATTTCTAGAAGCCAACAGGAGTTCAAGTACTCTAGGGTGACCTGAGCCTATGATCCAAGTCCCAAGGCCCAAGGGCAGGATATTCAAAGCTCAGCCAAATATAGGATAACTGGTTCTACATACTCTACCTCAAACTGATACTTGGGTGGCAGATCACAAGCACCTACCATGGCTGACATAGTGGGGAACCCAGAGTGTACAATAAAGTCTTTAGGAGCCAAAACCAGGGTGCCTGCCTCTTTCAGGGAATAGTTTGCTGACCACCATGATCAAAAGACCTGAATCTAAAATAACTCACCCACAAACTGCGATCAATGACCAGTGAAGGACCCCAGAAAGTACCTCCCAAGATCAGACACATCAAGATGACTAAAGGCCAGTGTTAAAAGAAGAAAAACCCAAAACAATATGGCATCTACAGTCCCAACTATCCCAAAGAAAGCAACCTGGAGAACTCAAGCACAATTGAAATACAAAAAAAGACCCCAAATCTCTAGTAATGAATATGATAATGGAGGAAACAAATAAAATCAATGAACAGATGCAGGAAGAGGCAGCCAAACAAATAGAAGACATAAAAGAAGCCTATAGGGAGTCAGTGGAAGAAATCCAGGAAAATTCAACCAATCAATTGAAGGAAATCAATAAAACAGTTCAAGACCTGAAGATGAAAATTAACACAATGGTAAAGACCTGGACACAAGAAAAACGGGAAAGAGAAAACTTAGAAAAGAAAGCAAACAACATAGAGTTGAGTTTCTCTAACAGAATATAAGAGACGGAGGCACCAATCATAAGTTGTGAAGTGACCATTAAAAAAATGCTAAATCTGAAAAATTATTGCCACAAAACATCCAAGAAATCAAGGGTAACATGAAAAGACACAACTTGAGAATAATAGGCATTGAAGAAAGAGAAGACACCTGACTCCAAGGCCCAGAAAATATTTTCAACAAAATCGTAGAAGAAATTTCCCCAAATTTAAAGCAGGAGATGTCTATAAACATACAAGCGTCCTACAGAACACCAACTAGAATAGACCAGAAAAGACAATTTAATCAAGAACAGATACACCGAATAAATAGTCCTATTTCTCCTATAGAAATAGAAGCAAAGAATCCAAGATGGCAGCGTAAGGATCCAAGATGGCGGCAAGCAGTGTGGACCACGTTTGGAGGCTCCAGTGAACAATTCAGGGAATTGCACAGATTTCTGAGCCAGGAACACTGAATTCCGAATATCACTGCAGTGGGAGTGCTCCACGGTTCGGAGGGACCAGGGTGCGGAAGACCTGTGTGCCCCTGCACACTGGAGGACCCTGGATTTTCTCTGATCAGAGTGGCAGCGACAGAGGCAGCAGCACCAGCAGCACCAGCGGCAGTGGCTGACGTTTGCAGCTCATAGCCTTCAGGTGGAGGCGATTGGTGTGGTGGCTGGTGGGAGTTGCTGTGGGAGAGGGGACTCGGGGCAGGATTTGGGTCGCGTGGAGCCTTCGGACCCTGACTGGACAGTTTGGCCCCAGAGTCCCGGGTACAGGCCCAGCCCAGCAAGCAATTCTGCCCGAGGCACTAACTCAGCTTCGGGCACAGCTCCCCTGCTGTGGCGCAGGCTTAGTGGAGCGTGCAGCTCCACACTAGGCACCACCTCAGCTCAGTGGCAGCTCTCCTGTGGTGACACAGTCTGGTCAGAGGACTTGGTTCCACCAGCGGCGCTAACTCAGAGCAGCCGCAGTTCTCCTGCTGTGGTGCAGGCTTGGCTGAGCACTCAGCTCCACCCTAGGCACCACCTCAGCTCAGCAGCACTTCCCCTGCAGTGACACAGTCTGGGCGGAGTACTTGGTTACACCATTGGCGCTAACTCAGAGAAGCCGCAGTTCTCCTGCTGTGGTGCTGGCTTGGTGGAGTGCTCAGATCCATCCTAGGCACCACCTCAGCTCAGTGGCAGCTCCCCTACAGTGACACAGTCTGAGCGGAGCACTTGGTTCCACCACTGGTGCTAACTCAGAGCAGCCACAGTTCTTCTGCTGTGGTGCAGGCTGGACAGAGCGCTCGGTTCCACCAGCTCTAAGACTCTGGTTGGACACAGTGTGCAGTTTGAATCCAGAATTCCTGGCTGAGATTGGTGGACAGTTCGGACCCTGAGTCAATAACTGACCACAGCACGCACATTGGGCCAAAAGGCCCTAGCGGAGCTTGGTGCATAGGTCAAGCCCAAAAATTCTGGCTGGACCCTGTGTGTATTTTGGGCCCAGAATCCCTAGCTGAGCTTGGCAGATGGTTCAGGCCCTTAGAATCTACCTGAGTTCAGCCCGTGGTTCGGGCCCAGTGTTCGTGGCTGGAAGTGGCAGGGAACACAGAAGGTTGTGGATACCTTAGCCTGACCCAACACTCATTCAGAGACCAAGAACAATTGCAGGATCCACAGCACAGGGGGCTGAAGATCACTGGCTGTGAGAGACCACAACAACAGGGCTAACCTCCTAACATCCACACCAGTGAAGCTTTGAGCTCCCAGCCTAGGGAAATCCTGAGAAAACAAGTGAATCTATCATCAGACTCCCTCCATCCAACTCTGGAAGCTACCCAACAAAAACAAAGACGGCAAGATGTCTAAAGGACAGTGAAAAAGCATACGGAAAAAACACCAAAACAACATGGCCTCTCCAGTTTCCAGCTATCACGAAGAAAACAACCCAGAGAACTCAAATACAACGGAAATACAAGAAAATGACCTCAAATCCTTAGTAATGAGGATGATAATGTAGGAAACAAGTAAAATTCATAATCAAATGCAGGAAGACGCAGACAAACAGGTGAGAGACATAAAAGAAGCACATAGAGTGGAACTGGAAAAATTGCAGGAAAATGCAAACAACCAGATGAAAGAAATAAATAAAACGGTTCAAGCTCTGAAGCCCTATAAAGAGGCAATGGAAGAAAATCAGGAATATACAAAATATCAGATGAAAGAAATCAATAAATCAGTTCAAGATCTGAAAATGAAAATGGATTCAATGATAAACACACAGACAGAAGAAAAACAAGAATGTGAGACCTCAGAGAAGGAGGCGAGCAACACAGAGGTGAGCATTTCTAACAGAATCCAAGAGATGTAAGAATGAATCTCAGGTCTAGAAGATACAATCACAGATATTGAATCAACCATTAAAAAAAATGCCAAATCTGGAAAACTCCTGACACAAAACATCCAAGAAATTAAGGACAACATGAAAAGAAGAAATTTGAGGATAATAGGCATTGAAGAAAGAGAAGACATCAGGCTCCAGGTCCCAGAAATTATTCTATACAAAATCATAGAAGAAAATTTCCCCAATCTAAAGGAAGAAATGCCTATAAACATACAACAGGCCTACAGAACACCAAATAGAATTGACCAGAAAAGAAAAACTGCCCGCCACATAATAATCAAAACACAAAACATGCAGAACAAAGAAAATATATTAAAAGCTGCAAGGGAAAAGGGCCAAATAACATTTAATGGTAAACCTATCAGAATTACACCCAACTTCTCAGCAGATACCATAAAAGCCAGAAGGGCCTGGACAGAGATCCTGCAAACCCTAAGAGACCACAGATGCCAGGCCAGACTACTTCCCCAGCAAAATTATCAATAACCATTGATGGAGAAAACAAAATATTCCAGGACAAAAACAAATTCAAACAGTACCGATCCACAAATCCAGCTTTACATAAGGTACTAGAAGGAAATCTCCATCCCAAAGCGTCAAGCTACAACCAAAACTACCCAGGAAATAGATAACTATCCCATGGCAAAAACACAACTACACAAACGCTCGACTGGAAACAACATCAAAATTAAGACTCTTAACAGTCACTGGTCATTAATATCTCTCAACATCAATGGACTCAATTCTTCAATATGAAGACACAGACTAACTGAATGGGTACATAAACCAGATCCAACATTCTTCCGCATTCAAGAAACACATCTCACCCATAATGAAAGGCATTACCTCAGGGTAAAAGGTTGGAAAAAAATATTCCAAGCAAATGGTCACAAGAAGCAAGCAGGCATAGCCATTTTAGTATCTAACAAAATAGACTTTCAACCAAAATTAATCAAAAGGAATGAGGAAGGACATTTCATAATCATCAAAGGTAAAGTCAACCAAGATGACATCACAATTCTGAACATCTATGCTCCCAATACGAGGGCACCCACATTTGTAAAAGATCTCCTAAAAAAGCTTAAACCACACATCGATCCCCACACAATAATAGTGGGAGTCTTCAACACCCCACTCTCACTGAAGGAAAAGTCATTGAAACAGAAACTAAGCCGAGAAATGACATCATTAACCAATGCCATGAGTCAAATGGATCTAACAGATATCTATAGAAACTTTCACACAAACAAGAAAGAATACACCTTCTTTTCTGCACCCCAAGGAACCTTCTCCAAAATTGATCACATCGTAGGTCACAAAGCAAGGCTCAATAGATACAAGAGGATTGAAATAATACCTTGTATCATATCAGATCACCATGCTCTTAGGCTGCAATTCAACAACAACAGAAATAACAAAAAGCCTACACGTACATGGAAACTAAACAACTCTCTGCTAAATGACACCTGGGTGAGGGAAGAAATAAAGAAAGAAATCAAGGAGTTTCTGAAATTCAAGGGAAATGAAGGAACAACATACCCAAATTTGTGGGATACATTGAAAGCAGTGCTAAGAGGAAAATTCATAGCACTAAGTGCCTTTAAAAAGAAATTGGAAACATCGCACATAAGCATCTTAACAACACAACTGGAAGCCCTAGAAAAAAAAGAAGCAGAAACACCCAAGAGGAGTAGACGCCTGGAAATAATCAAACTCAGGGCTGAAATTAACAAATTAGAAACTAAGAAAACAGTCCAAAGAATCAACAAAACCAAAAGCTGGTTCTTTGAGAAAATCAACAAGATAGACAGACCATTAGCCAAAATAACTAAAAGGCAGAGAGACAGTATTGATATCAACAAAGTCAGAAATGAAAAGGGAGACATAACAACAGACACTGAAGAAATTCAAAGAATCATAAGATTCTACTTTGAAGGCATATACGCCACAAAATTTGAAAATCTAAGGGGAATGGATGATTTTCTTGAACAATTTCACTTGCCAAAGTTGAATGAAGAACAGATAAACAAGCTAAATAGTCCCATTTACCCTACAGAAATAGAAGCAATCATCGATGGTCTCCCAACCAAAAATAGCCCAGGACCAGATGATTTCAGTGCAGAATTCTACCAGACCTTCAAGGGCGAGCTAATACTGATACTCTTCAAGCTACTCCAAAAGATAGAAATGGATGGAAAATTACCAAATTCATTCTATGAGGCCATAGTCTCATTGATACCTAAACGTCACAAAGACTCAACAAAGAAAGAGAATTTCAGACCAATTTCTCTTATGAACATAGATGCAAAAATACTAAATAAAATACTTGCAAAACGAATACAGGAACACATCAAAGATATCATTCATCATGATCAAGTAGGCTTCATTCCAGGCATGCAGAGATGGTTTAATATACCAAAATCCATCAACGTAATCCACCATATAAACAAACTGAAAATAAAAAACCACATGATCATCTCCTTGGATGCAGAGAAAGCATTTGATAAAATTCAATACCCATTCATGTTTAAAGTTTTAGAGAGATCGGGGATACAAGGCACTTTCCTCAACATAATAAAGGCTATATAAAGCAAGCCAATAGCCAAAATCAAAGTAAATGGTGAGATACTCAAGGAAATTCCTCTAAAATCGGGAACAAGGCAAGGCTGCCCACTCTCTCCATATCTCTTCAATGTAGTACTCGAAGTTCTAGCCAGAGCAATACGACAACAAAAGGAGATCAAAAGTATCCAAATGGGAAAAGAGGAAGTCAACTTATCCCTATTTGCAGATGATATGATAGTGTACATAAGTGACACTCAAAATTCCACCAGAGAACTCCTAAAGCTGATAAACACCTTCAGCAAATTGGCTGGATACAAAAATTAACTCAAAAAAGTCTGTAGCCTTCCTATACACAAATGACAAGCTTGCAGAGGAAGAAATTAGCAAAACCACACCCTTCACATTAGCCACAAGCAATATAAAATATCTAGGAGTTACCCTAACTAAGCAAGTGAAGGACTTGTATGAAAAAAATTTCAAAACTCTGAAGAAAGAGATTGAAGATGATGTGAGAAGATGGAATGATCTTCCTTGCTCATGGATTGGGAGAATTAACAAAGTAAAAACGGCCATCCTACCAAAAGCAATCTATAGATTCAATGCAATCCCTATCAAAATACCTACGCAATTTTTTAAAGACATTTAAAGTTCAATTCTGAACTTCATATGGAAAAACAAAAAAACCCAGAATAGCTAAAACAATCTTGTATAATAAAAGGTGCTCCGGAGGAATCTCCATACCTGATCTCAACCTGTACTATAAAGCAATAGTAATTAAAACAGCATGGTACTGGCACAGCAACAGGCTGGTTGATCAGTGGAATCGAATCGAAGACCCAGATATGAATCCACACACATATGGTCACTTGATTTTTGACAAAGAAGCCAAATCCATTCAATGGAAAAAGGATAGCATCTTCAACAAATGGTGCTGGTCTAACTGGAGGTCTATGTGTAAAAAAATGAAACTGGACCCATATTTGTCACCTTGCACAAAACTCAAATCCAAGTGGATTAAAGACCTCAACATAAAACCAGAGACACTAAGCCACTCAGAGGAAAAAGTGGGAAAGAACCTGGAACATATTGGCACAGGAGACAACTTCCTGAACAGAACACCAACAGCCGAGGCCTTAATGTCAACCATTAATAAATGGGACCTCATGAGTCTGAGAAGCTTCTGTAAGGCAGGGGACACTGTCAAGAGAACAAAGTGACAGCCTACAGACTGGAAAAAATCTTCACCAACCCTACATCTGACAAAGGTCTAATATCCAAAATATATAAAGAACTCAAGAAATTAAACACCACCAAACCGAATAACCCAATTGAAAAATGGGGCTTGGAACTAAACAGCGAATTCTCAACAGAGGAGTATCAAATGGCTGAGAAACACTTAAAGAAATGCTCAACCTCCTTAGTCATCAGGGAAATGCAAATCAAAACAACTCTGAGATTCCATCTTACACCCATCAGAATGGCTAAGATCAAAAACTCAAGCAACACCACATGCTGGCGAGGATGTGGGAAGAGAGGAACACTCCTTCATTGCTGGTGGGAATGCAAACTAGTACAGCCACTTTGGAAATCTATCTGGTGCTATCTCAGAAAAATGGGAATAGGGCTTCCTCAAGACCCAGCTATTCCACTCCTTGGAATATACTCAGAAGATGCTCCAGCACACAACAAGAAAATTTGCTCAACCATGTTCATAGCAGCCTTATTCATAATATCCAGAACATGGAAACAGCCTAAGTGTCCCTCAGTAGAAGAGTGGATAAAGAAACTGTGGTACATATACACTATGGAATACTATTCAGCTATTAAAAACAAGGAATTCCCGAAATTTGTGGATAAATGGATTGAGCTAGAAATGATCATAATGAGTAAGTTAACCCAGAAGCAGAAAGAATCAAATGGTATGTACTCACTTATATCTGCATACTAGCCCAAGGGACATATCCCACGAAAGCCTTCACTTACCAAGAAACTGGGACAGAGGGTAGGGCATCCTATTGGGACTCTAAATGAGAGACACATGGGAGAATAGCAAAATAAAAGGATACAGAGGGTCCTAGAAATCCACAAGTAGAACAATATGATAGGCAGATTTGGGCCCAGGGGTCCCGTTCAAACTAAGGCACCAGCCAAGGACAATACAGAAGGTAGACTTTAAACCTTTTCCCAGATCTAGCCAATGGTCAGAAAATTCTCCACATTTGAGTGGAGAGTGTGATATGACTTTCTCACGTACTCTTGTGCCTCACATTTGACCATGTCCCCTGGAGGGGGAGACCTGGTAGCACTCAGAGGAAGGACAGCTGGTAGCCAAGAAGAGACTTGATACCCTAGGAGAATATACAGGGGGAGGTAATATCCCTCAGGAACAGTCATAGGGGAGGGGAATAACGGGAAAATGGGGGGGGAGGAATGGGAGGATACAAGAGATGGGATAAACATTGTGATGTAACAAGAATAAATTAATAAAAAAAAAGAAAGAAAGGACAGTATCAAGAAAAGCATCAGCGGTGCTAGATGGCTCCTTGGTATCACTACAGAAGTCTGCAGAATTAATTAGCTACAGGTGACTTAGTATGATACAGATACTTCTGTCTTGATTTGGACTTCTCATATAAATACAATACAATCTTATTTGAAGATGGAATGAGAGACAAAAAAAAAAAGATGATTCCATAGGAGGTATGAGAATGATAAAGACTAAAATACATATTGCTCCACCATTGGCAACCACAGTGAGGCCAGTAAAGTATGTATCAGTGCATGCAAGTCCTAATAATGGGTACATGTCACAGATGAAGTGGTCAATGACATTTGGACCACAGAAGGGAAGGTTGTACACAAAGAGAAGTTGAGCCACAGAGTGTGCAAGGCCTCCAGACCAGGAAACCACCAATAACAGGAAGCAGGCCCGCCAACTCATGAAGGTCAAATAATGTAGTGGTTTACAGATGGCCATATAACGATCATAGGCCATCACCACTAGAAGGAATACTTCAGCACCACCAAGTAGGTGCTCTAAAAAGAGTTGAGTCATGCAAGCTGGGAAGGAAATTGTCTTTCTATCACACAGCAAGTCTACCATCAGCTTCGGTGAAATGGTAGTAGAATAAATGGCATCTAGAAGTGACAAATAGGCAAGGAAGAAGTACATTGGGGTCCCTAAGGACGGGCTGGCAATCACTGCCCCCATGATGAGCAAGTTACCTACTATTGTCACAATGTAGATGAGTAAAAACATGACAAACAATGCTCTTTTTCCAGCAGGATCCTGAGTGAGACCAAGCAGAACAAACTCTGTAACACTGTGTCTTTGTCCCAGGTCTTGAATTACTGATTAAAGCTCTTGAACAGATCCTGCCATGAAGTTGTCATCATGACAATGAATTCACTATGGCATGACCACATCATCATTATCCGTGCCATGGCTGAACCTGCAGTATATATTTAAAAACCATTATTAGTTCTTCTTCTGATGAGCCCAGAACATCTGTTAACTCCTTCCCCTTAAAGGATTTGTTGAGCCTATGAATATAAATTTATATGGTAAGCTGCCTTCAAATATAATGTCTTATGTCTTATGGGTAGTTTAGCTAGGGTTTTATCTAATTTGTTCTTATTTTTCAAATAACCATCTATTTGACCAACTCTATGTATGGTTCTCTCCATTTTGTTAATTTATGCCATTTCTTCATTATTTTTGACATCTACTGCTTTGGACTGGACTGTTATTATTTTACTATAACATAAAGTGCATTAATAAAAGAGATCTTAAATAAAGAGACAAATAGATTTAAAAAAAAAGAAGAAGAGTGGATAAAGAAACTGTGGTACATATACGCTATGGAATACTACTCAGCTATTAAAAACAAGGAATTCCCAAAATTTGTGGATAAATGGATTGAGCTAGAAATGATCATAATGAGTGAGTTAACCCAGAAGCAGAAAGAATCAAATGGTATGTACTCATTTATATCTGCATACTAGCCCAAGGGGCATGTCCCATGAAAGCCTTCACTTACCAGGAAACTGGGGCAGAGGGGAGGGCATCCTATTGGGACTCTAAATGAGAGATGCATGGGAGAATAGCAAAATAAAAGGATCCAGAGGGTCCTAGAAATCTACAAGTAGAACAATATGATAGGCAGATTTGGGCCCAGGGGTCCCGTTCAAACTAAGGCACCAGCCAAGGACAATACAGGCGGTAGACTTTAAACCCCTACCCAGATCTAGCCAATGGTCAGAATATTCTCCACAGTTGAGTGGAGAGTGTGATACGACTTTCTCACGTACTCTGGTGCCTCACATTTGACCATGTCCCCTGGAGGGGGAGACCTGGTAGCACTCAGAGGAAGGACAGCAAGTAGCCAAGAAGAGACTTGATACCCTATGAGAATATATAGGGGGACGTAACCCCCCTCAGGAACAGTCATAGGGGAGGGGAATAATGGGAAAATGGGGGGGGGGGAGGAATGGGAGGATACAAGGGATGGGATAAACATTGAGATGTAACAAGAATAAATTAATAAAAAAAAAAAAGAAAACTGAGGGCAAAAAAAAAAAAAAAAAGAAAAAAAAAAAAGAAAACTACACCCTTCATGATAGCCACAAGCAATATAAAATATTTAGGAGTGACTCTAATTAAGCAAGTGAAAGATTTGTTTAAAAAAACTTTAAAGATCTGATCTCTGCTGTAGAAAGAGATTGAAGATGCAGGGATCTCTCTTGTTCGTGGATTGGGAGATTTACCATAGTGAAAATGGCCTATAACCAAAATCAATCACCAGATTCAATGCAATCCCTATTAAAATACCTACGAAATAATTTCAAGACATTGAAAGATCAACTCTCAACTTCATATGGAGAAACAAGAAACTCAGAATAGCAAAACCAACCCAATACAATAAAAGAAACCCTAGAGAAATCTCCATCATCGATCTCAAGCTGTATTATAGAGCAACAGTAATTAAAACAGCATGGTACTGGCACAGCAACAGGCTGGTTGATCAGTGGAATCGAATCAAAGACCCAGATATGAATCCACACACATATGGTCACTTGATTTTTGACAAAGAAACCAAATACATACAATGGAAAAAGTATAGCATCTTCAATAAATGGTGCTTGTCTAACTGGATATCTATATGGAGAAAAATGCAATTGGACCCATATTTGTCACCATGCACAAAACTCAAATTCAAGTGAATTAAAGACCAAAACATAAAACTAGAGACACTAAATTGGCTAGAAGAAAAAGTGGGAAAGAGCCTGGAACACACTGGCACAGGAGACAACTTCCGGAACAGAACTCCAACAGCCCAGGCCTTAATGTCAACAATTAATAAATGGGACCTCATGAGGCTGAGAAGCTTCTGTAAGGCAGGAGACACTGTCAAGAGAAAAAAGTGACAGCCTACAGCCTGGGAAAAAATCTTCACCAATGCTACATCTGACCAAAGTCTAATATTTAAAATACATAAAGAACTCAAAAAATTAGACACCACCCAAACAAATAACCCAATAGAGAAATGGGGCTTGGAACTAAACAGATAATAAACAGATATTCTCAACAGAGGAATATCAAATGGCTGAGAAACACTTAAAGAATGCTCAACCTCCTTAGTCATCGGGGAAATGCAAATCAAAACAACCCAAAGATTGCATCTTATACCCATCATTATGGCTAAGATAAAAAATTCAAGCAACACCACATGCTGGCAAGGATGTGAAGAGAGAGGAACACTACTTCATTGCTGGTGGGAATGCAAACTTGTACAACCACTTTGGAAATCTTTCTGGCGTTATCTCAGAAAACTGGGAATAAGGCTCCCTCAAAACACAGCTATTCCACTCCTTGGAATATACCCAGAAGATGCACCAGCAAACATCATGGACATGTGTTCAACCATGTTCAAAGCATCCTTATTCATAATAGCCAGAACATGGAAACAGCAAAAGTGTCCCTTAGTAGAAGAGTGGATAAAGAAACTGTGGTACATTTATACTATGGGATACTACTCAGCTATTAAAAACAAGGAATTCTCGAAATTTGTGGACAAATGGATTGAACTAGAAATGATCATAATGAGTGAGTTAACCCAGAAGTAGAAAGACTCAGATGGTATATACTCACTTATAACTAGACACTAGCCCAAGGGACAGGTCCCATGAAAGTCTTCACCTACCAGGAAAGTGGAATAGACGTGACGATATCCTTTTGGGACTCTCGGTGAGAGAAATATGGGAGAAAGGGGAAATAGAAGGATCCAGAGGGTCCTAGAAACTTACAAGTATAACATTATGACGGGCAGATCTGGGCCCAGGGGTTCTACAGAATCTATGGCACCAACCAAGGACAATAGTTGCTGTAAACTTTGAACCCCTACTCAGATCTAGCCAAGGGATAGGTCATTCTTTACAGATGAGTGAAGAGAGGAGACTAATTTTCACATGAACTCTAGTGCCCCATATTTGACCACGTCCCCTTGATGAGGAGACACAGTGCGACTCAGGGGAAGGATAGCAGGCTACCAAGAAGAGATTTTTATACCCTATGATCATATACAAGTGGAGGAGGTTGCCCAAAATCACAGTAATAGGGGAGGGGAACAGGATGAAATTGGGAGGGAGGGAGAAATAAGAGGATAAAAGGGATGAGATAACAATTGAGATGTAATATGAATTAATAAATGCATAAATCAAAAAAAAAAGGAGATTTATTTGCCCAGAGGAACAAAGGACAGGAAATGAGAGACAAAGAAAAAAGATCGAGGGAATAGAGAATAGGAAGGGAACAGGGGAGTGAAAAAATAAATATTTGTCCCAGAGGGATAAAGTCTGCCCTCAGATAGACATCCCACAGGCAAATGGCAGTTTATTAAAAGTAAAAGAGGAAACCCTGTGTTAGGGTGAGTTGATTAATTTTGACTAGGCATGCTATTTAAAGCAGTGAAAAGCAGTGAAATTTTGACAGTGGACAAGACTATTCTGATGGCAAGACCTTGGTAGGTAGCTTCAAGAGGAGAAAATGGTCAAATAAGGGAATAAGACATGACAAATATCTATAGGAATATAACAGCTTTTTCCTGTGTGTTTGTGTGTGTGTGTGTGTGTGTGTGTGTGTGTGTGTGTGTGTGTGTGTGTGTGTGTTTCTGCTGGAGGTGTTTATTTGCTTTGCTTTGCTTTGGTTTTGATTTTGTCTTTTTAACAAATGAGTAAATGGGTAAAACCTGTCTGCAATATTCTTCAGCTCCAGCCTGTTTGCCATGCTAGTGCCTCTAAGAGCCTTTTCTGTAAGTATTAGACATCAGTATATTTGATGGACAGGATATATCATATGGATAGGGACAAACATACACATGTATGTGTGTGTTAATTACAAATTTATATTTCATGTTCCATACATGCTCAGCAGGCAAGCTTATGCAATAATTTTTTCCAACCTTATACACCTACATAATATTTAAAACATAATATCAGGAGCCAAGGAAACAGCTCATTAGGTGTGAACACCTGCTGTCACTCTGAATACCTGTGTTCAATCTTTATGACTCATGTAGTGGTAGGATAGAATAGATTTTCAAAGTTGTGTTCTAGTATCTATACCTGTAAGGTGATATATCAACATAACACACACACACACACACACACACACACACACACACACTATAAAAATCAATTAAAATAATGTTTTATATTAACTTATAGCTATCTTCTATCACTATTTTCAATGTGTGAATGTGGTGTATGTGTATGGACATACACATGTGCAGTTGTATGTAACCATTACTTCACATGCATGGGGCAGCCAAATAAGGGTGCAGGCACACTGTTATTTCTCTTTACTTAATTTCATTGAGACATTGACTCCCACTAAAGCTAGAGTTAGGCTAGTAGCCATTAAGCACCAAAGTTTCTCCTATTCCTTGTCTTCTTCAACACAGATGCACATAGCTGTATTCTGTATATGGATCATAATGCTTGCACAACCTGCACTCTTAACCATAGTTCCCCAATTTACCTTACTTTAGGCAGAGTCTCTACTTGTTACAGAAGACAGGCAAATACATCATTCAATATATCCCTGCTTGTTATTTTTTCATCTATTACAGAAATTTAATTTCACATTCACGTAGTCATGCTTTCTTGAGTATGAAAACGAAAAAAAAAATATTTAAAGGAGTCCACCATAAATTATGAATGAATGAATGAAGATGCTAACAATCACATACAAACACATACTTTCAGACATTATCACGCTTCAAGGGACTGAATGATCCATGAATAGTGTCCTTGTCTTCACAGATTATGATTCCTTTTCACTTTCAGAGTAAGTAGGCAAGAAAACCTCTCCACATAGTTTGATGGATCTTTAGCATGTTTTGCTAAGTTCCAAATTTTATTAAGCTGTGTGGTATTCAATGATAGTTGATTCTAGATGGTGCTTTTTGCATAATTTTGATTAAGAAGGGAATGTCAATGCAGTTTTGTCTTCATTGTACTGTGATATTATTTAAAGTAGGTTCAGGTGCAAATACATTAATTAGTCTCTTCTATTATAATAGTGACACCATCAACATAGAAATTCAGGCATATATAAGAAAAACTGCATGATGGAAATATTTAGTTGATGGTGATACACAATAATGCTTTTATGAACTTTATACTTACAAGTTTTCATAGACAAATACTAGTAATTCTATGCTTTACATAAAATTCAAATTCTACTATGACACATCTGTTTCCTCGCTGAGTATATAGGGATGGCATTTGGTTTCCTCATTGTGCTTAGCAAACACAGTGAAGTCTAAGACTGAAGGGGCTAAGTACAGCCACTTTTTCCTAATTGAAATTTTTAAAGCTGACTCTCATGACTCAACAGGATCAAGAGTGAAAAAAATGGAAGACAACCTCTCTCCAGGCCCTAGCTGTTGTAAATCTATTTTTATTTTGTCAAGTTCAACTACAAGTTAACTTGGACTAAACTTTTCATGTCTTTTATTTCCTATGGTTTGAACATTGGTTAATATAATATTAATATAGGCAATGTATTTAACTAGTAAAAAAAATTAGAACACTTCCTTCTTGTGCTTTAGCTTAAAGATAATCTAGTTTCAATTGTTTTAATAGTCTTTTTTGACAGCTTCATAATACATTTATATAATTAATTTAATCACAACACATCCTAATTTCTTATTTCTTCCTTTCACAGTGGAAGATTTTCCAAGCTTAATTACTCTATTTTATTCTTCCTTCTTCTCTCCCTTTCTCATGTCTTAGTTCATCCCTCTCCTTCTTTAGTTTCTTAGAAAATTGGCAATAGCCCTACCTCAAGTCCCATCTATTCCACACCTAGACATATACCTGAACAGTGCTCTACCATGCAACCAGGACATTTGCTAAATTATGTTCATAGCAGCTTTATTCATAATAGCCAGAATCTGTAAACAACCTAGATGTCCCTCAACCAAAGAATGGGTAAAGAACGTCTGGTACCTTTACACAAAGGAATACTATTCAGCTATAAAAAACAAAGTAGTCCTGAAATTTGTAGGCAAATAGATGGAACTAGAAATGATCATCCTGAGTCAGGCAACCGTGACTCAGAAAGACACTTATGCTATACACTCAGAATTGGACATTAGATCAACATAGATATCCTCTGAGAGACTCCACCAGCAGGGATTGGGAAAGATATTTGGACATGAATCTGGACTCTCAGCTAAGACCGGTTAGTTGTGTAGTGTTGGGTTTATAAATATTTTCCAAAAGATTTTGTAATGAATCCATAAAATTTGTGGTTCAAGACCTATTAACTCTAGATAAATCTACTTATGCAAAAAGAATCTTTATTGTTTATTCTAGTTTCAGTCTGTTGCTGTTTTCCAATTTCCTGATGAAGAGCAACATAAGAAAGAAAAGGCCTCATTTAGCTTTCAAATTCATATTACAGTCTATTATCTCAGAGATATCAAAGAATAAGGGCCATTAAACAGCTAACTACATTGCATTCAAATGTGAGAGTACAAAGTAAATGCATTCATGTGTTTACTGCTCAGCTTGGTTTATCCACCTTTGTGCACCTCAGGACCAAATTCAAGGAATGGGTAGTTAAAACTTATAATTCCAGTAATGGGCAGACAGACAAGTGCATCTCTCAGGCCCCTAGACTAACCATTTCTTGCTTACTGGGGTAGTTACAAGCCAGTGAGAGACTGTTTTAAAACTGTGAAGTAGATGGTGCCTGAGAAACAGCACTCAAAGATGTCCTCCTTCCTCCATATACATGTATCCATATACCTATATTCTATGCCCACAACTCTTTAGCATGAATGTAGATTTTTGTATGAACAATGAGGTTGGCTTTTCTTCTCGGCCACATTCCCCTTATCTATGGTCTTTTTAGAGCCTGTTCAAAAGCCTCTACATACTCTAAACAATGCCACTGTCTTTGCAAGGGCTCACCAGCCATTAATCTAAGGAATGGCCACTGTGCCTTAGTCACTCATTTTTTCACATAGGAGAAAGCAAAAGAGGAGAAAGGAATAAGAGTCTCTCATTCTTCTATTAATGTTAAATCTGTAACCTAATATAGTAAGTTCAATTTGTCCTCCTGATAATTGGCCTAGGAACATTCAACATTTCTTAATTGAGGTCACTTTCTTATGCAGGTAATTTTATATTTCAGTTATATATATCATCTTTATTACCTCCCTGGCCCACGCAAGTGTCCATTATTAAGCAGCCTCTGTGGGCTCAATGAATATTGCACTCTGAAATCTTTGACTAGTGCCTAGGAGCAGTTTCCACACTGTCTTCAGGGAATGAGGATACACTTAAAATAATTTAAGAGTAAAATTTTCCACTTAGGAAAATCCATTTGAGCCATTCATACATTAAGAAATGGGGAGAAATGTTGCTATACTAAATGCACCCACATTTGATGCAGTAATCTTCTACTAAACTACAGTCATCATTAGCTATTACTGTTCCTTTGGAGAATAGCTGCTATTATACCCTCTGTAAATATGGAATTGTACCCTGTATCCTGGCCCATGTTTATCATATCCACATTTTAGAGAAAGGTCCTGTCAATGGGCCTGGGTTTTAACCCTAGCACCACTTAAATAAACACATAAATTAATCCCTCTAATAGCATTTTAAAAATAAATATTACTTAATTCTTTTGTCCATTGTATTTTAACCAAATTTACCTCCTCCTTCTTCCTCCACCTCCTCTAAGCTCTCTCCTTCTCTCCCCACATTCCTTTCTCTCTCTCTCTCTCTCTCTCTCTCTCTCTCTTTTCTCTCTTCTCTCTCTCCCTCCCTTCCTGCTTCCCTCCCTACTTCCCTGTCTCTCTCCCTCTTGAATCCCATGAAGTCCAGTTTGTTTGGCTGACAACTTCTCTACTTCTTTTTTCTTTGGGCCTGCTCTGGAAGAAGGCCATCCTTAAAGAACACTAATTCTCCCTCACCAGAAGCTATCAAATCTTAATAGATCCTCAGAGAGAAGTATGATTCTATTCTACCTTCCTATACCACATGCCCCAAAGTTGGGATTTCATAACCTTGACCTTGGGTAGGTCTTATGTATTCTGTCACAGTCACTTTTAGTTTATATATGTAACTACTCTGTTGTGTCCACGAAACACTATATCCTTGAATGCATCCACCACCTCTACCTCCTATAATCTTTCTATTTTCCTTTCTACAAAGATTCCCGAGCCTTGAAGAGAGGTGTGAGATATAGCTATCATATTTAGGTTGAGAACTCTGGGGTCTCGTACTCTCTGAATATTTGTGTTTCCTTGTGTTAGTTGTCATCAACTACAAAAAGCTGCTCTGATGAAAGTTGAAAAATTCACTGATTATGTGTATAACCATGAGTCATTTTAATGCTATAAAAAGAGATTGACATACTCTGGTGCCTCACATTTGACTATGTCGCCTGGAGGGGGAGACCTGGTGGCATTCAGAGGAAGGACAGCAGGTTACCGAGAAGAGATTTGATACCCTATGAGCATATACAGGGAGAGGTCATCCCCCTCAGGAACAGTCATAGGGGAGGGGAATAAGGGGAAAAGGGGAGGGAGGGAAGAATGGGAGGACACAAGGGATGGGATAACCATTGAGATGTAACAAGAATAAATTAATAGTAAAAAATTAAAAAAAGAGGGAGATTGAATAAATTTTGTAGAATGATACTCCTCAAAAGGGTCCATGACCCAAAGATTCCTGAACTGGATGACAATGTCAAATATGAATTTTGTCTCAACAAATGGGTTTCAAATCCACTCATGAAATGGTTGGGTTCTCCCATAACAATTGTCAGTATACAATTTAGTAAAATATTATCAAAGATTGAATATATATTTTGAATATATTTTTGAATATATATATATATATATGTGTGTGTGTGTGTATTCCCTTTGAATAATATAATTATGCATTAACTATGTCAATTCTTCTACATCAATATGGTTGACATAGACAAGTGCTATTCTTGGGATCTGTGCAGAGCAGCTCAGAGAAAATATATATCTGCTTTTGCAGACTTCTAATGTAGAATAAAGACAAACCATTCTGAGAGAATTGTACAGGTCTCAGTACCAGATTGGATTACATAGCTACTTGAAGCTTTGGATGGTAGATAATCAATATTGGGTTACTCAGCCTGAATTATGTAAATCAACTTAATAAATTACTTTTCATAATACATACTCAGTCTCTGAATTCATTTTTCTTAAGGAACCTTTACAAGTACACTGTCCATTGAACAGATGCACATTCTAAACTCTTATGTAAATATCTTATACATTTTACAGGTATGTGCAACATTGAAGTCAATAAAGAAATGCTACTATCACCCTAGACTTTTCCTAATAATAACTGCCTCAGGATAAGCTTTTGATGTTTATAGCTCTGATATGATTTTAATGTTGAGATTAAGAATACCATACAGGAGCATTTTTTATGCTTAATTATTGTGCACAATATTTCAAAAATTAAATCCAGGGAAATCTGGACATCTTGAGATATATAAGCTCAGAAGCAACATTGAGTGTTTGAGACATTCTCTGAAACACCAACTAACACCAGCGATAACACACTCTGTACATAAGTCTAGAAGGACCAGACAATATGCTACTTTTTAAGTAATTATATCTTTACATCTGTGTGTGAATGCATGCAAACTTTGTTTAGATGTTGTCAGAGGCCAGAGAGGGTATCAAATTCCCTGAAGTTGGAGTTACAGGTAATTGTGAGATGCTCAGCATGGGTCCTGGGAACCAAACCTGAGTTTTCTGCAACAGTAACAAACTCTCTCAAACAATGCATTATCTCTGCAGCAGCTATTGTACTACTTTCATAGCATAATACATTATTGTATACATCCCAAAATATGTATTTTCCATTCAACTACTGCTATTTTTAGGCTATTTTCAAATTTCAGTTATTATATGAAGTTTACTCATAAATTTTTAACATATAAGTACTTGATGTTATAGATAATCCATGTATTTTAAGAGTAAATATAGATAAAATATAGTTTATGTGGAATGGTGAGGTAGCTCAGAGGATAAGAAGACTTGCTATCCAGCTTGATAACCTAAGTCCAATCTCAAAGATCTACAGGGTAGAATTGAAAGTTGTTTACTGTGCCCCACATGGGCACTATGGTGTGTATGCAAGTGAAAATACAATAATACACACCATGTACCACCATGCTGGGCCAAAGAGATGTAATATATTTTTGAAAAAGAAGTATCAAATTATAGCTTATATTTGAGTGGAGAAGTTTAAGTTGGGACATTCCTTTTCTAGAATTCTTAAAGCTCTGTGTTCATTCACTACTATCTCATAAGTCCAGTGCATTACTTACAACCTTAAAACTCAAGAGATAAAGGCAGAAAGATGGTCAAGTTTAACATCACCTTTCCATATGTAAGGATATGAATGTGATCCTGAGATTCCATACAATTTTTCAAAAGTTTGCTAACCTTTAGTGTGGAACATACAGAACACTCACTATAAAGCTGACATATCTAAATAACAAAAGAGTTTGCAATCATAGTTTAGTACTCATGTTTTTAATTTTATGTATTTTGATTTTCTAGATACACAACAAAAAACATACATATTAATAAATAAATAGATAGTGCCATCAAATGGGCCAGCAAGTTAAAATGATTGTCACTTGATCCCGGTAATCTGGATTTGATGCCCAGTAACCAACCATGGTGAAATCAAACAATTAATTATTAAATGTTGCTCTTGCCTCCACACACTGTGTCCCCACACTTATAATATATTGAACACAAATCACACATAAATATTAATACAAAATCATATTAAAATTTAGAAAAATATAAGGCATTCAACAAGCATCTAATTAATGTATTTAAATTTGAATTTACATAGAAATAGTAATGAAGCAGATAACACCTTGATCAGTCATCACATGAGGGATCTGAAAAAACATAGAGTTGAAATATTTTCATTCTAAGTCATTTTCAACTTTTCAAAAGAAAGAGTGGGCTTCTAATCAGAAAATTATGTTTCATTTTGAGCATGTAGGCTCCAGCTTCTACCAAAATTGAAACGAAGATCTAATTCACCATAGACCCAGTGCACAAATCCAGAAAATTCCCTACATGTAGTAACCAAGCTCCTTGGCTTCTCCAGTTCTTCTCCATTCTAATTGAAGTGTTAAAACCAGAGTCTAGATTTTGTGCATAAAAGACAAAGTCTGTCAGATATATTGGGCTAGAAGACTGGAGATAATCCTCCAATGTTATAGAAAATGGTGTGCTACTGTTCAGCAAGTAAACTGTCTCAGTTATTTCTTCATTTCTGAAAGCTGCTAATCTGAACTTGTGGTTCACTCAGGTAATTAAGTTTTATTCCTTATCAATTCTCTGATGGAGTTGAAGACCAGATTGTTTAGTCTTACAATTAAGCTTACTTGGTTTGGGGTTATGATGTTTTTAGATCAACAAAGATGTTTTAAATTCATAGAGATGAGATATGATATATACTGATTTTCATTCAGAAATTTAGATGCAACAAGATAGGAAAGATGGTTTCTTCCAGTTTTCCAAATTCAAATATCCAAACCACTATGAAAGTAACAGTTACACAATTCCTGATTGTTGCTTTGTTCTTCCTGTTGTATGTAGTTATTTTTATTCTTATGTAATAATACAAATGTATATATTATGAAAAAACATAATAATAAAGACAAAGTCTGGAGTCTGCATGACTTGGCAAGTTTACCATATGACCACTGTCCAGCAATAAAGACTATTATTTACTTTTAAAAATGTCTATGTGATAGTAGTATCTTGTGGTTTTTAACCTCAGCACACAATATGATTAGGGACAGAGCCAAAAGGTATACAAATAAGAAAGGAATAAATAAAGTTATTCCTACTTGTAGATGATATAATTATCCTCTCCCCACCACCTGGGACTCCATCATTTACTTTTAAATTGACTGCCCAAATTAAATAGATTGTCCTATAATGATCTTTGGTTTCCTGCCAGATACTATCTCTGAGAGATATGGGTATGCATTGCTTGAAAGGACAGATAGTTTGTAACCTTTTATAGTACTCTGGAAGAGTAAGTGTGCCCCAAGGAAGTCTCAGTTTAATAATCACTCTAAGCATAATGATGTTTGCCTGATGCTTGGGGGTTTGGGGAAAAACAAGCATGGCAAGCATACCTGCAATAATGGGTAGAATGCAGCCACTTTCCCTTAGTGGTGGAATCACTGCCCCAGGGGTGGACTTGTTTGTGGTATCTTCTCCCTATTGCTTCTGGAAGTAATATTTCACAAAAATGCAACTGGATCATGGGTTGGTTCTCAATAGATAGAATTGCAATTGCCTCCAATTTCAGTCTTTTTTAATTCCCATACTCAGGGTCTTGGTTTAAATGGATTATGGCCCGTTCCCAGGAGAATAAACAGGAAACAAAATAGAGAAATCATGTTCCTAGGATCCATGTTAGACTTACATTTTGAGGGTCAGAGGATATGGTGATGACCCATATATTGTCGTACTCTCTAGCATTCTTCATATGGGTTTGGTGGATCCACAGGGTGACATTAGCAAGCATCACTGATACAAGTGTGGTGAGGACCACAGGATATGTTACTTTCCATCTTGGCTCCAGATTTCAGGTCAGGATATCCCTTTCACACATGAGGTCATCAGGTTGTAACCAGGGGGCTGTGTCAGATATGGGACTGGGCATGTCCTCTTGGACCTGAGCCAACTGATGGCCTTATGGGTTTATTGCATGATCTGTAAGGACTTTTAATTGGAGTGATTAGTAATTTCTGCCTTTTGAACATTGCTTAGCTTGAGGAAAATAGAGAGAGGGCACCCAAACATAACATTTGTTCAACTTAGAAAATATTACAACCTTGTCTAATTTCTGACTTTAAAACAGTGATAGGAATTTATTCCCATTTCTTATCAAGTTAGTTGTACTTTTATTTCATTTATCCATATATATATGGATATGGATATATATATATATGTTTTGTTTTACTTTCTCGTTTAAAAATTATGTTATAGAGGATGCTGGACTTTTTAAAATGCCTTTTTTTTTAAAGCCAATGACACAATCAGGTATAATTATTTAGCAGAAATCTGTTCTGCACTGTGGCAACAGTAGATATATCCTGAGATCAAGACCTTACTTACTAAAGTCTCCAACCTGTGACTAAATTTTAAAGGAAAGAATGTAAACTGAAAAGGCTAAGGGTGTTGTCCCTCCTCCTAGAAAGCAACTGACTAGGTAAAAACTTTCCTAGGTCAATAGAAGCTGAGTTCTTAAGCTGTAGCCCATTGAGTCTAAGTTTCATCCTGAGTGGATAACACATCTCAGAATCTTCATCCACGTATTACAGCCTTTGCAGACAGGAAAGACTAAAGAGGCTTATACTGCTCTCCCAGAGGATTCAGAGACAAAGGATTATGTGACAGAACAGAGTTCCTGCAAGGAGGGTACTTTGAAACCACTGCATGGAGGAATGAAGGCAATTTTGCTTGCTTGTTTGTTTGTTTTTTATTTCCCCAGATATGGTTTTTCTGTGTAGCCCTGGGTGTCCTGGAATGAGCTCTGTGAATCAAGGTGGTATAGGACTCAAACTCATTAAAATACAAATACCTTTTCCTCCCAAGTTCATAAATTAAATTTATGTGCCACCATAACTTACTCTAAAGGTAAATCTTATGTTGTAATGGATTTCATAGCGAGGAACTTGTTGTTGTCAGCTGGCAAGATTGAACAGTACCTGGATATGGGGCATGAGGATGAAGAATCTTGGAAAGAGAGAAACACAAGAAGGGGAAGAAAAAGGCCATCATGGATTAAATGGAGGAGAGACACATGACCATTGTGGATGGAGACTTGGCCCAGATTATGGTAATTAGCATGTATTTCGGATTGTGGATGGGAGGTAGCTTGATATAAATTATGAGAAGATGATGGCATGGGATTGGGGCAGATATGGGTACCTGCCCCACTATGGGAAGTAGTTTAGGGGTTAATATCTGCCCTGCACTAGGCTAACTAAGGATACTTTAAAATATAACCAGTGTCTGTGTCTTGATTGAGTGCAAGCAGGTTAGAAAATACTAATGTAAAAATAACAGATATAGGCCTAAAGATAAACATTTTTAGGCCGTAATGTTAGAATAACTACTACAAGTTGGCCCACAATGTGGGTCTTGAACCCACGTCCTGGAGATGTAGAGTCTCATGCTTTACCAAAGTGAGCTGCCAGGCTATTTTATTGAAAAATGACCATCAACAGGAAGAGGGAACTGAAGAGAGAGATGGAAGTTTCTTTCCTGATGGTGCAGGAATTTGGAACACTTGCGATGGTAGCACAACGTCCTGGGGGATACCTCCAATTTCAGAGCTCAGATGGTGTCGTTCTGTTGGATAGATGATCTGTAGACTACTTAAACTTATGACAGAGGAATTGTCCCATGGAACTGATACCCAGAAAGTTTCATTCTTGTTCTTCTCAGTCTCCTTTCCCTCCTATTTAGGGTGGTTGGATTATAAGGGAGGTACATACTTTTAATAATTTCGAAATAAAGTAGAATGGTTAAGTAGTCAGAGCCAAGATTCATATATGCTATCCCCATTTCCATATTTTAAACTTATCTAAGTCATCATGAGATAATCTACAAGAAAAAATTACAAATTATATTTTCTGGCAAAATAATAACACTCAAAACTCCATCCTCTAACACTGAATAACAAGTTCAGTTTTGCTTTTATATATGTCAGCCTCTATGCCATGCTTAGAGCATCTTTCTTATATCCATATCTAATGTATTAGAAAGTGATGTCAACTCTACTTTCATGCATATAGTCTGGTTAGTCCTTCTCATCTTCTACATTGTGGGTCTCTAAATGATTTGCAATATTTAACATCCATAATTATTTAAAAATGTTTTTGTATTCTACATTTTGATCAGGTCTCTGCCTTTCGTAACTCCTCCCAGGTTTGCCTTCCTCAATCAACATCATGTTCCCAGCCTCTCTCTCTCCCCAACAATTAAAAAAAAATTAATAAAAACACTATGACAAATCTACCAAAGTAAAAGAAATTACAAGCATTCAAACAAAAATACAATTCATTTTGTGTTAGCTAAATACTCATGGGCTTGGGTTCTGCCCTCGAGTGTGTGTGATACACCCAGTGACATTCCATTAGAGAAACTGGTATATTTTTCCCAGCAAGTATCAATTACACTTTGTATCTTTGTTTGGGATAACATTTTATATCCACTTTCCGTTCTTCATGCTAGAATTTCGAAAGGTTTAGTAATTGTTCACATCTTGCAGTTGCGGTGACAGTCTATATAAGTTCATTTATTTACCAATCCTGTTGTGTAAGGAATATGCTGTTTTTTGAAGTTATCCACCATCTATGGCTCTTAGGCATTTTATGTCCTTATCATGCACAAATACTTGACACTTGATGGGAGTTTTTGTTGTTGTTGTTGTTTGCTTTCTTTTGTTTTACATCACCTCCTTAATTTGTTTATGCTAGGCAAGACTTATTGTCTACAAGTTCATGACTAAAACAAATTATTTCTCTCAGTACAACACCTGTTTAAACAGAATTGATGATAGATTATCATGCAACAAACTATAACTAGATATTTCAGAGAAAAAAAGGTCATGAGTATACCCATAAAAATTCATGTGTAGAATTGGGGTGAACCGAGATGGTGGCAAGCGGGGTAGACCTTGTTAAGAAGCTGGGAGTGATCATGTCAGGGATATCGGCTATTTTTTAAATCACAAACACCAAGCCTTCCACTCGACCACAGCGGGAGAATGTAAATGTTAGACAGAAATAAACTACAGAAAACCTGTGCATCCCTCAACTCGCAGAGAGCACAGAGACCCCTGGAGATCAGATACCGTGGCTGCAGCCACTCAAAAGTGTAGCTACGCAGCGAAGTTCCCACATGTGAAGTGATTGGTATGGTGTCTGGAAGATCTGGACAATACTAGATACAGGGGGAACTGAGAGCTTAGATCCGGCCCTCCAGCCTTCAGAGAGACCCAGGGAAAACATAAGGTCTCAGGCAGCTGCAGACACACCTCCAGCTACAGCTTTAAAGCTATCCACTGCTGAACATGCTTGCCTGTGTGCGCACCACACCTGGCAACACACTGTCTCCCTCTCTGGCTACTCTATCGCACCATTGGCCCAAGTGGAATGGAGAGCATGAATCAGGGTCCCAAGGTCAGAGACAGCAAGATGACTAGAGGTCAAAGCAAAGCAATAAACAACAAAAACCAAAAAATTATGGCATCTCTAGACCCCAACTCTACAATAAAATCAACCTGAGAACTCAAAAAAAAATTGAAAAACAAGAAAATGACCTCTAATGCAGAGAACTGAAGATGATAATTCAGGAAAAGAATAAGATCTGAAAACAAATGCAGGAAGATGCAGCCAAAAAGATTGAACACATTAAAGAGGACTACAGAGTGACACTGGAAAAAATCCAGGAAAAGACAAACAATCAGATGAAGGAAATCAATAAAACAGTTCAAGATCTGAGGGTCCATAGAAAGTTACTGGAAGAAACTCAAGAAAACACAAACAACAAGATGAAGTAAATCAATAAATTTTTTCAAGATCTGAAGATGAAAACAGAAACAGTGATAAAATCACAGACAGAAGAAAGACAGGAACAACTGAACTCATAGAAGCATGCAAGTAATACAGATGTAAGCTTCTCTAACAGAGTTCAAGAGATGAAAGAATGAATCTTGGCAGTGGAAGATACTATGATAGAACTTGAACAACCACCAAAGAAAATACTAAATCTGAAAAATTCATGACATAAAGCATGCAATAAAGAAATGACAACAAGGAAAGATAAAATCTGAGCATAATAAGAATTGAGGAAAGAGAAGACACCCAGCTCCAAGGACCAGAAAATATCTTCAACAAAATCACAGAAGATAATTTCCCCATTTAAGGAAGGAGGTGGTCAAAAAAATGTACAAGAGGTCTATAAAACACTATATGGATTTGAGCAGAAAAGAAATTCCTTCTGCCACATTATAGTCAAGACACAAAATATACAGAATAAAGAAAAAAATTAAAAGTGGAAGGGAAAAGGGCCAATTAACATTTAATGGCAAACCTATCACAATTACACCCAACTTCTCAGCAGAGACCCATTAAAGTCAGAAGAGCCTGACAGATGTCCTGCAAGCCCTAAATGACAACAGATTACAGGAAAGACTATTCTATCCAGTGAAACTTTCAATAAGTGTTGATGGAGAAAACAAGATATTCCTTGATAAAAATAAATTTAAACAGTTCCTATCCACTACTCTGAATTCCATAAGTTATAGAAGGAAAACTACAACCCAAAGTGACAACCTACAACCAAAACTACATGGGAATTAGTTAACTATACCATCACAAAAGCACAACAACACAAGCACTCTACTGCAACCAATATCAAAACCAAAGGGCTTAACAGTCACTGGTCTCTAATATCTCTGAACATTAATGGTCTCAGTTCTCCAATAAAATCATACAAACTAACTGAAGGGATGAATAAATAAGAAGCAACATTCTTCTACTTCCAAGAAACACATCTCAGCCACAAGGATTGACATACCTCTGGGTAAAAGGTTAGGAAAAAGTATGCCAAGCAAATGGACACAGAAAGCAAGCTGATGTAACTATGTTAACTTTTAATAAAATAGAATTAAAAAAATAATCAAAGGAGATGAGGAAGGACTCTTTATACTCATCAAAGGTAAAATCAAGGAATATTACATTACAATTCTGAACATCTACTCTCCTAATACAAGGGCACCTACATTTGTAAAAGACCTATTAATAAAGTTTAAACCACACATAGATAACCACACTCTAAAACTGGGAGACTTCAACACCCCCTTCTTGATAATTGAAACAGAAACTAAACAGAGAAATAACAACATTATCAATGAAATGAATCAAATGTATCTAACAGATATATACAGAACTTTTCACTCAAACAGAAAATATTATACCTTCTTCTCAGCACCCCATGGAACCTTCTCCAAAATAGATCATATAGTAGGTCACAAAGCAAGCCTCAACAGATTCAAGAAGATTGGATTAATACCATGTATCCTATCAGATTACTATGGTCTATAGTTAAACCTAAGCAACAACATAAATAACAAAAAAACTACACATCTATGGAAACTAAACAACTCTCTACTAAGTGACGCCTGGGTCAGCGAAGAAATAGAAGGCTTCTTGCAATTCAATGAAAACGAAGGAACAACATACCCAAATTTGTGGGACATATTGAAGGCAGTGCTAAGAGGAAAGTTCAAGGCACTAAGTATTTTTAGAAAGAAAGTGGAAACATCCCACAAAAGCAACTTAGTGACAAAGCTAGATGCCCTAGGGAAAGAGAAGCAGAAGAACCCAAGAGGAGTGGACATCTGGAAATAATCCAACTCAAGGCTGAAACCAATAAATTAGAAACAAACAGAATAATTCAAAGAATCAACAAAACCAGGAGCTGTTTCTTTGAAAAAATCAACAAGATAGACAAACTGTTAGCCAAACTATCTAAAATGTAGAGATACACTATCAAAATCAACAAAATCAGAAATGAAAAGGGAGACATAAAAACAGACACTGAAGAAATACAACGAATCATAAAATCCTACTTCAAAGGCATATATGCTAAAACATTTGAAAATCTAAGGTAAATGGACAAATTTCTTGAATTCTTCTTCTTGACAAAATAGAATCAAGATCAGATAAACAAATTAAACAGTATTATTTATCCTATAGAAATATAAGCAATCGTTGATAGTCTCCCAACCAAAAAAAAGCCCAAGGCCAGATAGTTTCAGCGCAAAACTATAACAGACCTTGAAAGAAGAGCTAATACCAATACTCTTCAAGAAACTCCAAAAGATAGAAATGGATGGAACCCTACCAAATTCATTGTATCAGGCCACAGTCATGTTTTTACCTAAGCCCCACAAAGATGTAAGAAAAATAAGAGAACTTCAGACCAATTTCTTTTATGAACATTGACTGAAAAAGGCTCAATAAAATACTCACAAACAAGAACTTATCCAAGATATCATTCGCCATGATCAGGTAGGCTTCATTCCTGGCATGCAGAAATGGTTTAATGTATGGAAATCCATCAATGTAATCCACTATATAAACAAGGTAAAAGAAAAAAAAAACACTTGATCATCTCCTTAGATGAAAAAAAAGCATTAGAAAAAAAATCCAACATACTTTCATGTTTAAAGTTTTGGAGAGATTGGGAATACAAGGCACATTCCTAAACATAATAAAGGCTATATACAGCAAGCCAATAGCCAACATAAAATTAAATGGAGATATAGTCAAGGAAATTTCTCTAAAATTTAGGACAAAACAAAACTGCCAATTTCTCCATACCTCTTCAAAATAGTTATTGAAGTTCTAGCCCAAGCAATAAGACAACAATAAGAGGTCAAGGGGATCCAAATGGGAAAGGAGGAAGTCAAATTATCCCTATTTGTTGAGGATATGATAGTGTATGTAAGTGACCCCCAAAATTCCATCAGAGAACATCTACAGCTGATAAACACCTTCAGCAAATTGGTTGTATACAAAATTAACTCAAAAAAGTCAGTAGCCTTCCTATATAAAAATGAAAATCATGCAAAGGAAGAAATTAGGAAAACTATACTTTTCATTATAGTCACGATCAATATAAAATATTTAGGAGTAACTTTAATGAAGCAAGGGAAGGACTTGTTTGAAAAAACTTTAAATCTCTGAAGAAAGTGACTGAAAATGATATCAGAAAATGGAATAATCTTCCTTGTTGGTGGATTGGGAGAATTAACATAGTAAAAATGGTCATCTTAAGAAAAGCAATTTTCAGATTCAGTGCAATCTCTAAGAAAATATGTACAAAATATTTTAAAGAAATTGAAAGATCAATTCTCAGCTTCATTTGGAAAAACAAAACAAACAAACAAACAAAAAACCCCAGAATATCTAAAATAATCGTATACAATAAAAGATCCTCCAGAGTAATCTCCATGCCAGATCTCAAGCCATACTATAGAGCGAGAGTAATTAAAGCTGTAGGGTACTGGCACAGCAATAGGCCTGTGGAATTGAATTGAAGACCCAGAAATAAATCCAGGCAAATATAGCCACTTGATTTTTTGACAAAGAAGCCAAATCTATTCAATGGAAAAAGGAACAAATATTCAACAAATGTTGCTGGTCTTTCTGGATGTCTACATGTAGAAAATTCAAATTGATCCATATTCATGACCCTGCACAAAACTAAATCCCAATACCATTAAAGACCTCAACATAAAAGCAGAAACAGTAAATCTGTTAGAAAAAGTAGGTAAGGGCCTTGTACTCATGAACAGAGAAGTCAATTTTTTCCTTTTTATTAAT
This sequence comes from Acomys russatus, assembly GCF_903995435.1. Lineage (NCBI taxonomy): Eukaryota > Metazoa > Chordata > Mammalia > Rodentia > Muridae > Acomys > Acomys russatus. Next base: position 13,379,665 of record NC_067142.1, read on the forward strand.
TCATTCATATTACATCTCAATTGTTATCCCATTCATTGAGGAGACAATTTTTTTAACAGACACCAATAGTTCAGTGTCTAATTTCAAAAACTAATAAATATGACCTCATGAAATTGATAAATATCCATTTTACAAAAGACCCTGTCAACAAAACAAAACAGTAACCTACAGACTGGCAAAAGATTTTCACCAATCTTCCATCCAATAAAGGATTAATATCCAAATTTATCAAAAAAAAAAAAAACTCAAGAAATTAAACAACACCAAAACAAATTATACAATTAAATAGTTAGATTCCTTGCTAAACAGAGAGTTCTCAAAAAAAGGAATATCAAATGACCCAGAAACACTTAAAGAAATGCTCAATATCCTTAATTATCAGGGAAAAGAAGATCAAAATAACTCTGATATCCCTTCTTACACCAGTCAAAACAACTAAGTTCAAAATCCCAATTGACAGAACATGTTGGTGAGGATGTGGAGAAAGGAGAACACTCCTTCATTACTGGTGGGTATGTAAACTTGCATAAACACTTTGGAAATATATCTGGTGCTTTCTTATAGTATTGGAAATAATGCTACCTCAAGACCCAGCCATACGACTTCTAGACAAATACCCAAAAGATGTTCAACCTATGACAAGGACATTTGCATAAGCAGCTTTGTTCATAGCCAAATTCCAGAAACAACCTAGTTTCCCTCAACTGAAGAATGGATAAAGAAACTGTTATTATTTACACAATGGAATACTACTCAACTACTGAAAGGAAGGAATTCGTGGAACTTGCAGGAAATTGGATAGAACTAGAAAAGATCATTCGAAATGAAGTAACCAAGACCCAGAAATGCATGTTTTGTATACACTCACTTATAATTGGATATTAGTCCAACATAGATATCTTATCAGAGACTCCACTGGGGGTGGAATTTTGGGACAGACACAAGGACTCAGACCTGGATTATAGGCAGAGCACAGAGAGTTGTATGGAATGGTGGAGTATGGAAGGAACAGGAAGAGTCAAGAGCCCAACAAGGACAACATTAAGACCAGTGTATCAGGATCCAAGTGGGCCTGCAGCAATTTATACACCAAATTAAGGACAGTACATTCATAAAACCAAGACTCCTGTTTAGATATAGCTAAGAGAGAGCTTATATGTAAACCACACACTCTAATACAGTATTAGTACATAAAAAGTGACTGATTGAGTGTCGAGTGAGCAAAGAGAAGTTGCTGAATCTATTTGAACAAGAAACAACATAAAATATTATAGTGAGGGATCCCTATGTACTGGCACATCTTTCTTGACAAGTTTATCATTTGAATTGAATGAATGTTCAATATTAAATCACTGGGTAGACAGGAATTCTGTAGTTAGATAGAAAAGATAAATCAAAACCCACTCTGCCATCACCTCTTTGAAGCTAATTTTTGAATCTATTCATTTAATTTTCTTGACCGTTGGTTCTTCACATAAAAAAAACTGGCAGAAGAATAGAAGTTAGTAATCAAGTCTTACATCAGGGAACCCCTTATAAAATTAATACTTTCATTAGGACATTCCTTATAATTTTTAAAAGTTGATCGATGATCATCAAAGCAAGGAGCATGAGGGCATGCATACAGGCAGGTATGGCTCTGCAGCTTGTAGAATTATATCCGGATTCACCTGTGAGAGAGAGAAGGAGAGAGAAAGAGAGAGAGAGAGAGAGAGAGAGAGAGAGAGAGAGAGAGAGAGAGAGAGAGAGAGAGAGAGAGATTTGGCCTGGTGTGGGCTTGAGTTTAAAGTCCAATATTTGGGAGGCAGAATCTGGCAGATCTCTGTTAGTAGGATGGGAGGCCAAGCTGGTTTATAAAGTTAGTTCCAGGACAGCCAGAGCTAAAAGAGATATACTCTGTCTCAGAAGGAAAAGGAGGAGGTGGAAGACAGAAAGAAGAAAAGAAAGAAGTTTAAAGTCTACCTGTACACTTCCTCCAACGTGGCCACTTTTCCTTGTACTTTTTTCAAATGATTCTACTCCCTGGTATAGAAACATTCAAATATATGAGCTTGAGGGAAACATCCAATCCCTGGCCCCTATAGGTTTATATTCATATTTTAATGTAAAATCCATTTAGTCGAACTTCAAAAGTCCACATTGCCAATCACCGTATCAAGATTGCTTAAAAGTATAAAATTCAAAATCAAGTCTGAAATTCATTGCAATCTCTTAATTGCAATCCCCTGTAAGTTCCAAATATAAAGGCTAATCAAATACTTCCACCATATAATGACACAGGATATACATTACCATTATAATAATGAGGAAAGCGAGTATAGTGAGGAAATGCTGAACAAAAACAATAATGAAAACCAGCTAATCAAACACCACACTCAGCATTTATATGTCAGATATCTAAGTGTTCTTCAAATCTTCAAATCCTATCAGCTTTGTTTACAACAACCTACTACTACTTTGGCCTATTTCTATAATCTGTTAGCAACTCTCCTTAGCAGTTACCCCCATGAATCTGGCTTCTCAAACAATTTGGGTCTCCAACACATTCCAGGCTTTACCTTAATGGCTTTATGCAATGGCCTCTTTGTAGGGTCACCCTGACAAATCTCTGGCCTTACCAACTTTTTTTAGTAAAGGGGGGTGGAGTATCTACAGCCCTTTTCTTTTATCCTTAACTCTAAAGCCAAAACTACTTAGCCAAATCTGCTAAGTCTAATATTTAATGGGTCTAGAACTTGACTCCCATATTCAATTACATTTACATCATCTTTCTGTTGTTGGTTGTTTATTTCAATGCTTATGCTTTTCTCTAATTCTTATTCCCTAGTTAGAAGTTTAACTGCTTATGATCTTGCCCTTAAATCACCACTCCATTTATTCCATTTAGTACCAGGCGTTTCTGTAATTTTTTTTCTCATAGCCCTAAGCCCCTGGACTTAGCTCCTTTACATTTCATTATGTTCTTTTTGTCCTCAAACTCTACATTTTGTATTTAAATTTCTTTAGCTTATTCCTTTTTATTATAGATCTGCATAAATGTGATTGTTAACAACCACATAAAAAAATCAACATTAAGCTATCTTGAAATTTCCTCTGACAATGCCATTAATCGAAATCTCTTCTATTATCAGAAATGTATTTTGGGAGTTTGGAGGACAAGGGCAGAAAGGGCAAAAATCAGCCACATTCTTTGTTAAATTTACAAAAGAATGTTCCCTGTGATGCTTACTTCTAGTCACTCTCTCAGGAACTTTTTTAACTGGATGACATTTCAAATCACCCTCAGCAATTTTTTCATGGTCCTATTATTATAGGTCATTAAATCCTACTTAAATTGTTCAATGCCTTTCTTGATACAAAGTCCCAAAGACAATATTCTTTCAACAAGCAGTACGGGCAGACCTGTTATAGCAATGCCAACTTCTGTCTTAGTCACTCTTCTATTATTGTGAATAGACACCATGGTCAAGGTAACAATTATAAAATAAAGAATTTAATTGTGTGCTTATTTACAGTTTTAGATATGTAGTCCATTATTATAATAGCAGGGAGCATGATGGCTTTGAGGAAGGCATGGACATAGAGCTGCGAGCTGTATATACTAATTCACAGGCAGAAAGGAGAGGGAGAAGGAGAGAACAAGAGAGACTGGACCTTCCATGCGCTTTCAAACTTCAAAGCAATTCCTCACACCCAGTAACATACTTCTTCAAAGATGAACTCACCACCTAATCCTTATAATCCTCTCAATCAATTCCACTCCCTTGTGACCATGCTTTTAAATATATAAGAGTATGGGGTAACACATATTAAACCACCATGGCCACTATTCTGATTAGGCATTCTCTAAAATGCATCCATGTTGTTCCCATGCTAAAGCCAATTAGTTATTGAAAATTATGCACACCATCATACTCTGAAGCTTAGAAATAACATCACTTTAATTAGTAATGGAAAGTATGGCATTCTTTCTGTCATTCAAGATAGAAATTTGTTATTTTCTATTAGTCTCTTTTTTTCTAGTTTTATAAAGAGGTACAGTGAAAATTATTTTCAATTGCAAAGAGATAAAGTTGTAAACAGTGAAGAGAAATTTAGGAAGCTTACTAAATATGTCTCTCTCCATTTGGTCTTTGGGTCTAGTTTTACCAAAGCACAACTCTATCCTTGAACATCTGTGGTTTAGATTCTTCACTCATTGCTAAACAGGAAATAAAACATTACTCCTTCAGATTGAAGAACACAAAAAATTCTCTAAGGCCTCTACTTGTAAAGATGAGACACAAGCAATGGGATGATGTTAATATTTCTGACTTGAGAGGACTAGATTTCCCTCAGTTACAAGCCTTTGGAGTATCTATGTTAGAGTGCCTGCATTAGGTTAGTTGAAGCGTGTTCAATGATTATTAATATTTAATGTGGCTAATTATTTTACAAATCAACAGTTGCTCCTTAACCAGTTATATAACCAAATACCCACACAGAGTGATGAAGATTCATTTAAATAGCCTAGAGCACATGCTGAACAATAATTGTATCATCCTAAAACTCCAGGTTAGTATAACGTCTTACCTATTTATTTCCCACATTATACTTGCTTTTAAATCATCCCCTAGGTCTACTTCTTTTCTCCTGTTGTTTCCTCATGGTTCCTTCTTCCCTTCATCTCTTCTTCCTCTCTCACTGGACAAAGTTGTCCCACCCTATTTTCTTTCTTGCTCAGCATTTTCTAGTTGTCTTTATTGGCAATACAGAGAAAAAATGGTGGAATGTTTACACAAACTTGAGACAGAAGATACTTTGAAGAAATTTCACAGTTCAATGGCCTGATTGAAACCAGATAGTGGTGTAGAGAATTCCGCATTTGAATGAACAAGGGTAATCTATTAATAATCCACAAGAACATTTTGCCAACAGATGTTTAAAGAAATATCTGTGAGTGACATCATTCTATCAGCTGTGACTTTAGAAGGTATAAAAAGAAGTTGAACTAAGCATTCTTAACTCTCCTTCCTACTTTTGGATGTAGTTTGAGAATGTGTTGTAGAATGCTGGTAGTTTGCTTTCCCATCAATGATGGAATGTGTCCTCAAATTGTGAGTGAAATCAAACCCTACCTTCTTTTAATTTTCTTTTTGAAAAAATATTTTTATTATTTATTTATTTTATTTTAGGGTAGGGCACACCCATGCTTACACACTTTAGTTGAGGTGTGGACAACTTTAGTATTTAGTATTTCTTTCTACCATGTCAGCCTTTGTCTGCAAGTGGAGGAGATGCTCCCTCCCAGTAACATTAGTGTTCTGACATAGGTGAGTGTACACCCTGCTGATAACAACCCACTAGACCCAAATGTGTTAAATGGCTAGTTCCTTGCAGGAATACTTCAAAAGCAAATGTTAAGACTAATGATATCAAAAGGTGGCTCTTTGAAAACAAATAACAAATGTACCCTGGATACAAGCCCTAGGAAATGTTCTATGTATAAGTGCCTCCTCCTATTCAGGTACTCTTGGCTTAAAAACCCAGAGGTTGAGAGTTTGGGAGAGTGGCACACTCCCCATTTCTCCCTTCGTAGCTCCTTGTCCTTGTCTTTCTTTTATAATAAAAATTAGTGAATTAAAATCTAGTCTTTGGCTCTTGACTGTCTTTATTTAAATCAAGAGCCATTTGTTATCTGGCCTTTACCAAGCCAGAAACCCCTTCTGCCACTGAAAGGGACTCAGACTACTATTTTCTCAACCCCAACTGAGCTTGACTGCCTGTGCTCCCTCCTTGCACAGAAGGCCTTCTTCATGACCAGTTCTCAGGACAGAGCCTTCTTCAGCTAGCCTCCAAAAGGCTGAAGAAAACTCTGACCACATTTACAGCCCAGCCCCCTGGAGAAAGGAACCCACCTTACCCAGGAATAGAAGTCCCACAATCAGGCTTCAAAGAAGGCCAGGGGACATTTCTTGCTAACATGTAAGCTGCATTTTTGCATGTGATTTATCATAGTAAATGAAAGGGTAACTTTTATGGGCATCCTAATTTATATGAAAAGGAAATTGCCACTCTTTGTTCCTAAGGGGAAAAGGAAGGAGCATAAAGCAAAACCAGACAGAGGAAACTATAAAAGATTTGTCAATATTAATGCTATATTTGATTTTTAAACTTTAGCATGAACTAGATATTACTAAAATCTTACATTCTTTCTTTCTTTCTTTCTTTTTTTTTTTTTTTTTTTGAGATTATAACATAACTACATTTCTTCTATTTTTTCTTCCAAACTCTCCCATATAAATCCCCACTCTGAATTTCATGGTCCTTATTTGTATTAATTTGCATTGTTATTGCACGCATATATACACAATTTTTCATATTCATATATGTTCTTAAATATAATTTATTTACAAAATGTTAGTTATATACATGGTTTGTACATGGCTAACCATTTGGCACTGAAAATCAGTTAGTTTATTGTTCCTTAACAAGGGCTGTTTCTCTCCTTTTCCACCTTTTTTCCCTTTTTTAATTAATTCATTCATATTACATCTCAATAGTTATCCCATCCCTTTTATACTCCCTGCAGCTTTCCCTCTACTCCCCTCTCCTAAGACTGTAACTGAGGTGGACCTCTTTCCCCTGTATATAACCATAAGGAATCAAGTCTCTTCTTGGTAGCCTGCTATCCTTCCACTGAGTGCCACTAGGCCTCCCCATCAATGAGATGTGATCAAATATCATAGTTCATGTGAAAGTCAGAACCCACTCTCCAATCAACTGTATATAATGTCCTGTCCATTGGCTAGATCTGTGTCTGGGTTAGATGATTATTGTACAAATAGTCTTTGGCTGGTGCCATAGTTTGACAGGACCCCTGGGCCCAGATCTGCCCATCAACATGTTCTTCCTGTAGATTTCTAGGACCATCTGAATCCTTCTATTTCCCCATTCTCCCATGCTTCTATCACCTAACGTCCCAATAGGATATCTTCCCCTCTGTCCCACTTTTCTAATGAGTGAAGACTTTCATGGGATATGCCTCTTGGGTTAGTGCCTAAATATAAGTGAGTATATACAATTTGAGTTTTTCTGCTTCTGGGTTAACCCATCCACTATGATCATTTCTAGTTCAATCTATTTGTTCCTTGTTTCTAATAGCTGAGTAGTATTCAATAGCATAAATTCAAGCATAAATTGTGGTAAGGATGTGAAGAAAGAGGAACACTCCTTCATTGCTATTGGGAATGCAAACTAGTACAAACACTTTGAAAAACTATCTGATGCTATATCAGAAAACTTGGAATATGGCTTCCTCAAGAACCAGCTATTCTACTCCTAGGAATATACCCAGTAGAAGCAACAGTACACAACAGGGACATATGCTCAACCATGTTCATAGTGTCCTTATTCATAATAGCCAGAACACAGAAACAGCCTAAGTGTCTCTCAGTAGAAAATTGGATAGAGAAACTGTGGTATATTTCCCACCCTTTCTTAGTTACCTAATATTCTCTGTGAAGCTTTGAGATTTTCTGGACTTTTCTCTGTCTTTTTTGGCATGTTAATTGCTGTCGTTCTTGTTCAACTCATGATTGGGCAACTCTGTTGATGAAAATTTATGAACGGAGCTTCTGACAATACTATTAGACACAATCTCACAGCTAATTCTCTGATGCTCTTGATTTAAAATCTTCCTTCCCTTTCTTCCACATTTCCTGAACCTTAGGTATGAGAATGGTTTTAGATGTATGCATTGGAACTGGGCTCAGGTACCCTACATATTGATTAGTTTTTGTTTTCTGAAGCAGTCTCCATCTTTTCCAAAAAGATGTTTTCTTGATAACGAGTGGCTACACTTATCTGTGTATATAAATAAATGTTTATACATTGTTGATAGAAATTATGCTGTGTTACCATGTTAGTGGTAAATTAGATTCTCTTCCAAAAGATATGAATTTGTGGAGAAGCTGCCAGTGAAAGAGCTGGCATTACCACCTTTTATATAACCTAGTTAATTAACCCACAATGCACAATCTCTCTTCACCCAAAACACCTATTGAAGGAAGTGTGAATGTCCTCTATCAAGTTGACTTTGGTAAGGTTGTTTTATCACAGTAACATAAATGAACCTAGAATAAGGGGTCAATGGGACTCTCTGTTCCTCTTTCCAATGTGGTCACATTGAACACATCTCATTTTTCACAGTTTCTGTTTTACTGGCCTATTGAGGAGTGGTAGTAGACCTGTATTGATAATATTGCAGGGTCCATACTGTGACCCTAACATCACCTGTACCAAGGTGCCATATGAAGAGAATATCAATGGATCACAGTGTATTCAGTACAATAGTGTGTTACCTAGTGCCTGTCACATTTCTCAGAGTATCTGAAAAAATGAGGTCTATCATTGCAACGTACTCAAGTTGAGAGATGGGTGATTGTTCATTATTTCATATCTATTCTTTCTTGAATTCTTTAAAATAGTTATAGCAGCATTTTGACAAATTGGATAGCTCCTGTCTTTAAGCTTTATTGAGAAACAATGAATAAATTAAAACAACATATATCTAGGCAGCCTTAGGTGGCAGTTCAGTGTTAGAACACTTAGCTACCATGCAAGAGGCCAAGAACCCCATCTCCAACAGTAGCATACACTTACAGCATATAATGTGATTGTTTAATTTAATATGGTTTTATTGATTGGTGCAATCAAATTAGCATATCACTATCATAGTTCCCATGCATGCATTTGCTTTTTTACGTTGAGCACTTAAAATCTGTTCCCCTGGATTAGTTTCAGGAAAAAATATGGAATTATTTTACATATTCAACATGAAAGTTTATTTTTAATTGACTTTCCTTAAAGTACTTCACTTAAAAAGCCATTATTGTACTGAGGGCCTAGTTCATTAACTACATTACTTACTATGCAAGAATGAACCACAGAATGCACAGATATTTGTCAGCCATTATGGTGCACACTTACAAGCCCAACACTGGAAAACAGAGATTGGATGACCCCTTGGGAAGCCTGGCTAATTGGTGAGGTGCAGGTCAATAAGATGCCTTTCTTTAAAGGAAGTGGACAATGTTTCTGAGCTAACACTGGCCTTCATATGCTGTGAGTCTCCTGTCAAAAATATTCCATAAACAAATATATTAAGGAAATATTATATTCAAAACATTACATTTTAATGGGTGCACAGGCAAAAACAAAGTACTCAAGAAATCTTGCAATAAAGAGATTTAGTTGGCATTGTGGATGTCCTAAAGATACATTAATAAAGAACTTTAGCTTATCACACAGGCATCCTTACAATCACTTTGGAATATGATGGGCGTTATAGGGGACATTGAAATGGACTCACTACATATCAAACTTTGAAAATCTCAGCACTACAGATGACAGTTCTCTGTGGGTTCTCTTCACCCTTCTTCACAATTCCTCTAAGGTGACTCTCCCCTTTCATGCCCGAAATGACAATAGTGATACATACCCTAAACCTTGTGCCATGTGGGTGACCCTCCTCTGAGTGGTGCCTAAACTTAGGAGTCCATGGTCCTTACATGTGGCTAAGCTTACTCCTCAATCCTTTGCCAGAGCAGAACACAGTTACCAACATCTGCATTCCAGAAGCAAGACCAGACACTCCGTAGACTCCTCCATCTTCTATTCCCATTCTTCAATCATGCCATAGCTCTTTTTTTTTTCTAGAATTCTATGACTTAAATACATTCCAGATTTCTGTTACCATCAAAACTAAACCCGTGATGTTGTAGGGGTGACTCAACAGTAAAGAGCAATTGCTGCTCTTCAAAAGGATCTGAGTTTGGTTTCAGGCATCTATATGAGTCAGTTCACAATGACATAACTCTACATCCAAGAGATCTGATGCTGTCTTCTGTCTTCTGAAGACAACGGCATTCATGTAAACACCTGCACACAGACACGCAGGGATACACATACTCTAAAAATACAAACAAATTTTTAAAATGATTGTGAAGAACTTTGTGAGGTGGTTTGATCAGTAGGCATGAGAACCCGAGTTTCAAGGCCATGAAACATTAAAAACTAAAAGGTGCAAAGGCATGGACTGCAAACACAGAAAATGGATGATCCTTTAGTGTTACTAGCAGGTCTAGTGAAAGACAGTGTCTCAAAAAAGTTATGTGGACAGCAACAAAATGAAACAGTTGACATTGGCTCCAGGCTTCCACATACATTTACTTGTACAAACACTCACAAGAACGTATACATATGCAAGACACACAAAAGTTAGAAGAAAAATAATCAGTCATCATAAAATCATGCATTAAAGACATTCAGAGTGCTTTAAAAATAACTTAAATAGAATCATTGCCATATCCAACACTAAGGGTTTAAAGTCATCCTGTCTCAAAAGTTTATTTAGATACTTTATTTCGTTTCTTATTTTTCTAAGAAATATTTCACTTTGTCACTTGAATGGCCTTGAATCTGTGGACCTCTTACCTCTGTCTCTAAAATCCTAGGATACAAGTGGCCAGAACCATGCCTCCTTCCAAAATTAATTTGTATTTCTCTCTTCAACCTCAAAATTAAAATCATTAAAGCTAAGATAGTAAAAGCCCATACCTTTAAAAATGTACCTGAAAATGATTAAATCTTGCATCAAAAGAAGTCAGAACACAGCTGCAGTACTTTCATGCCCACCACCCAGAAAAATTTCAAAATAACTAAACTCTCAACACATTTACTTTGAGTTTTCTTCATACTCTCTGACATTTACCCATCTCATTCCCCTCTGTGCCATCAAATATATCTCTATTGCTCTGTTAGTAAAATTTTGTATTGAGGGTACATATAGCCTTCAAATATTGAAACAGAGCTTCACAAGTAGAGTAGTAATGAAAAAGTCAGAAGAAAAACCGTGTACCGTTGTAGTAATAGACACAGACAAACAAACATAAAGCTTAGAAATCCACCAGGATAATGAAGTACAAATTGTTTATAGAATCAGTCATGCTCTTTGAGTTTGAGAGGCAAGTGGATTTTGACATGGCCTCTTTTTTGTGCTGATGCAGATTATCTGGATTTTCTTTTTGAATTTTTTTTGTGTGTGCATGGTTGTTTTACTCCATAGAAGACTTTCCCCATCTATACTAAAATGGCTCTCAAATCATCCCAAAACCATTGAAGTCTTTAGTAAATTCTCCACAAGTCTATACATTCTGCTACAAAATTTTACCAGGTAAAAGCTAGTTAAATGCTCATTGGGTAAAGGTGCCTAATTCCAAACATGAAAACCTGGGTTCAATCCCCAGGATGCACACATTGGGAAGAAAAAAAAAGACTTGCCCAAATTCTTCTCTCATCTCCATGTGTGTCACACACACTAAATAACTACATAAATGTAGGAAGAAAATCCTGTTTGTCATTCAGAGTGAAGAATTAATACCCCAAGAAGTCCCCAGAACTTCTGTGGTATAACCCCCTATCATTTATAGGAACATAGAGCCTAGGGGAAAGAAAGACTGACCAGGGCTACCCAGAGTGTTGGTAATGAGTTTAAATTAGACAACCACCTTGAAAGATCACAGATGATGTTGCTAGATTTCCTTACCACTAAAGTCAGAGATTTGAGGTAAAGCAGTGAACCCTCCTTTAATAAGTGTGGACTCATCAAATTTGCTAAAGTACTTCAGTGGACAGTATGCACTCACAAAGAAATAGCCCTGCCTCAAGACTGCCTCACAGAAGCCCTTTGTTGTATAACTTTCCAGGCCACTGGCACTGTTTGCCCTCTGAAATTCAAGACTTCACCAAGTCCTCTTACCTAAGCTTGTAGGCTGTCCTGCAGACCTCAGATTTGCTCATGGAATACACCACTCCAACCTCCTTCCCAAGACCAATCACCTGATCAAGATCCTCCAAACAAATGAACAGATAGAATATATTTTTTAAATTACTGCATTGTTCTGTCTTCTTAGAGAACTGTATCTCCCTTTTTAAAGCATATGCAATCTGCTAGCTTTATGAAAAAAAAAATCTACAGGAAAAGAAAAATGTCGCATCATTAAATAAAGTCAGGGCTGGTGAGAGGATTCCAATATGTACTCTTAAGTGCTTTCTGACTGACTGTGCATGAGGACCTCAGTTCAAACCCGGACACTATTGGAGAGACCAAATCAACAACATTTTGTATTGAAGGCCTGAGCACCTGATGCACACCCACCTGCCTCAGTTTCCAAGGAGAGCTACAAACACACAGCTAGAAACTATAGCTAGTAGCTTACACCAGGGTGGGAGTGGTGACTCCCAATCAGAGCTATAGGTCACAGTGATTAGAACAAATCAAAAAATTTCCTCCTGCAGTCTGGCTTTGGTCCCCCCACTTAGGCCTGTTCACACAGCCAATCAGCTTAAAGGTCATCCTGTTATTCATTGAAGTTTGTACTAATCACTGTTGCTGAAGTCTTCATCTGTAATGGGTATAAAAACCCACTGCTTTTTCTGATCAGGGTCTCCTCCTTCTTGAATGCAGGTATACCCCATCATGATGCATGAATAAAACCCTGTTCTGTTTGCATTGATCTCAGACTCCATCCTTCATTGGAATTCCAGGAAAGTGCTCTCCCAACATAAGTCTTATACTATATTAAAATAAGACAAAATGTGTGTGGCAGTACACACCTGTAAACACATTATTGAGACAGGCAGATCCCTGTGGTTCACTAGACAGCTAGTATAGCATTCTGATTAGCTACAGGCCATTTAGACTCTATTTGAAAGAAAAAACAAGATGAACTGGTTCTAAGAAAAGATAAACCCAAAGTTGACCTCTGGCCTCCACAATATATCTACATGCATTGTTGGGATCACAGAGGTCCTTGAATCCACACATCTTCAGGAAAACCAGGAAGGTTAAGTGTCCAGGATTGTCATCTCAATGGAAAATATTTATATCCTATTTTTTCACCAGGCTGTCTTGGAATTGGAAGTGATTATTAACCTGGTAACCTTCATTATCTCATGGTCCAGGACATATTAAGCTTCTACAATCAGGACTGGAGATGGCTCGTATTCTAAATGACCTTTACATTATGTGTATAGCCAGAGATTCCCTCAAACTCCCACAACCAGGACTGGAGGTATATATTAGCCCAACCAACTTCTAGGATATCAGTATGGATGGGGCCAAAACAGATTCCTTCCTAGGCCCTTAAGCTAATATGTGTATCTTAGTTCAAGAACCCATATTCTTTGAAGAAATGGCTTGTACTTCATGTTAAGTTGCAATGTATTTATGTCATTCTGTTGTGTTACACCAGGAAATGTTTTTTTCCAAATTTTACTGTGTTTAAAAATTCAAGAAATAAACTGATTGGCCTCAGACTCCCAAAGTTTGATCCAGCTTAAGCCAGGCAGAACTGATTTTTCATTCTCTCATGCAGATCATGTCCTGCCTGCCATTATATGTGCAAGGATCCACTCAATGAATATACACAATAATTAATAAATAAATAAGAATAAATATGGTGTGGCTTCACACCAGCATCCCACATGACACCATTCATCTGCATGGTCTCTGTGAGATAGTAAGGATCCTCTCTTTTGCTTTACTTTGTCATTTGATATAGGGATAGACATAAGCAGGCACTGCTTATGGAGAGACTTCAAGGGTGCAAAACACTTGTTGCAAGACCGAACATGTCTTTGCTTGGTGACTGGCAAGTACTGATAAATTGCTGCTGTTGACTCTAATGACAAAAATTACATCAAAATGTTCACCATTCCCACAGTCTGCTTTGAGCACTGAATTAATCAAGATTTATTCTACTGTAAAAGACAGACATGAGGGGCCACATTTTGATTTCCTGTGATGTGGAAATACAAAGATTAAGCTTTTTGTTCCATGCTGGATCCTGGGCTTGGGGATGGGATAATGTGATACCCAACTGTCAGATTGTTGTATACATTAATACATATCCATCTCTCTTTCCTTCACTTCTACTTGTCTTCTTTTCTCTTCTGATGTTTCTGCATTTTTAGCAGCAAGCCTGGGCTATTCACATCTCTCCCACTGTACTAGCTGCTCTGACTAAATAACTGACAAGAAGCAATTGAGAGGAGGAAGGCATATCCTGCCTCACAATTTTAGCGGCTCATCTCATCAAAGCACTTGAGCAAACTGTCAGCTTATCATATTGCATCAGGAGTCAGGAAGCAGTGAAAGAACCCAAGTGTGAATCAGCTAAGTGTTGAATATGTGCGGTTGTTAACTTGACTATACCTGGAATGAACCACAATCCAGACATGAAGGACACACCTCTGAGGAATTTTCTACCTGGTTTGAAGTGCGTAAATATACTTCTAGCCCAGAGCTTTGAATTGTGAAAGACAACATGCCTTTGACTCAGATCATGAGGTGGAATGACATGCCTTTAATCTGTCCTGATGAAAGCCTACATGGAAAGAGGAAGGTTTTGCTCTTTTATGTTTTCTCTCCACTTGACAGCACATTCATTTCCTCAATGCATTGGAGGCTACTTCTTTGGAATTCCACGATATACAAAATATCATCTGAGTCTCTTAGCCTCATGGGACTGAGCAACTAATAGATTCTTGGTCTGTCTTTTTCCAGCTAAACCTTGTTTGATTAGTTGGAATGCAGCATGTAAGTGATATGTGCATGCATATATGGACAGAGAGAGACAGAGAGAGAGAGAGAGAGAGAGAGAGAGAGAGAATTAGTTTCATAAGTTCTGTGACTCTAGATAATCCTGACTAACACAAATATAACTCTTCAAGTCTCACCCCCATGCCTTCTTTTCTTCAATAAGGCTCCATCTTCTACAGATTCCTTAACATTTCCAAATTTCTCTCCCATCTCAGAACCAAGTATTTGAAAATATATGCTGAAGAAATAAAGATCCCAAGAACTGAAGTACCAGGGTGGAGGGACAGAATGATGAATTAAGAAAAGGTCTGTTGCTCACATATTTACCTAGATGGTGGCTTTAGAAGCAGAAGGAAGCAAGACAGAGAAAATATTATACCTACAAAAAAAGAAACAAATAAGGAGAAAGAAAAGTGAAGATTACAGAAAACGGGTGTGTGTGTGTGTGTGTAAATATATATATAATGAAGAAATCAGTTATAACAAAATACCTGTGGTTTTATTAGGTCATAATTTTAAAGGATAGAAGTGCAAGATTAGGTAGCCCCATCTGTGCTGTTACTTGTGAGGGATGCATTACCACATGGCAGATGGCATTATAAAAAACAAGATTATGAAGTAGACATTTTTAGAAACTTGAGAACATAATATGAGAGACCTGGGGGAATAAAAAGTTTACCTTGGCACTGAAGCAGTGCCTGACACTAGTGCTGTTGTATTTTAAATAAGAATTTTCTCCTATAGGTTCATGTATTGAACAATTAGTCATCACTTGGTAGTACTGCTTGGGGGAATTTGGAAGTTATAAATCCAGTGACATATATGAGAGATTTCTCTCTTAAAGCCATGTGATTTAACATCCAATCTCCAGTTAGAGATGCTGTTTGTGAAAGTTGTAAATCCTTTAGGAGGAAGAGCCTTACTGGAAGAAATATGTCACTGGGGTCAGGCTGTAAGATTTTAAGCTTGGTCATACTTCCTGTTCTTGTTCTCTGGTTCTTGTGTGTGTATGAAATGTGAGCAGACAACATCCTGCCCTGCCTACAGTTGCCATGCCTTCTTCACTTTTCTTCTGGAACCATTCAGCAAAATAATCTCTTCCTTCCATAAGTTACCATTGCTCATGGTATTTCTTCCCAGGAAAAATGTGACAAGGTAACTTTAAGCCAGTACTTAACTTCAAGAGAAAGAATGACACATTTGTTTTCAAATAAATGTATTTTGTTTTGTGATGTTACTCAAGGTTCTCTAAAACTTAGAGAATAAAGGACTGAATATTAGGAAGCTCTGCAGACTTTAGAGAAGAAGGGTATTTTTTAAAGAAAAAAGAAGATATGCGTTGCAGAAGACCCAAGGTGAACGAAATAAAAGCAAATTATGCTGTCAGATTTCCCTTGAAGGAAGACTAGTTAGATCCTCAAATTTTGTCAGAATACATGAATACGGTATTGTAAAGGAATAGCATAATTTTCTACCCATCCAAATATCCATTGTCTTCTTGTTTTCACATTGCACCTGGAAGGAAGGGTTCAGCACCTCTAATCTGAAATAGGGAACACTAATTTAAAGCAGATGAGTGCAGTTCTCAAGAATCCTGTCCATTCTCACAAGAGCATGCCTGGCCTTAAAATCTTTGCCACATGATGTTTGATTGTCTCTTTTGCACATGCTTCGGTCATGATGGGATCTCTCTTTCTATGATGCAGTCATATGTCTCTCAGAGCCAGAACCAAAGCACAAATATATGTACACATCTGTGAAAATAACACATCCCATTTCACCAAGAAGTAATAAAAGAGGAACCATGAAAGAAGAAACTAGTACAGAGTTTGCCATGCAAGTATGAGGAACTAAGTTCCATTTCCAAAAATTGGTAACAAAAGCCCTGGCAAACTGATTCTGACTTGTAATCCCAGAACTACTGAAGAACACACAGAATGTGCCTGGGGCTCTCTGCCCAGCTAGTGTTGCCTAATCAGTGAATTCCAAGATCCAGTAAGAAAATAGATGGTGCTTGTGGAATAACAGTTGAGGTTGACCTCTGGCCTACATACATAGGCACATACGTTTGTACACACACACACACACAGACACACATACACACAAAAGACAGAGAGAGACAGAGAGACAGAGACAGAAACAGAAACAGAGAGAAAGGATAGAGATAAGGCACACCAGAAAACAAATGATGGTACATAATCACACACATTTACAAAGAACAGCCCCTACCCTGTACATTATCAAGTCAACAGTGATGGTAAGAAAACCATTGCTGATTTCCCCATGACTACAAGTTTATCTATTAGTTATTTTTCCCTTTCTGTGATAAAAATCTGATGAAAGCCTGTTAGGGAAGAAATTGTTTGTTTGGGCTCAAAATTCCAGAAGGATATAAGCTGTCACTACTACAAAGGCAGTTAGACTTGGACAATGGAAGCAATAAAGGTAACCAACTAAAGTCTCAGGCAATAATGAACTTCATTCAGAGAATCAGACAATGTATATTCTGAAGGTTAAAAGAAGTCACCTGAGTAAAGTGTACAATCACAAAGACAATTGAGCTGCACTTACGAAAAAAATATGATTTCCCATAGAGGCACATAAACAAAAGGAATTGTGGGTTATAATGAATAGTCTGAATGTAAACTCATTCTATCTCCCAATTCTGGGTTTTGAAGAAAGTGAGGTCATAGGCCTCTTTTATTTCTTTCTTAGAGTTTTCTCAGAAGCACTCAAAAACCTCACCACACAACTCCAATCATAGACAGTGTTTCAACCAGAAGCCACATGTCGGGGAAAGCATCATGGAGAAGCAGGAAGCTGGCTGCTCACATTTTCATACACAGAAGACAGAAAAAGATAGGTTGTGGTACTGGAATGAAAAACTGAAGAGCTTGTTCCAAATGATGTGATTTCCCTGTCAAGGCTCCACCTCTACATGGTCCACAACTTTCCCAAACAGCATCTCCAAAAGGGGACTGTGTATGCAGTACAGGACCTTTAGGGGACTATCTCTCATGCAAACTACCACAGTCTCATGCCAACAATTCTCTAATAATAAAGGAAGCATAAAGGAACAAAACTCCATATTATTTTCAGTGGGAGTATTTGCAGTCCTGTCGAGAAACTGATTTTAAAATACATATACACTATGGAATACTACTCAGCTATTAAAAACAAGGAATTCCAAAAATTTGTGGATAAATGGATTGAGCTAGAAATAATCATAATGAGTGAGTTAACCCAGAAGCAGAAAGAATCAAATGGTATATACTCACTTATATCTGCATACTAGCCCAAGGGGCATGTCCCACGAAAGCCTTCACTTACCAGGAAACTGGGACAGAGGGGAGGGCATCCTATTGGGACTCTAAATGAGAGACGCATGGGAGAATAGCAAAATAAAAGGATACAGAGGGTCCTAGAAATCTACAAGTAGAACAATATGATAGGCAGATTTGGGCCCAGGGGTCCCGCTCAAACTAAGGCACCAGCCAAGGACAATACAGGAGGTAAACTTTAAACCCCTTCCCAGATCTAGCCAATGGTCAGAATATTCTCCACAGTTGAGTGGAGAGTGTGATATGAGTTTCTCACGTACTCTGGTGCCTCACATTTGACCATGCCCCCTGGAGGGGGAGACCTGGTGGCACTCAGAGGAAGGACAGCAGGTTGCCAAGGAGAGACTTGATACCCTATGAGAATATACAATGGGAGGTAATCCCCCTCAGGAACAGTCATAGGGGAGGGGAATAATGGGAAAATGGGGAGGGGAGGAATGGGAGGATACAAGGGATTGGATAAACATTTAGATGTAACAAGAATAAATTAATAAAAAGAAAAATAATAAAAAAATATATAAATTATTTTAAAGTGCATGAGACAATACGTGATGCTAATAAATTAAGTGTTAAAATTTATTATGCTGCTCTGATGGGCTAGGAATGATTAAAAGAAAGAGTGGCCTATGAGGCTGGGGCCCCATAGGGTTTGTAGCTAAATGTCCAAGAGGATTCTAAGAAAGATAAGTAAGGGGGAATGGAGGGAAAAGAAAGGAAGAACTTCCTGAAGTTGAAATGATGAAGGGAAGGGAAATGCAGGGGAGATCATTGTACCTCAAAATATCTATTTTTGTTTAAATTGGCCAGAGTGATTGATGTGCAGATGTGAAGACCTGAGTTCAAGTGTCCAGCACCAAAACAAAAGGCCAGAGATGGCTGCATAATTTGGTAATTCAACCATTCAAGTCAGAGGCAAGTATCTCCCCAGAGTGTCACGCTAGGAAGCCTAGACAAAAGACAAGTTTTTAGTTTAGTAACAGATTATCCCTCACAGGCTCAGGACAGTTCATGCAGAGAAAAATAGAAGGACACTCAATGTCCCACTCTTGTCTCTGCATGTACGCCCACCCAAATATTCATATGCAAAAAGCAACACACATACACACACACAAGCACATATGCACACACATACCCATAGAATGTTGGAAGATAAAGGAAACTAATGAAGCACCATAGTTATTTTCTTTCTCAGTGGATTCAGGAATTCTTTTATCCAGAATTTAATGCAGTGGTCCTGTTATTTAGATGTTAAAAGATGCTGCTATGAAGAAGTAGACAATCCTGGTGTAGCAGAAGAAATTGCTACAGCAATCATGGATTCATAGAGAACATTTGGTTAACACAAACTTTGACATAACCTCTTATTGCTATTCTCTCTGATCATGCCGGTGTTATTCATTAGAGCTCCTGCCATTAGAATCAGCCTTGAGTTAGCATTCCAGTCATCATTCCCCTTTAATTCCTTGAACACTCTATGAATGTGTCAGATATTAACCATCTGCTCTGTCCTGGCACTTCTTCAGCTCTTTACTGCTGGCACTTACCCAAGTTAATGTGGCCATTTAGACTGTCAAGTTTTCACACATTTCCAAACACACCCTCACAGGGATAACATTTTGTCACCAACTGCTAAAGTGTTTATCACTGCCTATTCGTTTTTATGTTTTTAACCTCTTCCTGAAAAAAATGTATAATTACTTCAAGGCAGAAGGAAGCAAGACGATGACTTTTTATTTTTTGAGACGACAGTGAATGGAAAAGTCAGACATTGTAAACAGAGGAAGAATGGTTTTGTGTCCTTTAGAGCAATGGTTATCAACCTGAGAGTTGTGACCCCTTGGGGGTCAAAAAAGAATTGTTGATTGAAGATGAGGTAGCTGGGAATTAAAGTGGCAAATAACTTTGTTAATGGACTCTGCCC
Source organism: Acomys russatus (assembly GCF_903995435.1). Lineage (NCBI taxonomy): Eukaryota > Metazoa > Chordata > Mammalia > Rodentia > Muridae > Acomys > Acomys russatus. Next base: position 13,399,571 of record NC_067142.1, read on the forward strand.
AAAGAAATTTGAAGAAGACTCTTCAAATGCCTTTTCAAGATTCCCCTCTTCTTCATGGGATTGGACTCACAGCTCAGCTGAACATGCAAGAAGCCCTAGGTTCCATCTCCAAAAATGGATACACCATAAACTAAGCTGCCCATGTACACCTGAAAACCACACTGAGGAGGGGAAGGTAGGATGAAGAGTAGTAATTAACAGTAGTCATTGGATACATAGTGATTAAGAAAAACCTGAGATATATAAGCCTTTGTTAAACAGAGACACACAGAGAGAGAGAGAGAGAGAGAGAGAGAGAGAGAGAGAGAGAGAGAGAGAGAGAGAGAGAGAGAGAGAGAGAGAGAGAGAGAGAGAGCCAGAGACAGAGACAGAGACAGAGAGAGCGAGAGGAGAAAGAGAGAGAGACAGAGAGCGAGAGAGAGCGAGACAGAGACAGAGACAGAGAGAGAGAGAGAGAGAGAGAGAGAGAGGAGAGAGAGAGAGAGAGAGAGAGAGAGAGAGAGAGAGAGAGAGAGAGAGAGAGAGAGAAGAGAGAACAAATGTCCTTTGCCATTAGCATAGGCTATTAGATATCATCCTGCAGAGATAGGAGGTTGAAAAGAGTGAGATAAAAGTGCCTGGTTAGGGTTTTTCTAAAATACTTCAGGATATTAACTCTGAATTGATTATGTTGACATTAACAATACTATGTTTTTGACAACCTAGAAGAACATACTTTAGCCATGAGTAAACATGCAACTCTCCACATGCAGTATATTTTCTATTCCACACTTCTTCATTTCTTGACAATTCAGGTCCATAAAATCAACGCCTTCATCTTGGGACAAAACAACTTACTGGCTCATCTTCCAGAGTAAATAAAATTACAGGAGCAGTAATTATCCTCTTCAGAGAACAAAATGATTAAATATCTTTGCCTACAAAGAATGTAATTTCAACTAAAGGAGCAACGTGTGATGCACAAGCCAGTGTTTGAAATGGTAATTATGCCAATAATCTAATAAAAATTTATTATTAATGTCAGCTAACATTTACTGAGCCTTTATTATTACTAGCCAATATGCTAAGCACTGGCATTATCAGCAGCCCTGTGAGGGATGCAATTATCTACCTTCATAAACAAGGACCAGGGCCAGAGGAAATTACCACTGTGTTTATTAAAGTTAATGTACAAAATTATTGGCTTCTATAGAGATGTCCTTGGCAGTCAAGAGGGTCAAATTCATGTCAGAATAAAGGTCACGTGCCTCCTAGAGAGAAACTTCATGCCATTATGAAAAGTTGTCAAATCACCATGCTGAGTCTGAAGCTGAGACAATGAGACATTGTTGGGAGGATGACTCCTTGGTCAGGATTATTTGATGTTACATGCCTCTTGCCTTTTTTTAACCCTAAACTTCATATCAGGGGTCTTATAGGGGCCAGTGGATCTCTTTGTTCTGTTTCCAATGTAGGTATTTTGCATAAATCTGCCTCCACACCTCTTATACACACACAGATACACACATACACACACATACACACACAGAGCACCCACACCTATTATTTTGTTTCTTTGACTTACTGAGGATGCATGGCTGAGTTTGGCTCATCTAATTTGCCAGAATCCAGGCTGTTACTGTAAAAACTCTGATAATACTTAAGTGCATAAATGTAAGTAAAGCCATTGGCAGTAACCTGGCACCAACCAAACAATCAGTGCCCACCACTATTTTAACCATTACAGATAATCACTACTTAAGCAAAAACAGTTGCTGGGTCAAATAACCTTCTGAACACCAGTCATTGGAAGAATAATCTTGCAGAGGCAAAATATCCTTGACTTTCTTGATAGAGGATTGATAGAGGAAGACAATCACTTTAAAAACCTCATGTTCACAGGTGGTGGATCAATTTCTTCAGGCCTGTTCTTAAAATACAATAGTGAATCATGGCTCCTCTAACTTAAGCAAAAGTACAATATAGTATCTCAACTCAGGTAAGGAGACAGAGGCTTCCACAGAGAGGATTCTAAACAATCCATCTCAGATCTGGAACAAAGCTGGTCAAGGAGTTTAGTCATCAAAAATCATACTAGCATTACAATACTGTTAGTTTGTAAATTTTTTGTTCAATATTAACACATGCACTACAGGAACTACCTTTTTACATTGCAATAAAAATATTTTTAGAAATTCTTAGGGCTGCAGAAGAGGTTCTATGGTTAAGAGAACTAACTGCATGCTCTTCCATAGGACCCTAATTTAGTTGCCAGCACCCATGTGATGGCTCATAGCCATCTATGTTGGAAGGTTGGACATTCTCTTCTCATTACCACAGGCACCAAGAAAAAACTTTGTGTTCAAACAAACAGATACACACATATACATATATACATATACAGGCAAAACACTCATGCACATGAAACAAAAAATAAAATAATCTAAAACCAAAACAAAACTATTTACAAACCCAGAGGTTCAGCAATTGGCTAGTCATAATTCTATCCTCACAGTTCTTGAATTTTTAAAAAAAAATATTTCCCAAATCATTGCATTGTGTATTGTATCCAATTTCATTTTTTTAAGATTTATTTTTCCAGACATGGTGGCATATGCCTGTAATTCCATCATTCAGGAAGATAGAGGCAGGTGGATCAATGTGAGTTTGTCGCAAACCTGGTTTATAAGGTGATCTAGGATAGCCATGAGTTCACAGAGAATCCGTGTCTTCAAAAACCAAAACCCCAAATTCCAAAACACCCCCCATAAACCCCCAAAACTAAACAAACAAAAACAAAAACAACAACAAACAAACAAAAAACTTGGAGGTAACAAGGATGAAAACAATAGAAATAGAATAAGGAATATTTCCTTTTCCTTGTCTGTGTGAGTGTGTGTGTGTGTGTGTGTGTGTGTGTGTGTGTTTGTGTGTGCATGCACTGCACATATCTGAAATATCCTCCAAGGCCATAAATGGAAATAATATCCCCTGGGTGGAGTTATAGGTGTCATAAGTCTGCCCATGTAGATGCTTGGAACTGAACTCTTATTCCCCAGAAAAGTAGAAGTATTGCTAACTGCTGATCACCATTCCAGCCCCTGTCTCTGCCTTCATGATCACTAGTGGCATCCCTTAAGTCACTGCCAATTGACCTTCACCTGTATAATTTCTATCTGGCACTTAACCAAAAGGCCCTTTGTCAAGATTTTTAATTGCCTTCACATTTCCCACTCTGAGAACAGATATTTGGAGATTCTTCTGAACGTCATAACCTGTGACTTTTAGAGTGTGTGTATGCGCGTATGTATGTTTATTTGTGATAATATGAATATATATGAATGTGTACAGGCCAGAAGACAAGCTCAGAGGCTGCTCCTAAGGCACCATCCACCTTTATTTTGAAACAAGGTCCTTAATTTTCCCAGAAATAAGTAGGTAGGCAAGACTTCTGGCCAAGATGCCCAAGAATTACTTGCCTCCTTCACCTCAGCATTGAGATTACAGGTCTGCACAACTATGCTCAGTTCTGTATCCACTCTGACATGCATTCTTGGGTGTTGTACACAGGACCTCATTCTTTCAATGCAAGTGTCAGTTTAGCTAGCACCCTAAGACCATGCGCACACCATGACTCTTTAACCCTTTTAATATAGAAGCCACCATGTTATAATGGGCTCACAAATAAAGGCATCACGTACCTATATAAGCAATGCCAGTCAAACACTTTGTCCCAAACTCTATATATCTCAGTGAACCTCTCTACCCTTAGAATAAAAAACCTTAAGCTATGGGGCTTCACTTTGTGCATCTACCTAAAACAATGATAAAAATGACAAAATTTCAAATTAGAAAACAATTAGATTTGCATCATCTTCACAACTCCTGTATCATTCACTTTCATTCCCACTCTCCAATCTAAATACTATAGTGTCACTCATACACATGCTCATTCATATGCATGTATATATTATAGCATTGATAGAAACATGAGAGGAAATGTGCTTACTATACTTTTATTTCTGAGATTGGATTCCCTCCCTTAAAATTATGCATTCTAACTCCATCCACTTTCATACAGAGTTGTGATTTCATTTTTCCTTAGAGCTGAAGAGCATTCCACTCTACACATGTACCATATTTTCAGTATCCCTTCATCTATGGTTTTTAAAAGGAACAAACATCTTTTTCCTTACTTTCTTGTTATGTTTATTTATTTTCTTCTTTTTTAAAGAAATTCTTTTTTTAATATTTTTATTTATATACATATACAAGTGCATTATCTCCATGTACAGCTGCATGACAGAAGAGGACATTGCAGGGTATACATTGTTGTGAGCCACCTTGTGGTTGCTGGGAATTGAACTTAGAGTCTATGGAAGAACAGACAGTGCTCCTAAACAGTGAGCCATCTTTCCAAGCCTATACTGTTTCTGATAGGATTTGTAGATCTTTTTAAAAGTCTTGAGGCCATTTTTCATAAAAAAGCTCATCCTTTCCAAATTAAAAAGAAAAAAAGAAGAAAAAAGAAAAATACTTCATCCTTGAGTGGGAAATACATGTCATCTCCTTTCATGAGTAAGCAGGATTCTACTCTCTTTTTTTTATGTAGCAATAAGGTTTTAATTAAGTGCCCAGTTTTTTGTTGGGTCCCATATAGAGACAGCCATGTCCATGGACTCAGCATAGCCTCATGTTCATATATAACTAAGGAGAATACAAAGTCATGATGATTCATATAGCAAGCATATATAGAAAGAAAGTACATAAACTTGTTCACAATTTTTGTGTTTTTACATGTTTACTGGGCTGGAGGAAGATTAGAAGTAATAAAACCAAAGACATTTCATGTAAAGAGTAATAGTCAGTAAATGATTGAGAAGTAGTGTGTAAGCTATGAGAAGAGACAGATGACTTACGGCTCTTTAAGTGGCCAGTCCCACAGAAAGCCTAGAAACAAATTCCCTGAGTCCCAGGAATTTCTTCATGAACGGCCATATCTCCACTTAATTCGCACTGAGATAATTTGGACTATGAATTGTACTTGTAGAAGGAAGCAACAAAGGGTAATTCAAAAGATGTACAGGAGGTGTACAAGAAACTGATAGCTGCCTGCTGCAGGGGATTCCAGCATCCACACCTCTTAACTCAACCAATGAATCCATAAGTCCATTCATGCCAATTCTTAAGAGAACACTAAACAGGAAAGAGCATCTCTACAAGTCCCTCTAGCACTTGTGTCTAACCTCCCATTAGCCCTCCCCAAGAATACCAGGGTCCACCATCCTGATGGTACATAGTCAGAAAAAAAACATGAAACACACATGTAGGTGCTCATGCCTGAGTAGCTGATTGTACTGCAAGTATCAGTAAAGGAAACTAAATATGCAGCAGGAAGAAAACAAAAAGGAAGAGATTTCTGTCATCTTTTAAATGTCATTAGCAGGGTTTTGTCGAGCTTTAGCGTGTATTTTGTAATATCATTTTGGGATGTGACATTTTTTTATAGAAAGACTAAAGTTTTCTTTGAGTCATAAATTATTACACTATTATACACAGCTAGGATACTGGATCAAGTTCCAAGGCTACATCAAACAAGGTCTGCATTTCTGTTTCACCATATATTACTTCATCCAGTAATTGAAACTTTACAACACACACATGATGTTCAGTTTGACCATATTTTCATATAGCTGAAACGTTTCTACCCATCATCTCTATGGGTAGCAATTCTGCAAATTTCTTCAAGTCTCTGTGGATTCCCCTCATCTGGAATTACAACTTTTGGTAATATTGTAAGTTCGATATTGAATTTCTTGAGACTCTATTCTCTTGACTAGTTTTTCCTTTGTGAGCCTTTAGTGCTTCTCTAACACTGAGATTATCTGCCATATCCCCCCACATTTGGTTGGATCTGACAAAGCTAATATAATCCCGAAAGCAGGAAGAGGCTCCTGGTGGAATCTCAATCTCAGACTTCCAATGCACAGAATAGTGAGAAAATACCTGTATTGTTTGATACTTCTAGTCTGCTCTGCTCCTTTAGAACAGGTTTTGTGTTGACACCAAAAATTAATGCTGGTTTTTGTCTTTTCAGGAAGTTCTACACAATCTTTCCTGCCTCACACAGGTTCTTTGTCTTCACCTTCCAGAGTCAAAGCATTTCCCATTTCATCTCTTCAGTCATTCTAGCTGAAAGCGCACTCCTTTCAATCATGCTGCTCTCAGGAATGTTACCAACAGGATGCTGGTTGGGGTCCCACATAATACTGAACATGCACAGCAAAGTATGCACAAAGAGTCTTGTGTCCCCAGTAACCACTAGATCTTCCTCTGTGGAGACTCACTCCTCAATTCTGTCATCAGAGTCTTTTGTTCCACTGGGCTTGGCGTCTTTATCAATAACCATCCCAATATTTTGCATGGCCTGTGTCTCTCCATAGTCGAAGCATATGGCAGAAACATATAAAGGAATAGATCTTATGCCTCTTGAAGTTCCTCTTCGCAGACTAAATGCTGGTCACACCCACAGGTCATATTGCCCATTCACTGTGTGTTCCTGAACCAAAGTCTGGTCTAAATCTAGGATTTCTGTACCTGTCATCTTGTTTCTGGTGATACTTCCATGCGAGGCCAGAAAGGGATTAACTTAAGGTCCCAGGAGCCCTCAGAAGGGAAACTGTTTTGGCATCTATTTCTTGACCACTGATTATGGAAAATCCCCAAGGACAATGGAAAGGGAGGGGGACTCTGCCTTTTTACTCCTGAGTGTGCCCACAAGGCAGGAGCATCTCAGCCCAAGAAAGATGCTAACAGCTCTTTCCACTAAATAATAAATTTGACTTGAAATATGTTACCACAAATTAATGAATCTTACCCAATATAAATTTTAAAATTAATTACTATTTGTATGATTGTATAGGGTATCATGTGATAATTCATTTGATATATGCCGTGCATAATGTTCAAGTTAAAGTAGTATTCTAATCTCCTTTAAAATTTTAATTACCATGTAAAAATGTTTGAGCAGAGCATGACATTTCAATAATATATTTTGTGTCTATACATACATGTGATAGTTGAGTGCACGTTTGTGTATGAACATCTGGAGTCCAGAGGTCAATGATGAATGTCTTCCTTTTATATTCTGAGACTTGTTCTCTTTGAACCTGGGGCTCTCAGACTCAGGGAGAGCAAGTGTCAGGCACACTCTGTCTTTGTCTCCCCAGCTCTTTTGTTACATGGACACACCACCATGTTCCCCTTTTACATGGGTGATAGGAATTGAGCTCCTGCCCTCTTAATGTTAAGCAAGCAACTCACCATCTCCTGAGCCCCACAATTTTATTATAGAATAAAACCTCAACAATTCTGTCATGGAGAAAGGAGTGGCAGGATCCACAGGGACTCTCCTGGTTTTGTCCCCAAGCAACTCCTGCTGAGCCCTTCTCTTGAAACACCACATTTGAATGTCATAGATGAGGAGGACACATTTCATTTTCTATGCACCATATCCATTTTGAGCATTTCATCAGGGATAAAGCACATCCAAAGCTTGGTGTAATTTGAAAGACAGCTTTGTAAAATACACACTGCTCTGACAGGAAGATCTCCCTGTGCCTTTCTTTGTGTCTTCTGATAGCACACTGTGGCTCTGTACCAATATATGGCTTCAGAATCTGTAGGATGCTAGCCCATGAAGTGAGTCACACAAGATGTTTGCGAGAAATACCCAATCATGGTCAAGGACCTACAGAACCTCTCAGGCTTCCCTATAGGCCAGTCTGATGGAGGTACTTCTCAACAGTGGCTCCCTCTTTTATGTGTAATTGAGAAAAACTTTTACCAGTACACAATTCTATGTTCTTGGGTACCTTCTATGCCACTGTTGACCCGGAAAAATGTAATTTGTTTGCCCACATCTGCAGGTAAAATAGGAAAAGCAGAAATGAGAAGATTTAATAAGACTCAGAAAGTCAGACATAGACTCTATGAAAAGACTTGGTCACAACTTCTCTGAAATTTTTTCAGTGGTCTACAGCATTGATTTCCATCTATGGTCAGTTTTTTTTTCTTGTCTAAGACTTCATCCTTACAGCAATTTACTGGTGTATTACACTCTCTATTTAACAAAAGACTTCAAATGGTTTGTCAAGTTAATACCACTATTTTAAAAATTTGGAGAAAAATTATTACTATAATGAAAAGACATTGACTCTACTATCCATGTTCTCCAAACTATCTTTTCCAGTCTATCAAAAAAGGAATGAAAGGTGAAAATGGCAGATTGGGGAAGCGGGTTAGTTAGAAAAGTGCTTGTCCTATAAGCATGATGATCTGAGTTTTGGTCCCTAGCACATACCTATTTTAAAAAGCCACCTCCATTCCAGAACTCTAGAAACAAATGAATCTCTAAATTTCATTAGTTAGTCAATCCAAAGAAATGGATATATAAGATGACACACTTCAAAAACTAAGACAGAGAAATTAATGAAAACACTTGGTGCCAACCTCTGGCTTATGCCCTCCTCCACATGCATACATGTACACACATATGCACATCTATAACTTAAGACCTACACATATACACACATGCATTCATACCTCTCACATACATATTATACACACACAACACATATATGTATGCACCTAAATGCACACATAAACACATATACATATATGCACACACATGTGAAAAAACCATGAATGAACTTCTACACCTGTGTACACATATGTTTGCATACCTCTCCCATACATAATACACACACACACACACACACACACACACATACACACATACACACACACACGGAAAAACATATCCCTGTACCTACACACACACTCACAGACACAAACACACACATACATCATGAAAATAAAAAACATAAATGCTATGAAACTAGGCTTTAAACTGTAACTGTTGTAAAATCTCAATTTTGAGAAGAAGAAATATCCTTGGAACAATTTAAGGGGATGTTCTTGTGTGGTATTTAGGCCAAAAGCCTTAGCTATATTTGGTTAAAATGACCTGTTAATTTGTTTAGAGGTAAAGAACACAGTGTGCTGGTCACAACCTTGGGGTCTATCTAGAGCAGCACTACTCAAACTAAAAGGCAGCTCACTGTTTCTACATCACCCTCAGCAAATTACACTTACAAGCTAGAGATAAAAAAAAGAGCTCCAAATTAGTGCAATAGTATGATGCCTGCTTAGCAAGCCCAGACATGTGAAATTGACCACTCAAACACATGAAAAGATAGATTAAGAGATACGACTCCATGAAATTGTCCTCTGATCTCCACACATGTACCATGGCATGTTCATCTGAATGTACAGGTGTGTGCCAGCATTCATGCATACATGTGAGCATACAAACACACACACACACACACACACACACACACACACACACACACACCATACACACAAACTCACAGGCACACATGCAAGCAAAAATACATATATGTACACCATAAACATGCACTCACATGGCCTCATGTACGCATACACACTCATAATGACAATGATAAATAAATGTTTAAAATTACTCCTCTTTTATTGATTTTTGTGAGATATTAATGAATTGTATATAGAATACATGTAGACTAAAGCTAGGGAGAATTTCATTTGGTAAAGTGCTTGCCTTTCAATCATAAGGATGTGAGTTAAATTCCCTAGGACCAACACAAAAGCAAAAAGTGGGCATGGTAGTACATACTTGCTATCCAATTGTTGAAGGCAGAAACAAGCAGATTATGGGCCTCCCTGGCTGGTCAGCTTAACCTGGGCAAGTGAAAGACAGCAATTGTCTGCAACAACAGTGAATAATGTGGGTGATACCGGAGGGAGGAAACCCAATGTGAGACTCTAGTTTCCACATGCACAGACGTACATATGCCTGCCCACACATAATGAAGTGAGAGAGAGGGAGAGAGAGAGAGAGAGAGAGAGAGAGAGAGAGAGAGAGAGAGAGAGAGAGAGAGAGAGAGAGAGAAGAGAAGAGAAGAGAAGAGAAGAGAAGAGAACATTAAATCAAAATTGCTATTATTATCTAAGAGCAACGGATTATCCAGCAGAGAACTCCATGTGTTATAAATAGAGCCATTTCAGGCATCCACAGTTGAAAACCCTAAAGGACAGAGATGTATGGCATTAGTTTCACCCATCACTATATCCACAAGTATTTCTTTTCAATATTCCCTGTCATCTCCTCTCTAAAGCTCAAGAAGCTTGGGGAAGCTGACAAGCAGAGTAGCTTGATTTTTCCTTTTGATCTGTGATATGTGGGCTAGCCTGCCTCTAGTATCCAGAAATCCTCAGTATGTCTCAAATCCATTTTGCTTCTAATAGCAAGTATAAAAATTTCATCTGATGTTCTGTTTTACTCTTGTGTATTGTTAAATATCAAACTCAATGGAAAATGCTAATAAAGCTCTTGGATTTTATCAAAGAACTATTGAGCAATGGGTCACTTAGGGACTATTTGGGTGCATAACCTTCCCTTAGGAGCTTCATTTCATTTTCTCCCATTACCTGACTTTTTATTCTGTGATTTCAGCTGAAAACAAGCAAACAAACAAACAAAAAACAACAATAAACAAGCAAAAAACAGCTCTATATAGGCAAATATTTTACCCATCTGGAGCTAAGTGTGAGCCATATACAGAACCTGCAGGAAATAACAGAACTGTGCAAAAGTGACCCAAATTTTCCAGGAACTCCAACTGTATAAGATGTTCCGAAAGTGACCTTTTCTCTTCACCTGAGATCCTGTTGAACCTGGGTTGAGGCCATGGAATCTAGATGATGGTTAGGAATAGATGTTTGTGGAATTTCCAAGTCATTGAAGTGTTTCCATAAGAAGCTGATGGGATGCCTAAGATTATCCCAGCTCATATGAAGGTTGGCCCCCATGAAGATACCTGTTTTCTAAGGATCCTCCCTGAATACAGATCCTGGTTTTTTAAAACATGATATCCATTGTTGAGTTATATCAACAAAGTCTTTTGAGTCATAAGAGATGGTGAAATCCTACTAAATCAGGGAAGCAGATATAGCAGCCATCTGAACTTCCTCTTCTGCCAGAGTCCCAGAAGAAAGCTCCTCTTCTTCCACATCACCAAAAACATCTCTGAAACTGAAAGTCTCCCCCTTCTACTTCATGTGCCTCTCTTTATCTATCCTTCTGACTTCCTCTTCCTCTCTATTACATTTTTCCTGCCAACTATGCCAGGGTAATCACTTCCAGGAACTGAATTCAATACAGTATATTTCTTCTCTTTCCAAAATCTCCTTTCTATCCTGTCTAAGGTAGGTGGGTTTGAAGGGAGGTATAAACATTTAAATAACACCAAATAAAGTAGGTTTGGAAAAGGTGAAGACTACAGGTAGTGCTCAATGTGCTTTGTGCACAATGGGTAACCAAACTTTTAATGATGTGAAGGAAGATACCAGTTTTGATGATTTAGAAATGCTGTTTAAGGGTGTCAGAAACATCACAGCTGCTATTGCAAAGCTCTTTTCTGCTTTATACCTAGAGAGAATTTTTTTTCATTTTTTTTTGTTTTGGTATATTTATTGTATAACTTTAACAAAAAAGATTGGAGGAAAGACCAATAAGATCCAAAGACAGGAAGGATCAGTGAATTCTATCATTCTGGGAAGGATTAGAGAGATGGCAGTACAACTCGATAATTTTCAGGTAGACGTTGAAGCATTTGGATAACAAAAATCACCACCAGCAAAGGAAAACTATCTGGTAACTGAGAGCCAGCATTTCCCACAATTGCTGGCCTACCTTGATTCATGTACCAGGTGGTCAGATCACCACTATGCAAAAAGGAGCAGAGAAAAATGGGAGACCAGAGAGGCTGTACAGATTCTAGAAGAATGGAAAAGCAGACAGGGCAAAAAGGCTTTGGAGACAAGTACTCAGATAGAAGAATTCTCTAGGGTTACATAGATGCCATCAGCATTTCCAGTCTTAGTGCAACATTTCCCTGCTAATGATGGTCATGAGTCTTATGATGAAATGTCATGACAACCAGTAGATATGCTAGATTTAATGCATTTTAAAGAAGCAATCAAACAGGATGTAATGCATTCAGCTTATGTTAAACAAATAGAAAGTATTTGGGCAATGCAGCATAAACTTATTCCCTAAGATCGGAAGGGATTGGTGTCAGCTGTGTTAAAAGCTGCTCAACAGATACAGTGGTTATTGTGGAGGAGAAGTGAATACACAAGAATAGAACAACAAAATATGACAAGTGGAATACACAGTGTTAAATATTAATTGCTTGGTGAAGGGTGTTATGCTGAGAACAAATCTGATATGAAGATGTAGTAATTGAACCACGTCGTGCTGCAGCCTTAAGAGATTGTGATATGGTTGAGGACCCTGGTAAAATGTGCACTTCATTTACAAAGGTATTTCAAAACCCCAGGGAAGCCGTCAAAGGATTTTTACAAAGATTAGGTTCAGCTCTAGATAGAACCATACCAGATCCTGAGAGCAGACAGGCATTGAAACTGATTATGGCATATGAGGATGCAAATATGGAATATAAGAGCAATTATAACATTAAAAGCATGAGGAGCCCCATTAGATGAATGAGTATGAAGTACAATTAATGTTATCTCTCCAGAACATCACAACAAACTCATAGGACAAGTTATAGATAGAGGTCTCAGATATCAAAACACCTGGTGCTTTAATTGTGGTAAATTTGGCCATTTACAAAAAAAACTATAAGGTTAAAATTTCCAGATCTCAACATAACAGGTGCACTAACTTTGTAGTAAATGGTACTGGTAGAAGATTTCAAGAAACATTGGGCCATGATGGTAATGATATCCAAAGTCTTACAGTATATTTTAGCCACTGAGCAAAAGGAAAACATTGGTGTAGAGATTGTCAATCCAAAAGAGACATACAAGGTAATCTCTTGCCATTGGGAAACAAAAGAGGGGCCTGTTAGATTTAGGGAGCACAGCAAACAATATGAGCCATCTTTCTTTGGTCATCGAGGAGTTAACAAACTTGCAGGAAAACAAAGAATAGATATCAGTGGTTTAATGCATTCTACTAAAGGAAGTCTAGCTTTGGTTCTGGCCTCAGGTAAATCTCTTACACTATCCCCATAAGCTGAATGTTACAAAATAACCACTAGTGTTTATTGCCTTCACCTTCAAAAACCATAGGAATAATCTTGGGAAGAAGTGGATTAACTTCTCAAGAATTTATTGTGCATGCCAGTATTATACATGGGGATTGTAAGGAAGAAATTAAAATCATCGTATACGTAAAGAAAAAGATGAAAATTAATGTAGAGCATAGAATTGCTCAGTTGTTACTGTTTCCTTTCATCAAGGTCAAAGTCACTCCAGTAGTAAAAAACAGGTGTATTTGGGAGTATTGGAAGATGTGTGTTCTGGCAAACAATGGTTGATGATCAGAAACCTAATTTAATACTACAAATGAATAATATTAAATAGAAGGTTTGGTGTACTCATGAGCAGATGTCAGGATCCTTTTTTATTATTAATTTATTCATATTACATCTCAATGGTTATCCCATCCCTTATATCCTCCCATTCCTCCATCCCTCCCATTTTCCCCTGACTCCCCTCCCCTATGACTGTGACTGAGGGGAACTTCCTCACCCTTTATATTCTCACATGGTATCAAGTCTCTGGGTAGCCTGCTATCCTTCCTCCGAGTGCCACCAAGTCTCTCCTCCAGGGGTCGTGGTCAAATATGAGGCACCAGAGTCCATGTGAAAGTCATACCCCACTCTTCACTCAACTGTGAAGAATGTCCTGTTCATTGGCTTGATCTGGGTATGGGTTTGAAGTGTGGGAATCCAGACTGACCACTTCACAAGGTTAATACACAATTTATATGAATTGGTAAATCATGTCAAATAAGACAAAATGTATGGAGGATTAAGAGTGTGAGACCAAGCTGGGCGTGGTGGTGCATGCCTTTAATCCCAGCACTCAGGAGGCAGAGGCAGGTGGATCCCTGTGAGTTCGAGGCCAGCCTGGTCTACAAAGTGAGTCCAGAACAGCCAAGGTTACACAGCGAGACTCTGTCTTGAAAAACCAAAAAAAAAAAAAAAAAAAAAAAAGTGAGACCAGAAGGGCAAATAAGGAAGCTAAGACCCTATGTGGCTGATATACCCATAATTAATGGGGAAGGGGTCTTTTACAATTTTTGCCTGCTCAAATTAATATTCCTGCAATCACAGAGACAGACAATGATGAAATTAAGGATGCAACGATCGGTGTCTCTGGGAAGGTATTGATGGGTGTAATCAAGAAAAAACACATGCTGTGCTCATTGCCCTAACACAGATTTATAGAATTTATAGAAAGATATGGGGATGCGGTTATGTTTATGTAAGTACAGTGAGTGACAAAAAATGGTTACTGAAAAAACTTATAAAGATTAGCTCTGAACAGCAAAGTCCTCCTACTATGTGAAATATGAATGAGTTTATATAGCAAGGTAATCTTAAGAGCAACCTGGTCCTTATGATATGCTATTCTTTCACACAGCATAAATATTACAGCTCAAACAGATATATAAAATTGATGCCTTACATCTTCTGCTCAAAAATAGGGCAGACATTTATCTTTAGATAATTTGTGTACCTTGCATATTCTATATATATGTAGAAATGTACCTATAGTAATTGTTGAAAAGTGTGCTCATTTTCAGAGCATAAGAACAGATAAATTCACCCTTGAAGACTGCCTCAGTTACTGTTTCTTCATGAATTTGCATGCGTATCAAATTTAAAAGGGCTGTCCATAAGGATTGGACCACAAGACTGGACAGAAACAAATACAGATAGCTTTTCCAGCACTTGGCCCATATCTTACTTTTCTAACGATACCCAAAAGATGTTTTTACCCCCAGAGAGCAAAAAGTAATTTTGAAAACATTATGCCCTCATTCCCAATGGCTGTGGAGGGTGTTTTTGGTGGGTTACCAATGTTTGTTGTTGTCATGGGAGGTTGCTTATGTTAGTAAAGTTTACGTTTATGGATTTCTTTCTTTCTTTTTCTATCCTTTTTTCTTTCTTATCTTCCTATCCTATCTAGTGTTTTGAGAAAGAAGGAAAAACGGGATGATAAAAGGAAAGGATATAGAACTAGAGGATAGAAAGGTAGATTATTGAATTTAGTAGGCTCATACATTTTACATTGGTATTGTAAATGGATATAAATTTAAGATTATTTTGTTCAACAGTTGCTTTATGTATTGTACATAGTATATATTGTTAGATCTTTTTAATATTTGCTTAATATATTGTACATATGCAACTCACTTATAAATGTGATCTAAAGTTATAGTTTCATGAGAGATAACTATCACAATGTGCTCAGGATTGTTGTACATACAAGTTAATAGTTAGGCACTTATAAATCTTACTTGTAGTCTTGTTAGATACTAGTTTACTTAATTACATAATAAGTTTTATTTAGTTTCTTGTATATGTTTTCAAAGTTAACCAGATAGTACATAACATAAAAAAGCAATGTTTGTCTATTTAGATATACTGAGACAAATAAATATGACGATCAATTGATGAATACATAGAATAGGTAGATAATAGATAGAACACCTATATGTTCTACAAACACTTCAGAGATCCTCAGAATGTGGCATTTAATAATAAAGGGCTTTTGTGACAGAGAAATATACATGCATAGTAGTGCCTCCAATCTACTTCAGTGAAGATGATGGGCATCAAAGAAACTTGTGTGGCAGAATAGGCCCTGGACTGAGGAACTCTACTGCTTATAGCAGACTGACTGTCCAAACTGTGATCAAGCATGACATTGAGAAATTGGTTGTCCAGCTTTGCAGAGACCATGTAGGACAATCCTTTAAAATTCCTGCTTCATAGAACAGACTGTCAGATATTTTGGGCTGACAGGCTAAAGACTAGATGCCCAACAATAGAGAAAAATCTGTGTTTTAGTTAAAGAGCTAAAACCGTGTTTAGATGTTTATAAACATAAATTATAATTAAGTGATTTGGAAAAACTTAGGACACTATAATACGACTCAGTATGATAGAAGAGATAGCAGAATACTTTCCCCAAGATTGTCAAATACAAATAAACTGGTCCTTGTAAATGTAACTTTTAGTGATTTTTATTGTGTATGCTTTATCGTTTTTAATCCATTTGTACTGGATGTAAACATGGTTTTCTTTTGATACAAAGTGTGGGACAGGTATTGGATGTAAAAATGGTTTATTTTGATGCCAAGTATGGGATGGGTAACAGACTTGTGAGAGAAAAGGTGATGTTTATCCACTTAGAAGTTGGACCACTTCCTGGGTGGCTTCGTTTTAGAAACCATCAACACATGCTAGAATAGATCCATATATATATGCCCAACACAAGAGGCTGGGGCTTTTTGTATCTTGTTACTGTTTGGCTGTTCATCACAACACTTTGAGCGACTAGAATCAAGGCTCAAAAGTCCCAGGTTCCAGTTGATGTTCCAGGTTCCAGCAGCAACTTTGGCCGAACTGCTGGTCTGCTGAAATCCTGCCAACTACACCAGAGGAATCTTTTCCAGGAACTGAATTCAATAAGGTATATTTCTCCTGTTCCCATAAATCTCCTTTCTCTCCTATCTAAGTTCAGTGGGTTGGAAAGGAGGTATAAGTGCTAAAAGAATCTCAAATAAAGTAGATTTGGAGAAAGTGACACCTAGAAGACTGTTGGTGCAGTACAGGTCAGTGAGAAGAGAAAGGCAGACAATGAAAACCTCACACATTGTGGTAGCATAGTCTCTGCTTTTCCTTCCCAGAAAATAATTTTCTTTTTCTCTTCTAAATGAAAGCAGAGGCAGGACATATCGGAAGTGAAAAAGGAAGGACACTGTGGCCTTATTAAGAACATGATACAAATTTGCAAATGTTTTCCTAAACAACACAGAGAGACCTGAATATGAGATACCATCTCTTTTTTTCCATTGGCTCCATGTATTTCAAGGTCTATGAAGTTCATTAGGCATGGAACACTTAAGGACAGGGAAGAGCTCCCTATTAATGGTTAACCTTCATTTTAAACTTTGTTGGATATGGAATCAACAAAAGTATTCACCACTGTGCACACCTGTGAGTATACTTCCAGAAAGGATTAATGGTGAGGAAAGACCACCCAGTAGCCCAGGGGGGAAGGAGGTCCAATGAAAAGGTAATGTTGCCTGCCTCCCTCAGCTCCTGTGTTAAGTACATCTATGCACTACTTTTTTTTTTTTTTTTTTTTTTTTACTAATAGTGGGTCCCAGCTTCTACATTATTCCAGGGTGGACTGATGACCACTAGTTATTGAGGAATCCCTAGGCTTTTGGTGTCAGGCTGGGAATTCCAGCCCCAGGGA
This sequence comes from Acomys russatus, assembly GCF_903995435.1. Lineage (NCBI taxonomy): Eukaryota > Metazoa > Chordata > Mammalia > Rodentia > Muridae > Acomys > Acomys russatus. The sequence goes on from NC_067142.1 coordinate 13,416,962, forward strand.
CAGCAGCTGCTAAACTCTCTATACCCTGGAGGAGCTTAGAATGGGGCTATCTAGCCTATATCACATAAGCCAACATAATAGATCGTATTTGTAATACATAGACATCTAATTTTCTAGAGAATTATAAGTGCTACAATTACTTCTCTTTGACTATCAAATTTTCTATGCTGTCCTTGCACTATTTTCCACAATTCTGAAATAAAAAAATCAACAACACAAAACTAAAGAAAAACAAAAACCAACCATGTAGACATTAATTTGTGTGCCTTTATCATTCTTTTAAAATGTATATAGTTTTATTCTCACAGAAAATTTCACACCTGTATATAATCTGTCTTGAACCATGATTTCTTATGTTTGGCTTTTTACTACTGATCCCTCTCTGGCCATACTGACTTCTTTCTGCACTAATATATTTGGATTATTAGCTTTAAATGCAAAAGCAACACAACATAGAGATACTTGGGAAGAGAGTCACAAAGAGGGATTTCCAATATTAGGTTAGCCTGTGGGAATGTCTGTGAGGGACTGTCTTAATTAATTTAATTTAAGTGAAGTTCTAGTCCTGGGGGCTTCATTGGTGAATAGAGATGTTGGTTAGGGTCTGTCTCCCCTGTTATTTAATGATTCCACTTAAATTTCATAGATGTATATATTTTAGGAAGCTTCTGCTGTATTAGATCTGTATATGACCCCTCTAATTTCCCTTAGTTAAATTTTTCTCTCCCTGTATTCATTCTGTCACTCCTTTATGTCCTCTTGCTTGATACTAGCATTACAATCCCCCATCTTCTCCAACTCATCCATAATTATCTAGCCTATTTTCCCCTTTCTAAGGATATCTATCATTTCTTCTCTCCAGTCTCCTATTCTATACCTACATTATTGTGGTTATATTTTATTTAATACTTAACAACTAGCTCCCATATATGCACAAAAATATACCATATTTGCATTTTTCCGTCTGGGTTACCTCACAAGATAAATATTTTTCCAGCTCCATCCATTTAACTGGGAATTTCATGATTTAATTTTTCAATGGCTTTGTAATACTTCATTATATATATATATATATATATATATATATATATATATATATGTACCACATTTTCTATATCCATTCACTCATTAGTAGACAACTAGTTTGTTTTCAATTTCTGGTTATTATGAAGAGAGCTGTAATATAATTGATTGAGCAGTTGTTTTTTTGTAGTAGGATGAATCATTCTTTGGATACCTCCCAAAGAGTGCTATATCTGGATCTTGAAGTAGATCTATTCCCAGATTTCTGAGGAACTACCACATTGATTTCTGTAGTGGCTATAAAAGTTGCAGCCCTACCAGCAACAGAGGGGTGTTCCCTTAGCTCACGTACTCACCAGACTGAGCTGTCATTTACTTTATTGACCTTTGCCATTCTAACTGTGTAAGATAAAATCTCAAATTAATTTTAATTTTCATTTCCTTGCTGACTATTGAAGCATGCTCATTTTGTGTAGTATAACTATAGATATTTTGTTTTGTTTTTTATTTATGGACCACCAGCACCATGATATTAGCTTGTTGATGAGGTAAAAGAATCTCTATGCAAGATCAGGTTAACAAAACACTATGTTTATGTAAAATGAGAAATTCTGGCCTTTTAACCCCATAAATTCCCCAACCACAAGCCCAGCTGCCCCTAATGCCAGGCACACTTTTAAAGTTAGCTATAAATTCTTGTTAGCAAAATAACTTTACTCAGACCTTACCATCATATTCTACCATCTGGCACCACTATATGATCTAATTATAGTTTTCACCTTTAAAAATGTAATACAACTTCCCCCAGGGATGAAGTTCAGATCCTGAACTGGCTGCCTCCTTTAGACCAGAAACCAAATCTTTCATTTTAAGCTTCTGCCTCTGAAGTGAGTTTTCTCAGCTTCCATCCCAAACCCAACAATGACTAAGGGTGTTAAACATTTCTTTTTTTCTCATCCATTTGTGGTTCATATTTGATCACTTTCTGTTTGTATCTGTACCCTACATTTAATTAATTCCTTGATATCCAGTTTTTCAAATTACTTTATAATAGCTTTATGTTGGATGTTAGTTGATAAAAATCTTTACCATTCTGTATGCTGCTATTTTGTCCTATTCATGGTGCACTTTGTTTTGCAGATTTTCACTTTCACAAGGTCCCATTTTTAGTTGTTTATCTTAGCTTGTGTGCTAGTTATTTTCTATTCAGAAAGTCTTTTCCTGTGCCCAAAGTTCCAGACTATTATCTACTTTCTCTACTTTCACTTCAATCAGAGACAGTTCTTATAAGAGTGAGTTGTTATAAATATATTAGTTGAAGGACTTGTTAGATGTCTCAGGCAGTGAACATGACAAAAATCCTAAGTTTATGACTCTTCTAAGACTTAGATGGAAGGAACAGAAAACCAACTCTCACAAGTTTCATCTAACTTCCACTCAGAAGCTGGCCCGCACATGCAAATAAAAATAGTTGTTGAGAAAATAGCCTCTTGCTCTAAGTTTTCTTCTCATTATCCTAAACTTTCCCTTGGCCTTTTCTCTCCTCTTTCTCCTCCCCACTGTTTTCCTCCTCTCTTTTGTGTGTGTCTTCTTTTTATTCCTCCTCTTTATGTTGCTCTTCTTTTGCACTTAACACTGCAGACAAAGTCTCAATCTGTATCCCAGGCTCTGGAACCCGATTTGTAGTCAAAGCTGAGTTTGAACTAGGGGCGGTTATTTTGCCTTACCCTCCCAAATGCTTGGATTAGTGGCAAAGTCAGTCTGATGTTTCTTTCAATACCTCCTTGTTATAGGTGGTAGAAAATGGACAATAAAGACAGTCTGTCAGAAGACCAAAATTGGTCAGGCATACACATCCCATAACACCTATAAGTGTGACTAAAATTTCTTATGCATCAGGGACATAAAAAGACATTCTTGACACTTACATTTGGTAGGTTGTTATAAGATATCTGTGGTATACTGCTGATGTCTTTGATTGGCATTAAGAGTCTACTCATTGGTATCTCTCAATGTAGGCTGTCACTTCTCAAGGCTATCACCATTTGTCCTCCATAACCTCCTTTATTCTGTGGTGATATCTGTGTTTCTTTTCTTGTATTTGTGATAAAATATCCAGACTAAACCTACTTTAGGCAGGCAAGGGTTTGTTGTTGTTGTTGTTGTTGTTGTTGTTGTTGTTGTTAATAGTATATTGTATAGCCCATCATGGTGGGTGAAATCAAAACTGTAGGAACTTGTTGCATCTGATCACATTATGTCTACAACCAGGACCAGAGATGGTGCTGTTGCATAGGTCCTTCTCCACTCACATCACCCAGGGTCCCAGTTTGGGAATGTCACATTTTGCAACCAAGATATGGTCTCTAACTCCAATCATTGTCTGAGGAGGCCAATCTCTCAGAGGAGTCTCTAGTCTGCCAAATGTTCAACACTAACCACCATAGGTAAGAATTAGGTGATTTTGCCCCTTTAAGGTCCTTTTGCAGGCAGCCACTGATTTACCTTCAGCTTGATGTTCAACAGTAGCTTTCCTGGGGTCCCTCCCTTCCCTGTCAGAAGACTGTGGTAGGAAAGTCTTTGTTAAACCTGTGGGAGAGGGCAGAGAAAGACAGCTACTCTCCATTGCTTCTCCACATGACCAATGCCTCTGCAGCACAAGAGCCTTCTTACTTTTCCTCCATAATACATACTACTCTACAATGCTGGGACATCTTTGTTACAGGTATAAGAATGGCTTTTAAAATATTCCACTATTAATTCCCTGTGCTTTATTCAGTATGCACTGACTGGAGGGGGGGCAGTGCTATGTTCCATGATGGTAGACACAGAAGATAAATCATTGACATATTGTAGGGAAACCTAACCCACTCAGTTGGGACACGAAGTTAGAGCATCAACATGGGCACAGAGAAGAGAACTTGACTCAGAATCACAAACAAATGGATAAAAGCATTGAGACTTTTGGAAAACTTAACAGGTAGGCATGGAGGGGCCTCAGATATCTGAATGGAAAATAGATATTGGTTTCAAGGCAAGTCTAATGATGGATCAAAAGGCCTAGGGCATAATGGGGAGGAAGAAAGCCTTTAAACAGGGACAGGAAGAATGAGGAGAATGGGAGGCAAGGATCTAGTGATTCTGCAAACGATGACAAGCTTGTGAGAAGGACAGAGATGTATAGGAATAGGCCAGTGGACAGAGAAATTTGGCCCCATGTACATTGCTCTTCACAATGGCTTGGCAGTAAAGATAATTTAATTTTAAAACTTACCACCACCATCATCATTGTTTGTAAAATTTGGTAGTACTTGGAAATAAGTAGGATAACTGGTAACAATTTATCTGTCCTTGTGATTTCTTTTTCAAATGTTATTTTCTGTTGTATTTGTTCCTATGTATTCAAAGTAGAGTTTGTGTGTGTGTATGTGTGTGTGTGTATGCATAAATGGTATGTAAGTTAAAGGTTAACATCAGCTGTTATTCTTTACACACTATACACATTACTTTCGGCCACTGTGTTTCTCAATGGACTAGAGCTTCCCAAGTTATCATTAATCCACCCTTGCTGGCCAGTGCACCACAAAGATGCACATGTTTCTGCCTTACCAGCACTGTGATTGGAAGCATGCATCACCATGCATGCTTTTTTATGTGATTTCTAGGGTATGGATGAAGTCACCTGTGATTGTGTTGGAAGCAATTTAATGGCTGAGCTCTCTCCAGGCCAACTAGGAATTATTTACTGTTCATTCGTCCATCTGTGCTCCTCATGGCAGGACAATGTGGGCCATTGTAAATGCCTAAGAGTATTTAGTGGGGGCATAATTAGACATAAATGGCTTGGGATTTCTGAATAGGAGAAAGTCTGAGCCAGTAGAAGAATATAGGGAGACTTATTGATTATCTCAGAGTGGGTGATACTGTCTTCAGAGGAATGGAAGCATTTGAAAAAGGAAAAGTACAGTAACACCAGACCCTAAAGTGTTCAGTGTTTGGATTTTCTTGTTTTAAAATTTTGAATTCTTTTGGAGCTGATTATGTCTATTTTTTTGTGATGGCTACACTGACAGATTTGATGGATTTAAAGCTTGCATTCTGGTCAGCTTGCTCCCATCTAAGACTCTGGGCCTAGTGAAGAGCTGGATTGAGAAATCATGCCTGGGTCAAACATATGCCTACTTTCATGATGTTATCTGAAAGCTATGGAACATTTTTGCTCAATCCGAGAAGGACTCAAACCTTGCCTTCATTAGAATCGCCAGAGAATTTTCCACATTGATGAGATTCAGATCCATTTGTATGCTAGGGACAAATAATTGAAGCTACTTAGAGGTCTTTTAAGGATCCTAGGTCGCTCCAGGTCCAATTAATGTCTATAAAATCAAAGTGAAGAGAGATAGAGGAATACATGATATTGACCTTTGCTTTCCACATACATAGGCACCCCCACACCCATGAACACAAATATGTACACATGCACATATATACATACACCTATTAGCAATAATATTTACATGTGCACACACATAAGCACATGTGAACACAAATATGTATGCATGCATACAACACACAATTACTGGAGGATTCTGATGTGCAGTCAGGAATGAGAACCATTGAGACTATGTCTTTCTTCCTAGTGTACATTTAACCTTCTCCACTGGTACAAACCATGCTTTATTTGGGAGGGCTTATGCTACAGAAATGTTTACATAGAAATTTTAGACTCTGGCTAAATATTCAGTACCTGTGGTCTTTTAATCCAGTATTTTAATCAAAGCCTAGAAATACCAGACACAAGAATCTGAACTTTATTCAACTCCTTAGTAATTCTCTTATGTTTCTTTTTTACATTCTGAGAGCCAATTCATGTCTTTTTCAAATGATTGTTAATGCACATGTATATGTGCGTATGATTATGTACAAACAAGCAAGCACACATAAACTCATTCAGGCCATAAAATATACACATAAAATATTTTGTTGTTTTTAATACAGGGCCTCACTATTTATCTCTCACTGTCCTGGAAATCACTACATGGAGCAGGGCGGCCACAGGCTTACAGAGATTTGTCTGCCTCTATTTCCCAAGTGCTGGTATTAAAAGCATATATCAATGCTTCTGGATCCATAAAATATAATTTATATAAATATTTTAAAACATTACATGATATTAGGAAGAAAGCAAAATGGAGGTGAGTGGTTGGAGGAGAAGAAATATAGAGTGGATTTCTTCAAAGCATATTATATTAGCATAAGGATTTCTCAAACAGTAAAAGGAAAATGTCTATTTGTTGTGCTAGTTTGCTGCTGTACTGCTATGATGTTATATTAGCCAAAACGCACTTTGGGGGTTTGGGGGAGCAGTTTATTTGATTTTTCCAGCTTTCAGCTTGTAATCATATACTGTGGAAAACACTGCTTCATAGATAGTTTCCCATGCTTTATTTAGTTTTCTTTATTATATAGTCAAGTGCCACACAGGGAGTTCTACCACATGTATGATGAGTCAAGGAAGTGACCCATAGTATGCCAACAAGCCAACCATATGGAAGCAGTTCCTCAGCTGTGTTATCCTCTTCACAGATGACTCTAGTTGAAAGGAACTTAACCTTAACGTACTTTAAATGCATGTTCATCTAAGATTTTTTTATGGAAGGAAGGAAGGATGGATGGATGGAAACAGCCTGTATTGTGGCACATATTTATAATCTCAGGGCCAAGGAAACTGAGATAGCCAAAATCCTGGAATTCTGGCTGAGATACCAGAAGAACTAAACTGGATTTTAGGGTCACCTGGGGCAAAGATTAAGAAATAGACCTACAGGAAATACTCTGTCCAGGTACAGGGAGAAATCAGCAACCAGTCTTGTTGCATTCTGTTCTGCTCATAGGAGATAGAGTAGCTAGGAAGCAAAACCAGAGCCATTTGTGATTTTTGCACCTTCTCACAACCAACCATTTTAAAATGCCATATCCCTTTTATATTTCAACCAATAACAGCTTGCCAGGCTGGAAATTGTTTGTTTTGGGTGTGCTGGGAGGGAATTGAATGTATAAATTTACTTTCAGCTCACTGTTTGGGGCTCATTCCATATACCACTGAGTTGGTGATGGTCAGAGACCACATTGAGTCAAAAATAAAGGATCCTCTTCTGGTGGCATCAGTATTGAGTTCTGGTGATCTTCTGGAGGAATCATGATCTGGACACAACATTTGGGTGCTCAGTCTGGATCCACCAATCCCTAAAAACCATGAACCAGAGGGTAGGTAACACACAGGCTGGTAAGTGTACTATCTGTTTGTTTAAGTGCAGCAAGTCTGCCTGCTACTTTCCTTTTTAGGTGTTCCAGGATTTCCTTATCTCTCCCAGCCGGGAGTGACTTAGTGAGCACACTGGATAGTCATGGCTGTGGGATTATGGAAGCTGCTCCAGAATACCTCATGGGAGATTCAAGTTCCCATCAGGAGCACTTAGAGCCTCACATCTGTTTGATAACACATCCATCCACCGAACACTTACTTTGGCAGCTGAGCAGGTACTTTCATTTTCTCTCAAATCAGCAAGCCAAATATGTTTGTCTGTTTGTATGTCAGATGACTGTTTGTATACAGTGTTGATTGAGATTTTGACTAACAGAAGGATGGGACAGACAACATCAAGTTTGTCTGAGAGAAATGTCAGGTTCCTCCTGTGGCATGCATCACAAGAGACAGCCTTTTACTACTTCAGCATACCAGGAAGTCTGCTTTTGTAAATTTGTGCTTTGTTTCCTCTTTTGTCTTTGTGTGACTCCTGTGACTAAGAATCTTCTGTAGAATGTCCAGACCATATCTGGTTTTCTGATTTAGACAGAATTCAGTTAAGAGATAGGCTGCTTCTGGTTTGGTTTCTGGCAGAACGTGATAGAGCCTGCTGGTTCTTCGGACAGTCACCATTCTGAATTTTGGTTATCTTCTCTTGTAATACTGATACATTTCTGTTTGCGGTAGTCCTTTTGTGTTTCTGTTTACTTGTAAATATCTGAGTTCTAGAAATTGGCAATGTATCAGATGCAATTCTGGACAATGCTTTGCACTACCTGTTAAAAGCATGGTTGCTCGAGCCTGGTGCCTCCCATTTCCTGCTTGAACACTTGAAAGCTGCTCAGTCCTGCATGGAGGGCCCTGTACTAAGCAGACGCTTTTTCCAGCTTGCAATCTGGTCCCAAGCTTGGCCTCACAAAGCATTGTACACTGCTCAAAAACACAAGCTACTGCCTGTATTGATTGGGTTCAACAGGTGGCAAGGTACTTTTCCTGTGAAACTATATCTAGAGAAAGTAAAAATAATTTTGTCTATCTTACATGTACTAATGTATGTGGTCACTATATATTTGATTTAACTTATTTTAATTTAATGTATAAATGTGTTGTGTTCTTTACACACTGGTTATAAATCACTCCTTATTGAATATTGTTAATATTTTAACATCTGTAATAAAAATGTTAATTTCAGCTTGTAATATAGAATTGGAGGCATTCTAAGATGCAAGTGGAATAAGCCAACATATCTCCATATGTACTTTTAAATTAAGGTTTTCATGTAATTTTTGTACTGTATTTAAAATTAGACTTATAAAAGATAGGATTTAAAACAATTATTATTACAAAGGTATTAAAATTTTATCTTCAGGCTATATAGTTAAAGATTATACTGTGAACTCTTATCTAAAAATATGTAATTTGCATACTGAGTATGATGTTTAAAATATAAGTTTAAACTCTTTTTTAGAACATACGTGTGTGCATATGTGTTTGTAACACAGATGTTTTTAAATAGCAACCACATAGACAACATAGCTATAGCCTACCTTGAGACTCTATTATACTGAGATAGCCATGAGGGAAAAGGCAACAATTTTAGAGCCTCATGCTACTAATGAGTTTCTGTTTGTTATAAAACTCGATTCATAGTAACAGACTGCTATATCGAAGACTTTTGAAATAGGTAATTCTAATAGATACTTTTCAGTTAAGATATATTAATTTTAGAGATATTCAGTTTCTTTTTAAAATATATTTTAGTAATTTATTAATATTATATCTCAATTGTTATCCCATCCCTTATATCCTCCCATTCCTTTTTCCCTCCCATTTTCCCCTTACTCGCCTCCCCTAGGACTATGACTGAGGGGGGCTTTCCCCCCCGCCCGTATATGCTCATAGGGTATCAAGTCTCTTTGTGGTAGCCTGCTATCCATCCTTTGATTGCCACCAGGACTCCCCATCAATGGGACTTGGTCAAATATGGGGCACCAGAGTTCATGTGAAAGTCAGACCCAACTCTCCACTCAATTGTGAAGAGCATCCTATCCATGGGCTAGATCTACGTAGAGGTTCGAAGTTTACTGCACATATTGTCCTTGGCTGGTGCCATACGTTGTTATGGAAACCTGGGCCCAGATCTGCCCATATTAATGTTGTTCTTATAGGTTCCTAGGACCCTCTGGATCATTCTATTTCCCCATTATCCCAAGTTTTCCTCACCTAGAGACCCAATAGGTTGTCCTCCCTTTTGACTCACTTTCCTGGTGAGTGAATATTTTCATTGGATATACCCCTTGGTCTACTGTCCAGAAATAAGTGAGTATATACCATTTGAGTCTTTCTGCTTCTGTGTTAACTCACTCATTGTGATCATTTCTAGTTCAATCCATTTGTCCACAAATTTCAGGAATTACTTGTTTTTAATAGCTGAGTAATATTCAATAGTACAAATGTACCACAGTTTTTTTCATCCATTCTTCTACTGAGGGACATTTAGGCTATTTCCATGTTCTGGCTATTATGAATAAGGCTGCTATGAACATGGTTGAGCAAATTTTCTTGTTGTGTGCTAGAGCATCTTCTGGGTATATTCCACAGAGTGGAATATCTGGGTCTTGAGGAGGCGTTATTCCCAGTTTTCTGAGATAGTGCCAGATAGATTTCCAAAGTGGCTGTACTAGTTTGTATTTGTATTCCCACCAGCAATGAAGTAGTGTTCCTCTCTCTCCATATTTTCTCCAGCATGTGGTGTAACTTGAGTTTTTTATCTTACCCATTCTCTTTGGTGTAAGATGGAATCTCGGGTTTGTTTTGATTTGCATTTCCCTGATGACTAAGGAGGTTGAGCATTTCTTTAAGAGTTTCTATGCTTTTTGATAATCTTCTGTTGAGAATTCTCTGTTACGTTTTGCGCCCCATTTCTCAATAGGGTTATTTGGCTTGGTAGTGTTTAGTTTCCTGAGTTCTTTATATATTTTGGATATTAGACCTTTGTCAGATGTAGGGATGGTGAAGATCTTTTCCCAGTCTGTAGGCTGTCACTTTGTTCTGTTAAAAGTGTCTTATGCCTTACAGAAGCTTCTCAGCCTCATGAAGTCTCATTTATTAATTGTTGACCTTAAGGCCTGGGCTGTTGGAGTTCTGTTCAGGAAGGTGTCTCCTGTGCCAATGTGTCCCAAACTCTTCCCCGTTTTTCTTCTAATTGATTTAGTGTCTCTTGTTTTATGTTGACATCTTTGATCCACTTGGATTTCAGATTTGTGCATGGTCACAAATATGGGTCCGATTGCATTTTTTTACACATAGATATCCAGTTAGACCAGCACCATATGTTGAAGATGCTATCCATTTTCCATTGAATATATTTGGCTTCTTGGTCAAAAATCAAGTGACCACATGTGTGTGGATTCATATCTGCATCTTCGATTCTATTCCACTGATCAACCAGCCTAATCCTGTGCCAGTACCATGCTGTTTTAATTACTTGCGATCAGGTATGGATCAGGTATGGAGATTCCTCTGGAGGAACTTTTATTGTGCAAGATTGTTTTAGCTATTGTAGGATTTTTGTTTTTCCATATGAAGTTGAGAATTGAACTTTCAATGTTTTTTTTTTAATTGTGTAGGTTTCTTTATAGGGATTGCATTGAATCTGTAATTGCTTTTGGTAAGATGGCCATTTTTCCTATGTTAATTCTCCCAATCCATGAGCAAGGAACTTCATTCCATCTTCTCTGGTCATCTTCAATCTCTTTCTTCAGAGTTTTGAAATTTTTTTCAAACAAGTCTTTCACTTGCGTGGTTAGACTAACTCCTAAATAGTTTATATTGCTTATAGCTAATGTGAAGGGTGTAGTTTTCCTAATTTCTTTCTCTACATGATTGTCATTTGTATATAGGAAGTCTCCTGACATTTTGGAGATAATTTTGTATCCAGTCAATTTTCTAAAGGTGTGTTTCAGCTGTAGGAGACCTCTGGTGGAATTTTGGGGGTCACTTAAATACACTATCATATCATCTGCAAATAGGGATAATTTGACTTTCTGGTTTCCCATTTGGATCCCCTTGATCTCCTTTTGTTGTCTTATTGCTCTGGCTAGAACTTCCAGCACTATATTGAAGTGATATGGAGAGAGTGAGCAGCCTTGTCTTGTTACAGATTTTACAGGAATTTCCTTAATTAACTCACCATTTAATTTTATGTTGGCTATTGGCTTGCTGTATGTAGTCTTAATTATGTTTAGGTATGTGCCTTGTATCCCTGATCTCTCCAAAACTTTAAACATTAAAGTGTTGGATATTATCAAATGCTTTCTCTGCATCTAAGGAGATGATCATGTGGTGTTTTACTTTCAGTTTGCTTATATGGTGGATTACAATGATGGATTTCTGTATATTAAATCATCCCTTCATGCATGGAATGAAGCCTACATGGTCATGGTGAAAAATATTTTTGATTTGTTCTTGTATTCATTTTGAAACTATTTTATTGTGTATTTTTGCATCAATGTTCATAAGAGAAATTGGTCTGAAATTCTCTTTCTTTGTTGGGTCTTTGTGAGGTTTAGGTATCAATGTGACTATGGCCTCAGAAAATGAGTTTGGTAATGTTCCATCCATTTCTATCTTTTTGAGTAGCTTGAAGAGTATTGGTATTAGCACATCCTTGAAGGTCTGGTAGAATTCTTCACTGAAACCATCTGGCCCTGGGCACTTTTTTTTTTTTTTTTTTTTTTTTTTTTTTTTTTTTTTGGAGACTATCAATGATTGCTTCTATTTCTACAGGGGAAATAGGACTATTAGCTTGTTTATCTGTTCTTCACTCAATTTTGGCAAGTGAAATTGGTCAAGAAAATCATCCATTTCCCTTAGATTCTCAAATTTTGTGGTATATATGCTTTCGAAGTAGGATCTTATGATTCTGTGTATATCTTTAGTGTCAGTTGTTATCTCTCCCTTTTCATTTCTGATTTTGTTGACTTGCATACTGTCTCTCTGCCTTTTAGTTAATTTGGCAAATGGTTTGTCTATCTTGTTGATTTTATCAAAGCACCAGCTCTTGGTTTTGTTGATGCTTTGGACTGTTTTCTTTGTTTCTAATTTATTAATTTTATCCCTGAGTTTGATTATTTCCAGACATCTACTCCTCTTCAGTGTTTCTGCACTTTTTTTTTATTTTTGTTCTTCCAGCTGTGTTGTTAAGTTGATTATGTGGGATGTTTCCAATTTCCTTTCAAAGGAAAATAGTGCTATGCATTTTCCTCTTAGCACTGCTTTCAATGTATCCCACAAGTTTGGGTATATTGCTCCTTCATTTTCATTGAATTTCATGAAGTCCTTAATTTCTTTCATTATTTTTTCCCTGACCCAGGTGTCATTAAGTAGAGAATTGTTCATTTTCCATGTACATGTAGGCTTTTTGCTATTTCTGATGTTGTTGTATTGCAGCTTAAGAACATTGGGATCTGAAAGGATACAAGGTATTATTTCAATCGTCTTGTATCTATTGAGGCTTGCTTTGTGACCTACAATGTGAAGGATTTTGAAGAAGGTTCCATGGGGTACAGAGAAGAAAGCATATTTCTTTTTGTTTGGGTGAAAGGTTCTATAGATATCTGTTAGATCCATTTGATTCATAGCATTGGTTATTGATGTTATTTCTCGGCTTAGTTTCTGTTTCAATGACCTATCTTTCAGTGAGTGTGGGGTTTTGATGTCTCCCACTATTATTCTGTGGGGATCAATGTGTCATTTAGCCTTCCTTAATAGATCTTTTACAAATGTGAGTGCCCTTGTATTGGGAGCATAGATGTTCAGAATTGTGATCTCATCTTGTTTGACTATAGTTTTAATGAGTATGAAGTGTCCTTCCACATCCCTTTTAATTAATTTTTTTGAAAATATATTTTGTTAGATATTAAAATGGCTACTTGTAGCCTTTTACTCTGAGGTAATATCTATCTTTATGGGTGAGATGTGTTTTTTTTATGCAGAAGAATTTTGTATCTTGTTCTGCATCCGTTCAGTTAGTCTGTGTCTTTTTTTTTTTTTTTTTTTTTTTTTTTTTGGAGAATTAAGACCATTGATATTGAGAGATATTAATGACCAGTGACTGTTAAGAATCTTAATTTTGAAGTTAGTTCCAGTAGAGCGTTTGTGTGGTCGTGTTTTTGCGATGGTATATTTATATATTTCCTGTTGAGTTTTGGTTGTAGCTTGTCCCTTTGGCATGGAGTTTTCCTTCTAGTAAATTCTGTAAGGCTGGATTTGTAGATAGGTACTGTTTGAATTTGTTTTCATAGAATATTTTGTTTTCTCCATCAATGGTTATTGATAGTTTTGCTGGGTAAAGTAGTCTGGCCTGGCATCTGTGGTCTCTTAGGTTTGGCAGGATCTCTGTCAAGGACCTTCTGGCTTTTATGGTCTTTGCTGAGAAGTCGGGTGTTATTCTGATAGGTTTGCCATTAAATGTTATTTGGCTCTTATCCCTTGCAGCTTTTAATATTTTTCTTTGTTCTGTATATTTTGTGTTTTGATTATTATGTGATGGGCAGTTTTTATTTTCTGGTCTACTCTATTTGGTGTTCTGTAGACCTCTTGTATGTTTATGGGCATCTCTTTCTTCAGATTGAGGAAGTTTTCTTCTATGATTTGTTGAGAATATTTTCTGGGCCTTGGAGTCTGGCATCTTCTCTTCTCTCAATTCCTATCATCCTCAGATTTCTTCTTTTCATGGTGTCCTTGATTTCTTGGATTATTTGTGTCAGGATTTTTCCAGATTTAGCATTTTCTTTAATGGTTGCTTCAAGATCTATGATTGTATCTTCTAGACCTGAGATTCATTCCTCCATCTCTTGGATTCTGTTAGACAGCCTCACATCTGTGTGACTCACCTTCTTCTCTGAGCTCTCACATTCCAATTTTTCTTCTGTCTGTATGTTTAGCATTGAGTCTATCTTTATCTTCAGATCTTGAACAGTTTTATTTATTTCTTTCATCTGGTTGTGGTATATTCCTGAGTTTCTTCCATTGCCTCAAAATAGGCCTTCAAAGGTTGAAGAGTTTTATTGATTTTATTCATCTGGGTGTTTGTATTTTCCTGAAATTTTTCCAGTGCCTCTTTATAGGCCTCTTTTAAGTCTTCCATCAGTTTAGCTGCATCTTCCTGCATTTCATTACGAATTTCATTTGTTTCCTATATTAATATCCTCATTACTAAGGATGTGAGGTCATTTTATTGTGTTTGAATTCTTTGGGTTGTTTTCTTTGAATTGCTGCTATCTGGAGAAGCCATATTGTTTTGGGTTTACTTATGCATGATTTTACACCGTCCTTTAGTCATGTTGCTGTCTCTGATTTTGCCAGGTAGCTTCCAGAGTTGGGTGGAGGGAGTCTGAGGATATATTCACCCATTTTATCATTATTTCCCTAAGCTAGAAGCTCTGATGCTTCACTGATCTAGATGGCAGGAGGCTAGCCCTGTAGTTTGGGTCTCTCACAGCTAGTGATCCCCAGCTCTACCTCAGTTGTCCTGGGTCTCATAATGTGTGCTAGGTCAATCCAAAGTGTCCACAGCCATCTGGGTTCCCTTGTGGCACCAGAGCGCTCCAGGGCCTGAAACAGGTCAGGCAGTTGGGTCTGATGGCAACTCTACTTCCTGTCTCCCTAGATTTCCTTAGTCCGAGAACTCTAATGCTCAGCTAGTCTGTGGTTCATTGTAACGTTTTGGGACCCAGACCACTTTCAGAGTCCAGGTTAGTGTCACAGGGCCCAAATCGCACACACACTGAGTCCATTAGCATCGATGGACACAACCTGAGTGTTGAGACCAGTTTGCTTTTCTGGACCCAAACGGGTCTTGGGACCTAATCAACAAAATGAGTCCTGTTAGCACTAAGTCCAATTAGGGTCAGAAGCTCAAACCACATCCTGAGCTCGCCAAGTTCAGCCAGATTCTCAGGGCTGGGTTCGCTCGCCGCGCTCAGCTAGAGTCTCAGGAGCGAGATTGCATGCCAAGTTCAGCAAGGGATTTTGAGCCAAATCCACCCCCCAAAATCCGCCAGAGACTCTGCCCCCCAAACTGCGCACTCAGTCAGCCAGAGTCCTGGTGACCAGGACCTCATGCCAAGTTCACCTAGGAACTCTGCGCCAAAACCGAGTGGCCAATTCAGCCAGGGACACTGTGCCCAAACTGGGCGCTGAGTCAGCCAGAGTCTTAAGGCCCAGATTGTACACCAAGTTCAGTTGGGGGGCCTGTGCCCCAACCAGGCACCCAATTCACCTCGGGGCTCTGTGCCCAAACCATGACCCCAATTCAGCCAGGGACTCTGCCCCCAAAACTGCACACTGAGCCAGCCATAGTCCTGGTGGCAGGGTCCCCGTAACAAATTCAGGTAGATGCTCAGCTCTGAAACCATGTGCCCAATTCAGCCAGGGACTCTCTGCCCAAACTGCATGGTGAGCCAGCCAGAGTCTTGGGGGCCAGGAATGCACGCCAAGTTTAGCTAGGGACTCTGTGCCCAAACTGTGCACTGAGTCCGCATGCCCAATTCAGGTAGGGACCATGTGCCCAAATTGTGCACTGAGCCAACCAGTGTTCTGGGTGCCAGGATTGTACGCCAAATTCAGCAAGGAACTCTGAGCCCAAAATGCATCCTAGGCCAGCCAGAGTCCCGTGGGCCCTGGACAGCACGTCAAGTTCAGCTAGGGACTCTGCACCTAATGCGTGTGCCCAATTCTGCCAGGGACTCTGCACCCAAACTGCGTGCTGAGTCAGTCAGAGTCGCAGGGACCGAGCCAACATGCCAAGTTCAGCTAGCGACTCTGGGCCCAAAATGCGCAACCAATTCATCTGGGGATTCTGTACGCAAACAGTGTGCTGAGTCCAGCCAGAGACCCGGGGGCATGACCACATTCCAACTTCAGCAAAGGATTCTGCACCCAATCCGCACGCTGAATCCAGCCAGAGTACCAGGGGCTGGACCGCATGCCAAGTTTAGCTAGGGACTCTGCGCCCAAACCAACCGCCCTATTCAGCCAGGGACTCTGCGTCCAAACTGCACTCTGTGTCCAGCCAGAGTCCTGGGGCCCGGGACGGGACCCTAAGTTCAGGTAGGGACTCTGTGCCTAAAATGCCCACCTAATTCATCTAGGGACTCTGCACCCAATCCGCGTGCCCAATTCAGCCAGGGACTATGCACCCAAACTGCGCGCTCTGCCTGCCAATGACCTGGGGCCGCGGCCACAGACCAAGTTCAGTTAGGGACTCAGCACCCAAACCGCGTGCCCAATTCAGCCAGGGACCCTGTGCCCAAACTGCGCGCTGAGACAGCCAGAGTCCAGGGGGCCGGAAACGCACTCCAAGTTCAGTGGGGGGACTCTTGCCCAAATCGCGAGCCCAATTCAGCCAAGGACTCTGCACCTAAACAGGGAACGGGACTGCACGCCAAATACAGCTAGAGACTCTTAGCCCAAACTGTTTGGGGAGCCAGTCAGTGTCCCGTAGGCATGGACCAGATGCCAAGTTCAGCTAGCGACTCTGTGCCCAATCCGCATGCCCAAATCATACAGGGAATATGTGCCCAAACTGCGCGCTGAATCTATCCATAGTCTAGGAGCCTGGATCACACACCAAGTTTAGCTAGAGACTGTGAACAAACTGCGTGCCCAATTCAGCTAGGGATTCTGCGCCCAAACTGAGTGCTAAGCCAGCCAGAGTACAGGTGGCCAGGACCTCAAGCCCAGTTCAGCTAGCGACTCTGTGCCCAAACTGTGTGCCCAATTCAGCTAGGGATTCTGTACCCAAACCACATGCCCAATTAAGGTAGGGACTCTGCGGCCAAACTGCACTGAGCCAGAAAAAGTCCCGGGGGACAGGACCATACTCCAAGTTCATCTGGGGTCTGCACCCAAAAGTCGTGCCCAATTCAGCTAGGCACTCTGCACCAAAACCGAGTGCCCAAATTCAGCCAGGGATTATGTGCCCACACTGGGCTCTGAGCCAGCCAGAGTCTTGGTACCAGGACCACACACCAAGTTCAGCCAAGGACTCTGTGCCCAAAGTGCTTGGTGATCCAGCCAGAGTCATATTCAGCCAGGGACACTGCACCGAAACTGCCCACTGAGCCAGCCAGAATCTCGGTACCAGGACCGCACACCATGTTCAGCAAGGGACTCTACACTCAGTCCACGCACGCAGCTCTGCCAGGGATTCTGTGCCCAAACTGCGTGCTGTGTCAGCCAGAGTCGCGGGGACCGAGACCACCCACGAAGTTCAGCTAGGGACTCAGCGCCAAAACACACAACCAATTCAGCTGTAGACTCTATGCGCAAACGACGTGCTGAGTGCAGCCAGAGTGCCAGGGTTCGTGACCACACCCGAACTTCAGCAAAGGACTCTGCCTCAAAACATGTACCCAATTAACTTTGGGACTCTGCACGCAATCTGTGCACAGAATACAGCCAAAGTCTCAGGGCCAGTACCACAGGACAAGTTCAGCTAGGGACTCTGCACCCAAACCACGCACTGAATCCAGCGAGAGTCCCGAGGACTAGACTGCATGCCAAAATCAGCTATGGACTCTATGCACAAATCATGGTCTCAATTCAGCTGGGGACTCTGTGCCAAACTGCGCGCTGAGCCAGACAGAGTCCAGTGGCCCGGGACTGCAAGCCAATTTGAGCTAGGGATTCTGAGCCCAAATGGTGTCCTCAACTAATCTAGTGACTCTGCGCCCAAATTGCGTGCTGAGTCAGCCAGAGTCTCAGGAACCCAGATGCATCAAGTTCAGCTAGCGACTCTGCACACAAACCGCGCGCCCAATTCAACTAGAAACTCTGTGCCCAATTCATGCGCCCAATTCGGCTAGGGACTCTGCGGGAAAACTGTGCACTCAATTCAGCCTAGGAAGTGTGTGCCCAAAGTGCACGCCCAATTCAGCTAGAGACTTTGTGCCCAAAGCGGGCGCCCAAGTCAGCTTGGGACTCTGCGTCCAAACTGCGCACTGAGACAGCCAGAGTCCCGGGGGCTGGGACCACACGCCAAATTCAGCTAGGGACTCTGCACCTAAACCACGCGCTGAGTCCAGCCAGAGTCCCTGGGCATGGGACTGCACCCCAAGTTCAGCTAGGGACTCTGTGCCCAATCCGTGTGCCCAATTCAGCCAGGAACTATGCAGCCAACTGCCCGCTGAGTCCAGCCAGAGTCCAGGGGGCCATGAATGCATATCATGTTCAGCAACGGACTCTGCTCACCAACTGCAGGCTGAGCCAGTCAGAGTCCCGGTGTATGGGACCGCAAGCCAAGTTCAGCTAGAGAATCTGAGCCCAAAACGCGCACCCAATTCAGCTAGGGTCTCTACCCCCAAACCATGTACTGAGTCCAGCCAGAATCCCGGGTGTCATGACCACACGCCATGTTCAGCTAGGGACTCTGCACCCAAAAGGCATGTCCAATACAGCTAGGGACACTGTGAACAAACTACATGCTGGGCCAGCCAGAATCCCGGAGGCTGGGCCACAACCCAACTTCAACTAGGGACTCTGTGCCCAGAACACACACCCAATTATGCTAGGAACTCTGAGCCCAATCCACGCACTGAATCCAGCCAGAGTCCCGGGGGCCGGACTGCACGCCAAAATCAGCTAAGAACTCTGCACACAACCGCGGCCCCGATTCAGCCGGGGACTCTGCGCCCAAAGCACAGGCTTAGATCAACCAGAGTCTTGGTACCAGGAATGCACACCAAGTTCAGCTAGGGACTCTGTGCCCAAACCGCGAGCCCAATTCTGCTAGGGACTCTATACCCAATCCGCGTGCCCAATTCAGACAGGGACTATGCACCCAAACTGCAAGCTGAGTAACCAGAGTCGCGGGGACCAAGAACGCACGCCAAGTTCATCTAGGGACTCTGTACTCAAACCACGCGGCCAATTCAACCAGGGACTCTGCACGCCCAAATTGCCCGGTGACCCAGCCAGAGTCCCGGGGGCCAGGACCGAACACCAAATTTAGCTACGGAGTCTGAGCCAAAACTGAGTGCTCAATTCAGCCAGGGACTCTTATTTCCAACTGCACACTGAATCCAGCCAGAGTCCTGAGGCCCAGGAATGTACCCCAAGTTCAGCTAGGGACTCTGCGCACAAAACGCTCACCCAATTCAGCTAGGGACTATGCACCCAAACTGCGGGCCGTGCCAGTCACTGTCTTGGGGGCCGAGACCACAGACCAAGTTCAGTTAGGGATTCAGCACTCAAACTGTGTGCCCAATTCAGCCAGGGACCATGTGCCCAAACAGCAAGCTGAGTCAGCCAGAGTCCAGGGGGCCGGTACCGCACGCCAAGTTCAGCGAGGGACTCTCTCCCAAATCGTGTGCCCAATTAAAGTAGGGACTCTGCGCCCAAACTGTGCACTGAGGCAGCCAGAGTCCTGGGTATCAGGACCATACGACAAACTCAGCAAGGGACTCTGCGCCCAAAACTGGCACCCAATTCAGCCAGGAACTCTGCTCCCATACCACGCGCCCAATTTAGCCAGGGACTCAGCGCCCAAACAGCGGGCTGAGCTAGCCAGAGTACCAGGGGCTGGGACTGCAAGCCATGGTTCAGCTCAAACCGCGTGCCCAATTCAGTGAGGTTCTCTGCTCCCAAACTTTGCACTGAACCAGCCATAGTGCCAGTGGCCGAGACTGCACGCCATGCCCTGCCAGGGACTCTGCACCCAAACTGTGTGCTAAGCCAGCCAGAGTTCTGGGTGCCTGGACCGCAATCCAAATTCAGCTAGGAACTCTGTGAGCAAACTGCATGCTGAGTCCAGCCAGAGTCTCGGTGCCAGGACAGAAAGTCAAGTTCAGCTAGAGGCTATGTGCCCAAACCGCACCCCCAATTCAGCCAGGGACTCTGCACACAATCTGCGCACTTAGCCAGCCATAATCTCTGGGGCTGGGGCTGCATGCTCAATTCAGCTAGGGACTATGTGGGCAAGCTGTCCGCTGAGTACAGCCAAAGTGTTGGTGCTGAGACATCACATCAAATTCAGCTAGAGACTCAGTGTCAAAACCAGCTGCCCAATTCAGCTAGGGACTCGGTGTCCAAACTGCGTGCTGAGCCAGCAAGTGTCCGGGGAGCCAGGACCGCAAGCCAAGTTCAGTTAGAGACTCTGCACCCAAACTGCTAGCTGAGCCAGCCAGAGTCCCGGGGCCCAGGACCAAACATAAAATTCAGCTAGGGAATCTGCACCGAAACTGAGTGCCCAATTCAGCCAGGGACTCTGCATCCAAACTGCACACTGAGTCCAGCCTGAGGCCCAAAGGTCGGGACCGCAGGCCAAGTTCAGTTGGGACTCTGCGTCCAAAACGCGCACCCAATTCAGCTAGGGAGCTACGCCCAAACCGTGCACTGAGACCAGGGAGAGTCCAAGGGGACATGAATGCTCGCCCTGTTCAGTTAGGGACTCTGCATTCAAACTGTACACTGAGCCAGCCAGAATCCTGGGTGCCAGGACAACACACCAACTTCAACTGCTCCCAAATTGGGTGCCCAATTCAGCTAGGGACTCTGTTCCCACACTGCACATCAAATTCAGACTGGGACTCTGCGCCCAAACCACATGCCCAATTCAGCCAGGGACTGTGAAACCAAACTGCTGGCCGTGCCAGCCAATGTCCCGGGGGTAAGGACCACAGGCCAAGTTCAGTTCGGGATTCTGCACCCAAACCAAGTGCCCAATTCAGCCAGGGACCCTGTGCCCAAACTGCACGCTGAGCCAGCCAGAGTAAAGGGGGCTAGGAACACACGGCAAGTTCACCTTGGGATTCTGCGCCCAATCTGTGCACCCAATTCTGCCAGGGACTCTGCGCCCAAACTGCGCGCTGAGTCAACCATAGTTGTTGGGACCTAGACCACACACCAAGTTCAGCTAGCGACTCTGCGCCCAACCCGCACTCCCCATTCAGCCAGGGACTCTGCACCGAAACTGTGCGCTGAGCCAGCCAGAGTTCTGGGGTCCGGTACTGCACGCCAAATTCAGCTAGGGACTCTGCCCTTAAACCTCAGGCCAGTTCATCTAGGGAATCTGCATTCAAACTGGGCCCTGAGCCAGCAAGAGTCCCCAAGGCCGGGAACACACATCAAGTTCAGCTAGGAAATGTGCACCCAAACCGCGTGCTGAGTCCAGTCAGAGTTCCATGGGCCATGACTGCACAAAATGTTCAGCCAGGGAATCTGCACCCAATCTGAGCACTGAGCCAGGAGAGTCTCACGGGCCAGAACGCACACCAAGCTCAGCTAGGGACACTGGTCCAAACCGTGCTTCCAATTCAGCCCAACTTGGCGCCCAAACTGCTTGCTTAGTCAGCTGTGGTCCCGGGGGCCGGGACTGCAGGCCAAGTTCTGCTAGGGACTCTGCACCCAAAACACACACCCAATTCAGCTAGGGACTCTGTGCCTAAGCCGTGTGCTGAGACCTGCCAGAGTCTTGGGGCCAAGACTGCACGCCAAGTTCAGCTAGGGACCCTGCGCCCAAACCACGGACACAAGTCAGCTATGGACTCTTTCCCCAAACTGTCCGGTGAACCAGCCAGAGTCTCAGGGACCAGACCACCAGCCAAATTCAGCTATGGACTCTCCGCCCAAACCACGAGCACTATTCAGCCATGGACTCAGCCATGGACTCTGTACCCAAACTGTCTGCTGAGCCAGCCAGAGTCCTGGGGGCCAGGACCAAACGCTAAATTCAGATAGGGACTCTGCGCCCAAACTGTGCGCTGAGGCAGCCAGGGTCCTGGGGCCTGGGACCACACCCCAAGTTCAGCTAGGGAGTCTGTGCCTAAAACGCACACCCAATTCAGCTAGGGACTCTATGTCCAAACTGTGCACTGAGCCAGCTAGAATCCCTGGGGCCGGGACAGCATTCCAAGTTCAGCTAGGGACTCTGAGCCAAAAACGCGCACCCAATTCACCTAGGGACTCTGCACCCAAACCGCGTGCTGAATCCAGCCAGAATCTCTAGGCCAGAACTGCACGCCAAATTCAGCTAGTGACTGCACCCAAACCGCGCGCCCAATTCAGCTAGGGACTCTGTGCCCAAAAGGCGCTGCCAATTCTGCTAGGGATTCTGCGCACAAATTGCGCGCTGAGCCAGCCAGAGTCCTGCATTGCATGACAAGTTCAGCCAAGCTCTCTGTGCCCAAAACATGCACCCAATTCAGCCAAGGACTATGCACCCAATCTGCACGCTGAGGCCAGTTTGAGTCTTGGTGCGAGCTGCCCACTTAGTTGAGATTGGGTCGCGGGGCCAGAATCTTGCAGAGTTCCTTCTCCCGCAGCACTTCATACTGGTCACCTTGCCAATTGCCTCTGTTGGAGGGTTCCCAGCTGCAAACCTCAGCTGCGGCCACTGCTGCTCTGGTCCAAGAACTTCTGCACTCCTCTCGTTTGCATAGGTACGCAGGTTTTCTGTATTTTGGGCCTTTTGTACTGAGGAGTACTCCTGCCGTAGTGGGTTAGGGAGCTTGATGTTACTGGTTACGAATTCCGTCCAATTCCCTGAATTGTTTACTGGAGTTTCTAAACAGGGTCCACCCTGCTCGCCGCCATCTTGGATCTCATCCGAGATATTCAATTTCTTATACTGTTGAAATCTATTTTTTTTTCCTCTAGATTTATGGTTATTATACTCTACATTCAATCTCAAAAAGGTAGAAATTACTGCCATGGGAATATTTTTGGCATTAAATTAAGAATATGACTAACTCCTTAAATTGCCTGACACTGCATCTAAAAACACATGGCTAGGAGCCATCTATTTATAACTTCCACACCATGTTGCCTATGGACAGTCTCACAGCTGGCAGCCATTTTGGTTGTGGAGACTCAAGCTTCTTTATTGAAGGCTGCCAAAAACTTTTGGTTGCCTTAATTAGCACTAAGGGCATCCTCTATCCTTAAAGCTAGCTTTTGATGTTCAGTCTCAATGATGGAATGTGGTCAAATCAGCAAGAATGCCAATCCCTCAATGAACCGTATCTATGATTAAAAGTTTTGCTTTGAGATTAGCTCAGAAATATATTTAAACTTACACTATTAACTCATGAAATTCACTGCCAGCTAAATCAGTGAATCAGGTGCCTGATAATTAATGAAACAATTCTTAGAGAATGATGCCCCAATCCCAAAGTTGGGTTGGAAAGTTTAGGTAATATTTTGATTACAGCATACTTCATATCAACTTTTTTTGTTTGTTTGTTTGTTTTTCAAGACAGGGTTTCTCTGTGTAGCCTTGGCCATCCTGCATCCTGGACTCACTTTGTAGACCAGGCTGGCCTCGAACTCACAGCGATCTGCCTGCCTCTGCCTCCCGAGTGCTGGGATTAAAGGCATGCACCACCATGCCCAGCTACATATCAACTCTTTTAAGGTATTGTGCCTATATAATTCTTTTTTAATATATTTTATTAATTTATTCTTATTACATGTCAATGGTTATCCTATCCCTTATATCCTCCCATTCCTCCCTCCCTTCCATTTTCCCCTTACTCCCCTCTCCTATGACTGTGACTGAGGGGGACTTCCTCCCCCTGTATATGCTCAGAAGATAGCAAGTCTCTTTTTGGTAGCCTACTATCCTTCCTCTGAGTGCCAATAGGTCTCCCCATCCAGGGGAAGTGATCAAATATGGGGCACCAGAATTCGTGTAAAAGTCAGACCCCACTCTCCACTCAATTGTGGAGACTGTCTTGTCCATTCGCTAGATCTGGGTAGGGATTTAAAGTTTACTGAATGTACTCTCCTTGGTTGGTGCCATAGTTTGAGCAGGACCCCTGGGCCCAAATCTGCCTATCATAATGTTCTTCTTGTAGGTTTCTAGGACCATCTAGATCCTTCTACTTTACCATTCTCCCATGCTTCTCTCATCTAGAGTCCCTACAGGATGTCCTCCCTTTTGTCCCAGTTTCCTGGTAAGTGAAGACTTTCATGGGACATGTCGCTTTGGCTAGTGTGCAGATATAAGTGAGTATATACCATTTGACTCTTTTTGCTTCTGGGTTAACTCACTCATAATGATAATTTCTAGTTCAATCCATTTGTCCACAAATTTTGGGAATTCCTTGTTTTTAATAGCTGAGTATCTTTATCTATTCTTTTACTGAGGAACACTTAGACTGTTTCCATGATCTGGCTATTATGAATAAGGCTGCTATGAACATGGTTGAGCAAATGTTCTTGTTGTGTGCTGGAACATATTCTGGGTATATTCCAAGGAGTGGAATAGCTGAGTCTTGAGGAAGCCCTATTCCCAGTTTAATTCTTAAAAATGATATGTGTAGTTCCATTTCTTTTAAAGGCTCTTATCACAACTGTCTAGGATAATTAAATCTTATGGTTTGGTTAAGTGCTAATTCAGTTAATTATGGGTGTTTTGTAAAATAGCCATACAATTTATAGTGAAAAATGAGCAATTAAGATTTACTAAAACTAGAAAGACATGATCCTAACACTTATCTGCAGATTATAGATTATAACATCCTGTTTTATGTTTGTAAAATGTAGTTTAGAGCAGAAAGCTAGAGGCATACATATATTGGTCAGAGATATGTTGACCCTCAAAGTTTTCAGAGAACAGCTGAATATGGCATTAAATATATTTAAACTAATTGTGAGAGAGAATCCTACATCTTAACAGTAACTCCCCAAGGTCTCAGAATATTTTGACATAGAATGATGTATATTAAGGTAGCATTAGTATGCTCAGAGCCTTCATAGATACATTGGCACAAGTTGGTAAAACCAAAAATACTTGGGTTGTATTTTTCTTTGAAGAGCTAGGATTTATTTATTTTCTCCTTTTAAAAATTATTATTATTATTTATTCACATTACTTTCCAATTGTAATCCTCTTGCTCTTATCTTCCTGTTCTCACTCTCCCTTTTCTGCTCATCGAGACAGATACTGGGGACTCATAGCCGGACTCTGGGTAAAGAGCTGTGAGTTGCATGGAAGAGTTTGGGGATGGAAGGATGGGGATGGGGTTTGTCAGGAGCTCCACACGGAGACTATCAATGCTGGCAGATCTGGACCCAGAGGGCCAGCACAAACTGATGCACCAGCAAAAGACATTGCAAGCAAAGGACCTACCCCATTCAGATGTAGCTGACGGATTGCTCAATTGGTAAATGGGGAAAGGGTGTGTGGGGGGAAAGGGGATTGCCTCTGAGAAGAACTATGGCGCCCAAATGATTTGATCACTGCCCCTTAGCGGAGAGGCCCCCGCGTGGGAATACAGAGGAAGTGTATGCAGGCTATCAGGATGAGACCTGTGGACAGACGGATGGGGAGGAGGACCCCAAAAAAACAAAAAAAAAAAAAAAAAAAAAAAAAAAAAAAAAAAAAAAAAAGAATATTTTGACATTGCATATGACTTCAATGCTTGAATTGTGGTTTCCAACAATTGAACAAAACAGTCACCAATGTCTCACCATCTCACACTCTGTTAGGGATCAGCCTAACTGTGAAGAACCTGTAAACCAGGAGAGTCATTGTTCTACATTGATGAAAGTGGGGTGAGTTTAATCTCTTTCTGTTCTCCTTCCATGGAAACATCTTCTCATCTTCTGTAATGTAGTGCCTGATGGCCAGACTGTATGTGGCAATGATACCATGTTACCACAGGAGACAACTTGGGTAAATGTCTAGCTACCAGGGTATGACTAGTCATCTCTGTCATTTTAATTGGTACATAAATTTGTTTAGGTTACAATTCATTTTTCTCAGGCCTCTGATTACATTGATAGCTAAGCTAATGGTAGTTTGACAGTTAGAAGACAATTATATCCACTCTTCATATATTAGTAAAAATATTAGCATGTTAAAACTATGTAGTATGTCTGCTCTTATTTAAATGTCAAATATGCTTGCCTTGCTCACAGTCTTCATGTTAAGTGGTAAACAGTTTTCGGTATTTTTATTCATCTGTCTTTGGAAGACTTCACCCAGTACTCAACTTCCTGTGTCTATTGGATAATAAGTGAAATTTTAAAGGGTGTAGTTTATATAAAGTCTGATAATGTAAACATTAAATTATGCAAATCAAAAGTATTTGAGGGTCTGAGAAAATGTTTAAGGCTTGATAAATGCAAGCTATAAAAGAAATATTTGAGGATATAGGAAAATGTTTAAATGTTGGTAAGTGCAAATTAAAGGATCTTAATGGATGTCTTAGGGTACATAAATGCAAGTTGCAGATGTAAAATATATGAAAATTTAGATCAATAGAGTTATAATTAACTGGCAGAGTGTTGCATGCTTATTATTCAGTCCCAAGCTCAGTATTTAATTTCTCTTTGGCTGGATTATGAACACAGAAATAAGTGTGCTTCTTACGTTGCTAAAAACCAGTCTGTCTTATATGTACATCAAGTCTTCTGGACTGTTAAAATAATGTTATGCTTTTCCTGGGTTTCAAAGGCATAAGTCTACTCCAGCTGTCTTATAGACACAATTTTAACTTCTGTTCTTAACCTGTATTTGTCTCTGAAGATTTTTACCTACCAACCAGACTCTACCCAGAGCTACTAAGATCTGCACCTGCTGGAAAATGATTTAAACCTGTCAAACATATATGAGTACTTAATGTTTCCTCAACTGGATCAGCTAAACAGATCCTTTTGATAAATGCTCACCTTTGACTAGCCATTCTAGGTCCCAATAACAGTCCCCCTAATATCCGCAAGAAGAAGTTACAGAAGAGAATGACCTTGCCCATTGCCCTACTTTATAGGCTGAAATGCTAAATAAAGAGCAACTCTTTGGCATAAGAGAAAAATGGCTACAAGAATATAGGCACTTAGTTCTGTTTAAATCAGCCATTCTTTTTGGCCCCCTTATATCAAGCAAAGATTAAGCACCATACAGCTAATGATCATGATGGTGTAGTACCTGGCCCTACAATGGGCTAACACAGAGGAATAAGTTTCGTGACAACCAATGATTACACTTTCACTTAACCTGTCAGAGGAGTGGAATGAGATATCAGGAGAACTAAAATTTGATTTCAGAGTGAGTAGTGCAAAGATTAAGAACTAGGCCTGGCTATATTAGTGGCTGTGCATGTGGCATTTGAATGACTGTGAGTTGGGCCAGCTTGGGACCCAAGGGATGTTCTCAGCTACTGGGCATGGTTCACCAACACAGTGGCTGGACTCAGGTGCTGCAGTACCATGAGGCACTGGCACTTAACTCATTATAGTATCTGATAACCCCTATGTTATAAAATGGAACTTCCATAACTGTATTGAGGATTATCTCAGTGATCTTCCTAGAAAGAGGATCTCTAATTTCACCAGTAAGAACATTAAGGAGGTTAAGAAATCTCCAAAATGGTTACTTAGATAAGTAGTTTGACAAGCCATGAAAAGCCCAGATAAACTGTGCAAGGTGCTCTACCACAGAAAGTTAGTTTGCTATCTCTTCCCAAAATTCTGTTATATAACTAAGTAGTCCCCTAAAAGTGGGGGCTATGACATGACAAACAAAGAAAATAGACTGGCTTTTGCATGCTATCTGCCCAGAAATTTACTCTATGATAGTTGAATATTTGTGATTAATGCCAGTGATATTGGTTCCTCACAGACAGAAAGCGCATCATCAAAATACAATATTTTCTTCTCTAAGGTTTCTCAGGATGAAGAAACAATGGTCCAAGTTCAATTCAGCAGGAATTTGAGGTTGAATGTGGCTTTGCCTTTCTGGAGATAAAGTAGTGGAACTGAACTTGTTGCTTATTTAGTGAAGATAGAAGACTTTGTAGTTGTGATAGATTGCTTCCTATTCTAACCAACAGTTTACAGGAAGAAAGACAGTTTATCTCACTTGGTTGCTATGTATAATTACTTGCTCTAGTAAAGTCTTTACTTCCAATCAAATTTTAAAAATACATAATAATTCACTTAAACTGGCTTCAAGCAGTAATAAAAAGGTGGTGGTCAGAACTCTCACCTAAATCAGAAATTATAAGTGATGGAAAATTAAGATTTTAAAGCAACAGTTGAATAGATTATGGGAACAGGAAAACTATCTTACTTTGGTTCCAGAATATACTGGTAATAAAACTAAGTGTGTAGATGCTTATTTATTACAACTGAATTGAGACATTTCATTTTCTAAAGAGCTTTTTGGTCATTCAGACAGTGCTGGATTATATGATTTACAAAAGTTGCTATCTTCTGAGAAGTGTGAACTGTGGAAGAAATAAAACCAACTTTTATATTATAAAAAGCAACATAATAATACCACTAATAAAATCTTAACAACTTATTTCACATTGAAATGGAAATATCCAGAAAGAATAGCTTCAACTTCAATGAGGTTATAGTGCACTATGAAGACTGTTCACCTTTGTTGCATGCAGAACTTATATGGCTACTTGGTAACATTGTTTATAAACTGTTGGGTCCTATCATAAGAATATAATTTATAGTATGCAAAAATCAAGTCAGGACTTATTACCAAGAACTGTAAAGACCAATCGTTAAATTTATTGTGTTTTGTGAAGAAAAACGTAAATGTGTGCAGCTGTTTATTTATGTTAAAAAGACTTTGAAAGCCTTATTAAAATTAAAATTCAAAGTAATATTAAATTTTTTGTCCACACTCATACCATGTACAAATGCCTTAATTATTGGTAAGCCAATGTGTTATAATACAAATATCTCTTTTTTAAAAAATTTAAAGCATCCATTCTTCTGGCATGATAAAATCATGGAATTAAACCAGAGGTTTACACTCATGTAGAAGGCTGTTGTTGAAATACATTCCACATCATTTTTCAAACTTGATATATTTTAGTATATCTGATTTTTTCCTATAATCTTCATATTATGTTTGTAAGTGTCATCCTTAGATAAAGAAAAAAGGTGAATATGTATTTATATGAATGTTTAACTGGAAATGTTCATGGAGTTGGCCAATTTGTATTCACTTTTTACTATATAAAGAGTTATAATATTTTTCTATTCTGTTACATTTAAACTTCATTTGGGTAAATTTACTAAATATTTCTAGTTTTTTATTTTATAATTCTAATATTATATGAAATCTAATTTTTGATCACTAAATGTATTCTGAAAAGTTACATGTAATGTTTCAGAATTGTTTACAATTCACATTGACATTGTACTTTAAGTTCCAAACATTGTACTTTATGTTTCTTTGCATCATATCACTACCTACTGTAATGATTTATATGAAATTCCAACAAACTGTATGCGAGTGTATTTTGAGTTTTCTTTTTTAATATAACCATTTTCAGTATCAGTGTAATCAATTCTGGAATTTAACTGTTTGGATTGAACCTGTCTTAAATGGAATTTTAATTGAATACCACTCCTGCTGAGCCATCTATCACCTTTCTTTGATAAGGCTTGCTAGCTTCCAGAACAGATAAATGGATTTTCTCTTCATATCTCAATGTACATCTTTAACACTTAAACAGTGACTACAAGAAGACTCACCAGCATCTTTTCTTGCTATGAAAATGTTTAAAGTGTTAGTTATATTGTTTTGTACAGCTATTACTCCAGATCGCTATGTACTCCATAAAATGGATATTGGTTGTAGTAATTGATTTTTATAGTTTCCAATTATAGCCATTCCAGATGACCATAAATTTTTGATTGACAGATGAGGTATCTAAGAAGTCATTTTTCAGGATGAGTGAATTTCATAACCCTCCATCATCTCTTAAACGTTACAATGGAAAATACAGTCTTTCTTTCTTCTTATTCCTTTAGCTTTTGATATCTTTTTTTGCTGTTATTGTTTTATTTATTTATTTATTTATCTATTGAGACAGGGATTCCCTGTGTAGCTTTGGCTGTCCTGCTCTCCTGGACTTACTTTGCAGACATGGCTGGCCTCAAACTCACAATGATACATCTGCCTCTGATTCCTGAGTACTTCTTTTCATTTTCTTATTGAACCATTTGGACAGGCTAATGTGGTTTGGTTGTAGTGTGATGCTAATTAGACTAAAGATTTGTGTCTCCTCCTTTTAAATTCATTACCTTTTCACATTCACAAAGTAATTCTATGGCTTCTTATTACATCTTCCTTTTTGGTATTCACCTAATAAATTCAACTTGTGATAAAACACAAAGAAAAAGGAAATAAAAAAGAAATAGGCCTACAGGAAATAATCTGGCCAGCTGCAGGGAGGAAACAGTAACCGGTCTTGTTGCATTCCACTCCACCCACAGGATATAGGGTTGCTAGGAAACCAAACGAGAACTGTTTGTAATTTTGCACCATGTCACATACAATCATTTTAAAGCACAATATCCTTTTCATATCTCAACCAATGGGAGCACACCAGGATGAAACTCCTGTAGTTTGGGTATGCTGGGAGGAAAAGGAACCTGTAAATTTACCATCACCAACGTTTCAGGCTCTTTCTGGATACCATTGTGTTGGTGAGAGTCAGAGACAGGATGGGATGGAAAATTAAGGATACTCTTGTAGTTGCATTTGTATTGAGTCCTGGTGGTCTTTTGTGGGTCTCACAATATGGGCACAACATGGCCAGCTTAGCCTGCTTCTCAAGTCCCAGAATTGGGAGAAATATTCTCTCTCTCTCTCTCTCTCTCTCTCTCTCTCTCTCTCTCTCTCTCTCTCTCTCTCTCTCTCTCTCACACACACACACACACACACACACACACACACACACACATAAACACACAAATTAGAACAAGATAGACAGCTACTGGAGAACAGTGTCTTCTTTTAACTCTGTCACATACACACATACACAACCACACACATGCACACACACACACACACACACACACACACACACACAAATGCACAAAGTAAACACTCCTAAATAAAGATTTGGAGTTACACCTAGACTTGTATTTAATAATCTTTTTTATTCACAAATAGATTTAATCATTCCCCTCTGAACATCTGAGTACTTTAGAGAACTTACACATCACCATTTCAGTCAATAGACTATATGCACTCCCTCACAACACTGGATATTTAAAACAATTATCCCTTTAATCTCAACACTCAGGAAGCAGAATGAATCCTGAATCTTGGCATAGTGAAGTACATCTGTAATTACATCCCATTTCTGGAAAGACAGTAATATATGAATTCCTGAAGAATATATGAACAACTAGCAAGCAGTTCTAAGCATGTTGAGATTTTCTCTCAAAAACTTTGGAGAGTTACTTAGGAAGACACCTCATAATAACCTCTGATCTCTAAATGTAAACATATGTTTACACGTACACACACATTCATGCATGTACACATGAATGCATACACCTGTGATTACAAATGTGTACACACAAATTGCAATAAGATAAAAGTGAATTCAAATACCAACTTTCGGAGATCCAAGATGGTGGCAGGCAGTACGGAGCGTGTTTAGAAGCTCCAGTAAACAATTCAGGGAATTACACAGAATTCTGAACCAGGAACACCGAGGTCCCCACACAACTGTAGCAGGAGTGCTCCACGGTTCGAAGAGACCAGGATGCAGAGGAACTGCATGCCCCTGCACATGGGAGGAGTGCAGATTTTCTCAGATCAGAGCGGCAGTGGCAGCAGGCAGCAGTGGCAGCAGCAGTGGCAGTGGCAGTGGCAGTGGCAGTGGTGACGGCAGCAGCGACTGAGGTTTGCAGCTCGGAGCCCTCCAGCGGAGGCGATTGTTGTGGTGAGCAAGGGGAGTTGCTGTGGGAGAGGGGACTCTGGGCAGGATTAGGGCTGCGCAATGCCCTGAAACCCAAACTGTACTCGGCAGGCACTTCAGCCTCTGAGTCCCAAGCTCAGCTCATTGTGCAGTTCCGCCATGGAGACTCTAGCTCAGCTCAGCATGCAGTTCTGCCTGTGCAGTTCTGCTGCTGTGATGCAGGCTGAACTCAGCTCATAGATTTGGCCCAGAGTCCCTAGCAGGACTTGCCTGGCAGACTGGGTCCAGAGACTCTAGCTGAGCTTTGTGTACTTTGCGGCCATGAGACTCTGGCTGGACTCTCTGTGCAGTTTAGGCCCAGAGTCCCTTGCTGAATTCAGCATGCAGTGTGGGTCCAGAGTCCTTGGCTGAGCTCAGTGCATAATTCTGCCCCTGAGACTCAGGTGGAGATCGACGTGCAGTTTGGGGCCAGAGGCCCTAACTGAACTTGGCAGGTAGATTGGGCACAGAGACTCTAACTGAGCTTTTTGCACAGTCCCTGCCCTGAGATTCTGGTTGGACCCTGTGTGCAGTTTTTGTCCAGAATTCCTGGCTAAGCTTGGCGGGAGGTTCGGTCCCGAGACTATAAGTGACCATGGCACACACTTTGGGCACAACGAACCTAGTTGACCTTGGCACACAGTCTCAGCCCTGAAACTGTGGCGGGATTCTGCATGCATTTTGGGCCCAGAGTACTTAGCTGAGATCAGCAGATGATTTGGGCCCTGAGAATCTAGTGGAGCTTGGTGCATGGTTTGGGCCAGTATCCTTGACTGGTCTTGGCAGGGGACCCAGAAGGATGTGGACACTTTTAATTGACCGCTCATTCAGAGACCCAGAATGATTGCAGGAGCCACAGTACAGGGAAACTGAGGATCACTGGCTGTGAGAGTCCAAAATGACAGAGCTAGCCTCCTGCTATCCATACCAGTGAAGCATCAGAGCTTCCAGCCTAGAGAATTCATGAGAAAACAGGTGAATCAATCATCAGACTCTCTACACCCAACTCTGGAAGCTAACCAACAAAAACAGTGATGGTAAGATGTCTAAAAGACAGCGTAAAACATACACAAAAAAACCCAAGGCAATATGGCGTCTCCAGATCCCAGCTACCCCAAAGAAAACAACCCAGAGAACTCAAACACAATGGAAATACAAGAAAATGACCTCAAATCCTTAGTCATGAGGATGATAATGGTGGAAACAAATGAAATTTGTAACCAAATGCAGGAAGACGCAGCCAAACAGGTGAGACACATAAAAGAAGCCCATAGAGTGGAATTGGAAAATATTCAGGAAAATACAAACAACCAGATGAAAAAAATCAAGAAAATCATTCAAGCTCTGAAAACCTATAAAGAAGCAATAGAAGAAACTCAGGAATATACAAAGAATCAGATGAAAGAAATAAAAATATCAGCTCAAGATCTGAAGATGAAAATGGATTAAATGATAAACACAAAAACAGAAGAAAAACGAGAAAATGAGGCCTGAGAGAAGAAGGCGAGCAACACAGAGACAAGCTTTTCTAACAGAATCCAAGAGATGGAGGAACGAATCTCAGGCCTGGAAGATACAATCACAGATTTTGAAGCAACCATTAAAGAAAATGCTAAATCTAGAAAAATCCTGACACAAATAATCCAAGAAATCAAGGACACCATGAAAAGAAGAAATCTGATGATGATAGGCAATGAAGGAAGAAAAGATGCCAGACTCAAAGGCCCAAAAAATATTCTCAACAAAATAATAGACAAAAACTTCCCCAATCTGAAGAAAGAGATGCCTACAAACATACAAGAGGCCTACGGAACACCAAATAGAATAGACCAGTAAAGAATAACTGCTCCTCACATAATAATCAAAACACAAAATATACAGAACAAAGAAAAAATATTAAAACCTGCAAAAGATAAGAACCAAATAACATTTAATGGCAAACCTATCAGAATTACACCCAACTTCTCAGTAGAGACCATAAAAGCCAGAAGGGCCTGGACAGACATCCTCCAAAACCTGAGAGACCACAGATGCCAGGCCAGTCTAATTTACCCAGCAAAACCATCAATAACCATTGATGGAGAAAACAAAATATTCGATGAAAAATATTCAAATAATACCTATCCACAAATCCAGCCTTACAGAAGTTACTAGAATGTAAACTCCACGCCAAAGGAACAAGCTACAACCAAAACTAAACATAAAATATATAAATACACCATCGCAAAAATACAACCACACAAATGCTCTATTGGAACTAACTTCAAAATTGAAACTCTTAACAGTCACTGGTCATTAATATCTTTCAATATCAATAGTCTCAATTGTCCAATAAAAAGACACAGACTAACTGAATTGATGCAGAATAAGATCCAACATTCTTCTGCATTCGAGAAATACATCTCACCCATAATGATAGGCATTACCTTAGGGTAAAAAGTTGGAAAAAAATACTCCAAGCAAATGGTCACAAGAAGCAAGCAGGCATACCCATTTTAATATCGAACAAAATAGACTTTCAACCAAAATTAATCAAAAGGGATGAGGAAGGACACTTCATACTCATCAAAGGTAAAGTCAACCAAGATGACATCACAATTCTGAACATCTATGCTCCCAATACAAGGGCACCCACATTTATAAAAGATCTGCTAATGAAGCTTAAACCACACATCGATCCCCACACAATAATAGTGGGAGACTTCAACACCCCACTCTCACGGAAAGATAGGTCATCAATAAAGAAACCAAGCCGAGAAATAACATCATTAACCAATGCCATGAGTCAAGTGGATCTAACAGATATCTATAGAACCTTTCATCCAAACAAGAAGGAATATAACTTCTTCTCTGCACATCATGGAACCTTCTCCAAAATTGATCACATCATAGGTCACAAAGAAAGTCTCAACAGACATGAAAGGATAGAAATAATACCTTGTATCCTATCAGATCACCATGGTCTTAGACTTTAATTCAACAACAATAAAAATCACAAAAAGCCTACACGTACATGGAAACCAAACAATTCCCTGCTAAATGACACCTGGGTCAGGGAAGAAATAAAGAAAGAAATGAAAAAGTTTCTCAAATTCACTGAAAATGAAGTAACAACATATGCAAATTTGTGGGATACATTGAAAGCAGTGATAAGAAGAAAATTCATAGCATTAAGTGCCTTTAAAAAGAAATTGGAAGCATCGCACATAAGCATCTTAATGACACAACTGGAAGCCCTAGAAAAAAAGAAGCAGAAACCCCTAAGATGAGTAGACATCTGGAAATAATCAAACTCAGGGCTTAAATTAACGAATTAGAAACCAAGAAAACAGTCCAAAGAATCAAAAAAACCAAGAGCTGGTGCTTTGATAAAATCAACAAGATAGACAAACCATTAGCCAAACTAACTAAAAGGCAGAGAGACAGTATTGAAATCAACAAAATCAGAAATGAAAAAGGAGACATTACAACAGACACTGAAGAAATACAAAGAATCATAAGATCCTACTTTGAAGGCATATATGCCACAAAAAATTGAAAATATAAGAGAAATGGACACTTTTCTTGATGAATTTCACTTGCCAAACTGAGTAAAGAACAGATAAACAAGCTAAATAGTCCCATTTTCCCTACAGAAATAGAAGCAATCAATGATAGTGTCCCAACCAAAAAAAAGGCCAGGCCAGATGGTTTCAGTGCAGAATTCTACCAGACCTTCAAGGGGGCTTTAATACCGATACTCTTCAAGCTACTCGATAAGATAGAAATGGATGAAACATTACCAAATTCATTCTATGAAGCCATAGTCACATTGATACCTAAACCTCACAAAGACCCAACAAAGAAAAAGAATTTCAGACCAATTTCTCTTATGAACATTGATGCAAAAATACTCAATAAAAAAATACTTGCAAAAAAATACAAGAACGCATCAAAGATATCATTCATCATGACCAAGTAGGCTTCATTCTAGGCATGCAGGGATGGTTTAATATACAGAAATCCATCAATGTAATTCACCATATAAATAAACTGAAAATAAAAAACCACAGGACCATCTCCTTAGATGCAGAAAAAACATTTGATAAAATCCAACATCCATTCATGTTTAAAGTTTTGGAAAGATCAGGGTTACAATGGACTTTCCTCAACATAATAAAGGCTCCATATACCAAGCCAATAGCCAAAGTCAAATTTAGTGATGAGATACTCAAGGAAATTCCCCTAAAATCGGGAACAAGGCAAGGCTGCCCATTCTCTCCATATCTCTTTAATATAGTATTCAAAGTTCTAGCCAGAGCAATAAGAAAATAAAAGGAGATCAAGAGTTTCCAAATGGGAAAGGAGGAAGTCAAATTATCAGTATTTGCAGACGATATGATAGTCTACATAAATAATCCTCAAAATTCCACCAGAGAACTACTACATCTGATAACACCTTCAGCAAATTGGTTGGATACAAAATTAATGCAAAAAAGTCTGTAGCCTACCTATATACAAATGACAACTTGAAGAGGAAGAAATTAGGAAAACCACACCCTTCAAATTAGCCACAAGAAATAAAAATACTTAGGGGTTACTCTCACAAAGAAAGTGAAAGACTTGATTGAAAAAATTTTCAAAACTCTGAAGAAAGAGATTGAAGATGACATGAGAAGATGGAATGATCTTCCTTGCTCATGGATCAGGAGAATTTACATAGTAAAAATGGCCATCTTACCAAAAGCAATCTACAGATTCAATGCAATCCCTATCAAAATATGTACACAATTTTTCAAAGACATTTAAGGTTCAATTCTGAACTTCATATGGAAAAACCAAAAACCAAGAATAGATAAAACAATCTTGTACAATAAAAGATCATCTGGAGGAATCTCCATACCTGATCTCAAGCTGTACTATAATGCAAAAGTAATTAAAACAGCATGGTACTGGCACAGCACCAGGCTGGTTGATCAGTGAAATTTAATCAAAGTCTCAGAAATGAATCCACACACATATGGTGACTTGATTTTTGACAAAGAAGCCAAATCCATTCGATGGAAAAAGGATAGCATGTTTAACAAATGGTGCTGATCTAACTGGATGTCTATGTGTAAAAAATGCAACTGGACCCATATTTGTCACCTTGCAGAAAACTTAAATCCAAGTGGATCAAAGACCTCAACATAAAACTAGAGACACTAAATCAGATAGAAGAAAAAGTGGGGAAGAGCCTGGAACACATTGGCACATGAGACAACTTCCTGAACAGAACATCAGCAGCCCAGGCATTAATGCCAACAATTAATAAATGGGACCTCATGAGGCTGAGAAGCTTCTGTAAGGCAGGAGAAACTTTCAAGTGAAAAATGCGACAGCCTACAGACTGGAAAAAGACCTTCACCAATCCTACATCTGACAAAGTCTAATATCCAAATACATAAAGAACTCAAGAAATTAAACACTACCAAACCAAATAACCGAATTGAGTAATGGGGCTTGGAACTAAACAGAGAAATCTCAACAGAGGAATAACAAATGGCTGAGAAACACTTAAAGAAATGCCCAACCTCCTTAGTTATCAGGGAAATGCAAATCAAAACAACTCTGAGATTCCACCTTACTCCCATCAAAATGGTTAAAATCAAAAATTCAAGTGACACCACATGCTGGCAAGAATGTGGAGAGAGTGGAACACTCCTTCATTGCTGGTGGGAATGCAAACTAGTACAGCCACTCTGGAAATCTATCTGGTGCTATCTCAGAAAAATGGGAATATGGCTTCTGCAAAACCCAGCTATTCCACTCCTTGGAATATACCCAGAAGATGTTCCAGCACACAACAAGAACATTTGTTCAACCATGTTCATAGCAGCTTTATTCATAATAGCCAGAACATGGAAACAGCCTAAGTGTCCCTCAGTAGAGGCATGGATAAAGAGTCTGTGGTACATTTACACTTTGGAATACTACTCAGCTATTAAAAACAAGGAATTCCAGAAATTTGTGGACAAATGGATTGAAGTAGAAATTATCATAATGAGTAATTTAACCCAGAAGCAGAAAGAGTTAAATGGTATATACTCACTTATATCTCTACACCAGCTCAAGGGGCATGTACCATGAAAGTCTTCACTAACCAGGAAACTAGAAGAGAGGGGAGGTCATCCTATTGGGACTCTAGGTAAGAGAAGCATGGGCAGATGGCAAAGTTAAAGGATCCAGAGGATCCTAGAAACCTACAAGAAGAACATTATGATAGGCAGATTTGGGCCCAGGGATCCTGTTCAAACTATGGCACCAGCCAAGGACAATACAAGCTGTAAACTTCAAACCCCTACCCAGATCTAGCCAATGAACAGGACATTCTCTACAATTGAGTGGAGAGTGAGGTCTGACTTTCACACGTACTCTGGTGCCTCATATTTGACCATGTCCCCTGAATGGGAAGACCTAGTTGTACTCAGAGGAAGGATAGCAGGCTACCAAGAAGAGACTTAATATTCTATGAGCATATACAGGCAGAGGAAGTCCCCCTCAGCCACAGTCATAGGGGAGAGGAGTAAGGGGAAAATGGCAGAAGGGAGAATGGGAGGGTACAAGGGAGGGGATAGCTATTGAGATGTAATATGAATAAATTAATAAAATAAAATTTATAAAAAACTCTTTCCTTTTTGAGTTGTTTTAGTCAGAACATTTTACTACCACAGCATGAAAGAAGCTCAGATATGCATATTTCATTTTGGCTGATTTCCCCACCCCACTCTCATTTATTTTCCCCACTTCTGCTTTCCTAATATATTATTTTGCCCCCAAAATTCCCATTTCATTTATTCTGCTATCTTCTACATCCCCAATTCCATCGTTTTTCCTGAAATTTTCATCATTTTTTAATTCTGCTGAATAATGTCCCACTATATATGACATATATCCATTTTTTGTTTGTAGATATTTATGTTTTCTCCATGTCTTCACTGTTACAAATCAACAAAGATGTGCAACTATCTCTTTGGTTGGCTAAAGCATCCTTTGGGAGCAGGCGCAGGAAAAATATAGCTGAGCCATGTAACTTCTCATTTTTTTCTTTGGAGATGCCAGCACATTGGTTCCCAAAGAGGTGTACCATAATTTCACTCTCACTATCAGCATACAGGTCACTCTTTCCCTACATATTCACCACTATTTGTCATTTACTTAATTTCTTATTTATTTATTTTTTGTTTGTTTTTTCTATTTGAATTTGGAGGTGGCCATAGATATATGTGCATACAAGATGATGCTAGATCTCAAGGACAAGTGTGCTATCCGAAATGGGTGCTGGAACTGAGCTCAAGTAGAGTAATAAGTTCATTTAACTACTGAGTCACCTTTCCAGCCATATCCATAATTTTCTTAATAATAGGTATTCTGTGACAAAAAAAAAAATCTTAGAGCAGTCTTAATTTGTATTTCTCTGATAGGTAAAGATATTTGGCACTTTATGGCCATTTAGATTTCTTCTTTCAAGAACTATGTTTGGCACATTGGCCCATTTATTAATTGGAAGTGTTGGGTGGGGTGTATGTTCTATGGTCTTGTGTGTTTGTGTGTTTGTGTGTGTGTGTGTATAGTTAACTGCCACTATTATGTTTGTCCTTAGCAACATCGGTCATTATACACACACACAATGACAATCTCAAGTATATCCTTCTTGAGTCTCTTTTGACTAAACGAACAAGCCCACAATCTATGTCATCATTTTTTTCTGACTCTTTCTATAGACCAGGGCTTTGGACAGAGTTATGAATCAGAAACAGTAGTATTTATCTTTGAGGATCTTACAGTCTAGGAGAAATAACATAAAGATCATCTATGTGTTTGTTCTTTTGTGCTATGTTTGTTTTGTTGGGTTTCTTTTTAGGCAGGGTGTCTCTGTGTAACCTTGGCTGTCTTGAACTCTCTTCATAGACCAAGTAGCCCTTGAACTCACAGAGATCTGCCTGTCTCTGCCTCCCCTATATATATAATGCGTTCAAGGTAGGCAAAGTTGTTCAGGAGAAAAATTAAAAAGAGAAGCACTAATAGGCAATAACAGTTCCTTCCTAGGACCAATCTCTTACTAATCTTCCCCAAGCCCCCTGTCCTCAGGCTGACTACAAGATATCTGGGTTCCATTTGATTTTTCTCTGTTTTTCTGACCTAGAAAGCAAATGTGACCCACCTGAAATAAACATATTGCTTAAACAATCGATGCTAGCTTATTCCAAGTACCAGAACAGAGTTTCAAAAACATAAATTATAATATATATATATCACACCAAACTAATATATTTCTTACCAGTTTGGGAAATAACCTATTTCTTTCCCTTTTCTCACATTTAAAATTCCAACTGTTTCAAAATGATTGGCGTCCCTCCTGGGCAGACAGCTAATTCTGGTGCTGGTGAATTCAGCACACAGATTAGGGCTCTCCTCTAGCATTTTAGTCTGTATACTGGATTTAGAGACATTGCCAATAGAGAAACAAAGTCTGCAGCCTGAATCAGTACAGGAGAAACACACATTTTCTGTCCTTCATGATTGCAGATCAGTCTAAGTAGCTTGTTGGCCAGCTAAGAAGGCCCTGCACTGTATACACAGAAGTAGAAGTCAGTATTAACCCCAGAAGCAAAAATAACAAATGCTGCAGTGCCTCCCTTTTCCACCAGTTTTCCTCTTGGAGTATTTTCGCTACATAATTAGGTAAGTGGAGACCTTGTTAACTCAGATTTCTTCAACATCCCCAGCTCCTCTGAAGGAATGAGGGTAGTCACTGCATCTTAAATCAGGGCTCCACTCTTGGGTGGTGGAAAGAAGTAAGGCCAAAAAGCAAGGAGTTATTCCTATACCTTGTGGAGCCCTTCCTTTGCCTGTAAAGCAGGAAGTAAAACTTTTTAATTCTCTTGTTGAAGCTGGGGCCCAAATGCCGGTGTAAAAGTGCCTACCCAGCATACGAGAAACCCTGAATTCTATCATCAGCATAATATAACACAAGCATGCAGTACATTTCTATAACCTCACTAGTATGGAAACAGAAATAGAAAAGTAAAATTCAAATGTGGAGATGGAAAGGTGGTTCAATTGTGAAGCAGACATTCAGCAAATTTTTTGATCAAATAAAAGCATTCCTGAGGGTGGGTATGTGAGGATGTTGCCAGAAAGAATTAGCTGAGAGGGGATGACCCTCCCTTCAAGTGAGCAGCACTTTTCTGTAGGGAGCTTGAATAAAAAGACACTCAAGGATAACTCATGACTGCAACTTGCTTTCACTTCTTGCCACTATGTTACTTTATCTTGCTGCTACTGCTGTTTTTGCTGCTGCTGCTCCTACTCCTGTTGCTGTTGCTCCTGCTCCTGCTGCTGTTGCTGCTGCTACTGCTGCTGCTGCTGCTGTTGTTGTTGATGATTATATAGGACTCCAAATGTCTTAGCGTTCCAAGATGAACTGAACCCCCAGAATTCTCCAGGCCTTCAGGACTAGGTTAGGATTGCTGAGGCATCAAGCATCATGAACTGAGCAACTACCAGGCTCTCAACCTCTCCAGTGTGCAGACAGCTAGATTACCTTGGCCACAGCATATAAGTCACTTTTGTCAGACAAACAGACAGACTGTCAACATTTTTTACATGATGAGCTCTTGAGAACACACTTAAGTTCTCAGCATTCCAACTCAAGCTTGTAACAGAATAAGACATCTCCAGCCCCAGGACTAAAATGATTTTAACTTCTTTTCATACTAAGTCCCAGTTCTGAATTTTATTTTATGTACGACACTCATCTCACTTCAGAAGCTAACTCTCACTGCCAGTTTTCAATCTGTACTTGAATTTCTTAAAACTTACTCTTCAAAAGCATAATCATGAACACAGTCTCTAGCTGTCCTAAACACATAGAAAAGTTTCTCCAAACAGTACGAAGTAGTTTATCAAACAAATTCAGTCATGTGAGAAAACAGTCTCCTCTGTTTTAGCAGGATTTACTTTGAAACAAACATTTGAGAGTTTCTGTAGTCTTTTCACTTCAACCTAGGTAGCTCACATGCTCCTCCTTTTATTTCTCATTCCATCCTTTCTTCCTGGCCACCTTCCATCCTTCCTTTGTGAAGAGCCCTCATTATTTATACAGTGCTGGCTTGGAATGAATGATAATCCTGCCTCATTCTCCCCAGGCTTCCTCTACCAAGTCAATCTTACCCATTTTCAGGGATGTCTACCCCTCTCCCTGCAATCCAAGCTGTGTCTTCCCTTTCTATCACACTAATGTTGATATGAGTGATGAAGCCACAGCCCATCCCTACTTACCACAAATTCCCCAGCAGAGGTTTCAGCTCACACTGACAATCAAATACCAAAAAGGCTAGTAGAAGGAGAGAAAAATATGTCACATAGAGAAGTCCTGGCAACAGGTAACACTCAAAGAGAATGGATGGTGGAGTATAGTACATTAAGGACATGAGCCATCATGGGTTATAACCTACAGAAAAGTAACAAGAGAGGTGAGTATGGATGTTTACCAGGCTGGGTGGCCCATTACAGACATACATCCATATTAGAGCAACTTCCTTTTCTGAGATTAACACAGATGACATATGTCACAGTACATTTTGGGAAACTTCATAGTGCCCAACACACTTCCTTAAAATATGTATATACTTTGGCTAGGCAATTTTAATTTCAACCATAGATCCAGATATGTAATGCAATTAAATGTAGTGTGGAGGCCCTGGTTAACTCCTGTCTCAAACAGACAAATTGGAAAAGGCATTTTTATGAAGTGAATGCTGGATATTAATAGTGTTTTGAAGTATCTGAGTATGGTAGCAAACACCTTTAATCACAGCACTCAGGAGGCAGAAACAGGTGGACCACTGTGAATTTAAGGTCAGCTTGTACTACAAAGTGAATACGTCACAGTCAATACTACACAGTGAAACCCTGTCTTGAAAGTAAAACAACAGTAATAATAGTAATAATGTTTAGAAATTACAACAAATATTTTGTTTTTTACATATGTATGTGTGTGATGTGTATGTGTGTGCTCATGCACATAGGCACATGTGGTGAGGCTAGCTACACATGTGCATATGCATAAGAGAGGATACCAATAACTTAGAGATACATACTAAAGTAGTTATTTGAAAAACTGACGTCTTAGATTTACGTTTGATCCAGTAGGATGGAAGACTACAAAATTAAGCAAATTTGAAGAATGGACAAATAGGAGTTCATCAGCATGGTCTCTATGTTAGATATGGTTGAATTTTTTTTTTATTAAATGTCTATGATTTACACATCATGTGTCAAAGTCCCTCTCCCCACCCCCCCCACCAATAAAATAAAACAACCAAACAAAAAGTCTTGTCACAGAAGGTATAAATTTTCAGGCAGTATAGCCTTTTGTCCACATATGTTTGCCTTCAAATATTCATTGCTAAAAGTTATGGGTCTGATTTGAGGCCTACACTATCATTACCAGATCCTCACTGGGACTGCAGGTGGATAACCCATTTTTGCTGTGTGTCAAAGAGATTCTTAATCATTGAATCTGCAGGTCAAGCCCTTTCTTGTGTTCCAGCAGGTCATACATGAGGTAAATGTTGGGGTGAGGTACACTCAGAGCCCTGTATTAGGGCCTGCTTCCATGTCATCAGGAAAGAGACCAGTCACCACACCATGGCAGGCTCTGCTTTCTCACTCCCATGTCATTTTAGCAGAGCCAGATGTTATCATGGCAGGGTCGTCTCTCCTACTCCCATGTCATCATGACAGGGCCAGATCTCCTGCTCCTGTGTCCCCAGGGAGGGGCCTTCTCACGGCTTCCAAGTCATCAGAGAAGGGCCGCCTCACCCATTCCCATGTTCTAAGGGCAGGGCCCATTCATCATGACAGGCACACATAACTCATTCCCATGTCCTCAGGGCAGGGTCTTCTCTCCTGCTCCCATGTCATCATCTCAGGGTCAGCTGTTATTTTGGAAGGGTCAGCTCTCCTACTCCCATATCACCATAGCAGGGCTGGCTTGCCTACTCCCGTGTCATCATGGCAAGGTTGGCTCTCCTTCTCCCGTGTCCTCAGAGTAGGGCCAGCTCACCTGCCCCCTTGTCATGAGGACAGGACTGGCTTACTTGCTCCCATGTTCTCAGGGCAGAACCTGATCTCCAGCTCCCGTGTCATCATGGCTGGGCCAC
Source organism: Acomys russatus (assembly GCF_903995435.1). Classification (NCBI taxonomy): domain Eukaryota; kingdom Metazoa; phylum Chordata; class Mammalia; order Rodentia; family Muridae; genus Acomys; species Acomys russatus. Next base: position 13,461,211 of record NC_067142.1, read on the forward strand.
CTGTTATCATCACAGGGCCAGCTCTCCTGTTTCCCTGTCATAATATCAAGGTGGCCTCTCCTGATCCCGTGTCCTCAGGGCCAGTCCTGCTCACCCGCACCCTAGTCATTAAGGCAGGGCCAGCTCACCTGCTTCCATGTCCTCAGGACAGGGCCAGCTCACCTGTTCCCATGTCCTATGGGTGGGGCCAGCTCATCAGCTACTGTGTCATCAGGGCATGGCCTGCTCTCCCACTCCCTTGTCATCATGACAAGTACAACTCCCTCCCTCCCATGTCCTCAGGGAAGGGCTGGCTCACCTGCTTCCATGCCCTGGGGACAGGGCTGGCTCACCTGCTTCAGTGTATTCAGGGCAGGTTCCACTCTGCTGCTTCAGTGTCATGAGAACAAGGCTTGCTCACATTCTATTGTATACTCAGAGCATGGCCACCTCTCCTCCTCTCATGTCATCATGGCATGACTGGCTTCCTGTTCCTATGTCTCTAGGACAGGGCGGGCTCTCCTGCTCCCATGACCTCAGGGCAGGGAAGGCTCACCACTCCTTTGTCTTCAGGGCAGGGCAGTCTTACCTGCTCCCATTTCCTCAGGTCAGTGCTGCGTCTCCTGCTCAAATGTCCTCAGGGTAGGGAAAGCTCTGCAGCTCCAGTGTTCTTAAAGCAGGGCCAGCTCTCAGGCTCCCTTGTCCTCAGGGCTGGCTCATCTGCTCCAGTGTCCTCAGGGCCAGCCCTTCTGTTTTTGTGTCCTCAGGGTCAGCTCTCCTGTTTTCATTTCCACAGGGCCAGCTCTCTTGCTCAGTTTGCCAGATTGCTGTTGGCCATCAAGGCCTGGATGGCCTCCCACTTCTGTAGGCACTGGATCCTATGGGCCATCAAGCAGGTGACAAATGGAGGGCCCTCAAAATCTTCACATATGTGCTCGCAGAAAACATTGATGTTGTCCCAGCTCAGCTTCTTGTCCTGGGAAACTTGTGTCTCTGTTGATTTGCACCTCCCAAGTCTCCATCTGCCATGGGATATGCCTAGGTGCTGCCCCTAGTATCCACTTCTGCACATCCAGCTTTCAGCACTGATCATGGTCCTGGCCCATTAAACGAGATCTGTGAAGCCTGTGGTGTATGTGGTTGAGTCCTTGCTTGGGCTCAATTCAAACAGCACATAGTCCTTGAATGCCATCTCATCGTCCTTCACTGCACCAGGCACAACACAAAAAACAGTGGCAGTGGTGGTGGCAGCAGCACTAGAATGTTTCCATGGTCCTGTTGTAGGAGGGCACAGATGATCCACATGACAGGATTTCCTTTTTTTCTTGGAAACACCACTGTGTTTTGGAGCTCTCAGTATGGTTCTTTGGTGGCTGTGCAGTGAACGCTGTTCTGTGTGTTCAGACACAGTGTGCGATAGCTGCCATCTTGGTTGATTTTGGCGTGGGTATTTCTAATACATTGCACTAAGTGTTTCCTCCCAATCAGGCTACTCTCAGGGTTGATCATTTCTGTGTATCTCTGGAACACAACTCTCCTCCTCAGAATGCATTGAGGACCTCATCTTTCAGATCCTCCAAACCCATGCCCACCAGACAAACCTGTGCCCAACCGAAATTCTTTTCTTATGGGTTACAAATAGATCTTATTAATAGGTTCAAAAGGTATATTCATAGTCAAATGAGAAACAAGTTAAACATATCAAAAGACTGTCAAAATATGGTAAACTATATAACATGATATCTGATGTAGACTTTTTAAAAAATGGGAACTGTTACAGGAAAAGATACATGTAATGTTATGTACAATATTAAGAAGGAATCCTACAAAAATTATGTGAAACAGGCTAAGAGATGGAAGGATGGAAAGTTAAGGGTGCATTCTGCCATTTCAAATGACCTGAGTTCAGTTCCTAGCATCCATATATAGTGGCTCACAATAGCTTGAAACTCCAGCTGCAGGGGATGTGACACCCTCTTCCACCCTCCATAGGTACACTTGTACAACTGAGAACATGGATGCATGCACATAGTCAATGCACAAAGAAGCACAAATAAAAATATTTTTAATTAAAAGCAAACTTATTGGAACTGTAGATCAGGCTCAAGGTTAAGAGCACTTGCTGCACAATCATAAGGACAGAGATTGGCTCCCAGCATACACCTAACTGGAATGACATCCTCCTACACCATTACTTCAGCTCCAAGGAAGACTGCTGGATTTTGCTGATTTCAAACACAGTCAGAAAAATGTGATCACCTAAGTTCATAAATGGGACCGTACATGAAAGAAAAGCCCAGCATACACAGTCTTCTTGGTACCATACACACAAATGAACACACATGCACAACACACACATACATACACAGATACATGCACATATACTCACACAGACATATTAATGGAAAAATTAATTTTAAAACATGTTAAAAGAAAGGACCAAAATATCGTCAGAGATCTTACAATATTGGGATTAAGTGTAATCTTTGTCCACTTGTACTTTGTAAGTTTTCTTTTAAAATAAATTGTATTAGAGACAGGTGCATTGATACATGCCTGTAATCCCAACACTTAGGGAGACAGAAGCAGGCAGATCACTTTGAGTTTGAGGCCTGCCTATGCTACAAAGTCCAAGACAGGCAAGGTTACACAGAGAAACCTTGTGTGTTGGGGATAAAGTTGTCTCAGTGGTTAAGAGCACTTACTGCTCATGAAGAGGGAAGACTGTTGTTAAATTCCCAGAATCCACACAGCAGCTTATAACTGTCTGTAACTCCAGTCTCTTAGGATTCAAAATCATCTTCTGACATTTGATGATACCAGGCACACATGTGGTGGACATGTAAACATGCAAGTGAACATATAAACAAGTCATTAAAAATAATTTATTTTATTCTTATTTGTGTGTATGTGAGTTTCTAAGTGTGTAGGTGCTGAAGATGGGTAAAAGCAAGTGTTGGAATTTCCTGTGAGACTCTTAATGATGTAGATTTTTAAAACTAAATGAATGTTCTTTGGAAGATGAGCAAGCATTATTATTTGCAGAGTCATTTCTAGAGCCCCTCTTTTTGAATTTTATTCAAAGAATATGAATTATTCATTCACTGAAAAAAATATTTTACTATACACTATTAGCATTTTAGCGTGTGTGTGTGTTTGTGTGTGTTATTGTGTGTCTGTGTGTCTGTGTGTGTCTGTGTCTGTGTCTATAAATATAGACACTTGTGGAGGTCCGATGATGACTTGCAGGAGTCTTTTTTTTCCCTACCATGTGGGTTCTGTAATTGTATTTAAGAGGTACCTATCTCCACTGAGCTATATGGTCTACTCTGAAAAATATTTTTTCAAGGAGTACATTACCTGCTGTATCCATGGCCTGTATTGGTCTGAATAGGAATGGAACTCATAAACTCATATTTGTGAATAGTTGGTCAATAGAGAGTGGCACCAGTAGAAGGTATGCCTTTGTTGGGGGAAGTGTGTAGCTATGAGGGTGGGGGGCTTTGAGGTTTCCGAAGCTCAAGCCAGCCCTAGTGGCTCTTGCTGCTGGCTGCAGATCCAGATATAAAATTCTCAGCTATCTTTCCAGCCAACATGTCCTCCTGCATCCTGCCATATTCCAGACATAAAGATAAATAAATATACCTCTACTATGTTAGCTCCAACGAAATGTTTTCCTTATAAGAGTTGCTGTGGTCATGATGTCTCCTCAAAGAAATTGATATAATAAGACATTTCCCCTTGATCATTACATTTCTTCTCTTTCTGTATACATATATATCCTTGTGTGAGTGTCTGTGTATGTTTGAATATGTATCCATTTACCTCTGTCTGTCAGTATGTATGTATGTATAGATGTGTAGATGAAGGTTCAATAAATTAATAGCATGTACTAAATACTAGAAATCCAGGAGATAGTGTTTAGGATGCTGGCTACAGTCTTCCTGTAAAGGCTTATTCTTCCATAAAAATTTTTACTAGAACGTTCAGTAAATGAAGACAACACTTCTGAGGTAACAAGACAATATCCCTTAGTCTCCAAATCTGTGTCACATCTGGATTAATAATTACATGGCAATCCCTTTTTAAAATAAATCTTCAGGTAAATATCAACTACCCTGATTTAATCATTGCAAACTTTGTACACATAGTAACAGACTGTACCCCAAGAATCAAGTTTATATTGGAGGGATGTCTTAAAGACAAGGTTTCTCTGTGTAGCTTGGCTATCCAGTAAGTCATATTGTATGTGAGGCTAGCTTTGAACTCACAGAGATACATGCCTCTGCCTTCCAAATGCTGAGATTAAAGTCATGAGTCACTAAGACCTGTCTAATTTGGTATTTTTTATTAAAAGTTTTCACTTGAGGGAGCTAGCAAAGCAGTTCAATTTCCATAACTCACATGTTGGAAGAGATGGGCCAACTTCCACATGTTACCTCTAACCTCTATACATGTACCGTGGCATAAGTGCACAATGCACAAAAATGATGTTTTCCTAAATTGCAAAGTATTTAGTTTAACTGTTGAATGCTCACATGGTATTGGAGAATTATAAAGTGAATTCTCACAAAACATATTTGGTATCAGAAGAGTTATCCCATTTTATGGGGCTTAGGCAACTACTCCTTGGGCCTCCTCAAATGTCCTTGCAATGCATCTTGAGTGACATAAAGCAAGAGAAACCTGGCTGCTATTATGGTAGAGGCCATAGCACAGTATCACACATGACATGATGGTACCAGCTGCCATAATGTTTGGAAAATCTCCTTGCCTCTGGGTCTCACATGAATAGTACACAATTAAGAATTATAATCCATAGGTCCCTCTGTAGCCATAATGTACTAGTTCCATTATTGGATTTTATAAGACATGGAACTCAGGTCATTGTTACTAACATTCTTCTTTGCTATTGTATGTGATAAGTTTGTCTATAAATGCTGACTGAGTAGAGAAAAAAAAAGCCTTCAATTGATTTTTTAGAAAATCAATTTAAGAAAAAAATTAATAACAGCTTTAAAAGTGTATAAACTTTCAAAAGAACTAGATTCAGTCTTGATTTTTTACCTTCTAACCAGGCATAGGACCTGCCACTTAACCTTTACTAGGTTTTCTCATTTCTAGGAAAGTGCCTTTTGTTTGCTGTTCACATATTACATTATTCCAGATTGGATATTCATTTGTCAGTGCCTCTTCCACAAGTCCAAATGTCTCCCAGCTCAGATCCACTTGTGAGAAAATGATGAAACCATAGTCCTCTCCAACCTGGATCATTAATAAAATGGTTTAAGGACATGGGATTCTGCAGCTGCATTGGGATGTTCTGAGACTATAGGCTTTCACCTTCTGCTTCCATCTCTCAGTTTCTAAACTACACTGTCACCTCATGCTCCTGCATCCCATGGAAACCATCACTTTCTAGGGAGTCTACAACTCCCAGAAACACCTGAATCCTCCTCTCATCCATTTTCACCAGATTTTCCATTTCATGTTTCCACATCTCCCTGTTTTCTCTAAAATGCTCGTGCATGCAAGAAAAGATCCTTGTTCATTTGAATATGCACATATGTGGATGTGTGTGTGTGTGTGTGTGTGTGTGTGTGTGTGTGTGTGTGTGTGCACAAATACAGGCCAGAGTTTGTTGCTATGTTTTTTCCTCAAATGTTCTCCACCTTATTTTTGAGGGAAGGGTCTCTCACGGACTTGAGTCTTACTAATTCAACTATACTGGAGTATAAATAAACAGATCATGGGAGTTGGCCACCAATCTTGTAAACTAACAGCAAGTTCCAAGTTCAGTGAGAGACCCTGTCCTAAGCAAACAAGTCAGAAGGTGGTAGAAGATGAAACATGCTGTCCTTTCCAGACCTCTGCACATACACGCATAGAGTCAAACACTTTTAAACATGTATATACATATGACCACTCACAAAAAAATAAAAATAAAAATCATAGCTACTCAAGCCATATCAGTCTTTACATTAGGTTATATTACTGACCATATGAGCCTCACAAGGTTCTGAGGAGAAAGCTAAATTTATCGATGTCCTCATACCCAGCACTTCCATGTCATAATTCTTCTTGAACAGGGTTTACAGTTGTTACCTTGACTCCTTTGCAGAATGCACAGCCCTCATCTCCTATTCTGCCACCAACCCCTCCACACTACTCCATTCCCAACTTTGTGACTGGCTACAGCAAAACAAAGAGGCCTCAGACACTCTGAAAATATGTGAGGCTCAAAGAGTGTAGATTGAGAAAATAGATCAGTCAGTAAAATGCTTGTCTTGCAAGCATCAAGGCCTGAATTAAATCTCCAGAACCCATGCATCTTCATTGTGTTTTTTATGGCTTTGATGAAACACCCTGACTAAATTCAAGGTGTGGATGAAAATAATTACTTCATCTAATTGTTAAACTTATCACCCAGGGAAGTCAGAGAAGGAACCTAGAGTCAGGAACTCTTACAGAAACCACATAAATGTACTGCTTGTTGCTTTGCTTTTCCTGATTTCTTACACAACCCAGGACTACCTGTCCAGAATGGGCTGAGCCTACCAATCAAGTAATCAAGAAAATACCCTCTGGACTTGCCTATAGGCCAGTTTATGGAGGTATATCCTCAACTGAGAGGATTTCTTCCAAAATTGTTATAGCATGTATCAAATTGACAAAAAATTATTCAGCATGCACTGACATTTTTGTTTTGTTTTGTTTTGTTTTGTTTCATTTTGTTTGCTTTTTAAATGGAGAGTGCTAGAGGATAACTCAGTGGCTAATAAAATTTGTTGTTCTTGCAGACTACCTGCCTTCATTTCTCAAGACCTACATGAACTGACAACCATTTGCAACCCAGTTCCATATGATCCACCATTCTCAGCCTTCTTACCCAATATATCTATTTTGAGTGACTACTCAGGTAGAAAACTGTCCCTTTCATCTTCTCATTTGTAAAGCTACTAACCTACACTCCTGGCATACTCAGGTACTCAAGTTGATTCCTTCTCAAGTCTCTGATGGAGTTGAAAACCAAGTAGCTTCGTTTTATAATGATGCTTAATTGCTTAGAGGTGGAGATGTTTTTAGGTCTATATAAATGTTTTAGGTTGATAATGACAAGATGTGATGGAAATTGATATACATTCAGAATTTTGGACACACCAAGATAGAAAAGATGTTTTCTTAAGGCAGTCAAATACAAATAACCAAAACACTAACAATGTAACATTTATAAAATTCCTGATGGTGTCATGGTTTTTTTACTATAGATATTTTAATATATATTATATGTGGAATAATATAAATGTATATGTAAAAATAAAACAATTAGTTAATTAATTAAGATAAAATAAGATCCAACATTCTCTTCTCACTTCCATGGGAACCAGACACTCTTGCAATGCACACACACACACACACACACACACACACACACACAGATACACACACACATACATGCACACACACCAACCACATAAAATATAGCATTTTAAACCCAGATATGTTGGTATGTACTCATAATTTCAGCACTAGGGAGATGGAGATAGGAAGATCCCTAGATCTCGCTGGCCAGACAGCATAGTATGCTTGATGAACTCCAGGTTTCCTAAGAAATCTTGTCTACAAAAGGGAGGTGGAGAATTGGTTAGTTGAATACATGCAAGTTTTATTAAACAAATACAAAAATAGACAATGTTTAGGAAAGCAAAAAATGAATGTTACCTGAGGAACACACTCAAGGTTGTCCTCTGGCCTGTGCACATATGCACACACACAAATGTAGGAGGCCCAATTGCATTTGTGTTTGCACGGGAAAAACTTATCCCAAAATTTTATTTATTGGATTTCACTGTACAGTGTGTTCTGCCTTTCATCTGTAAACCCTCATGAAATTCTCTATGCAATTTGATTTGATATTTGTTGGCTCAATTATGAGGGCTCCAACCTTTTCCCTATGGTGAAAGAGCTCTCAAACTCTGGTAAGAGCTTCCCTAACTGGTTTGATGTTTAACCTAAACACATTAAGAGTAAATATGAATCTCTCATTTCCCAATATCTGCCAGACGCCAGATTCATTCACAATTCTCCTCTTATTATCCTGCTGAGAGGCACATTATGACATCACAGTTGGATGCAGATTTTTCTGGTCATTTTTGATTAATTAAAGCAATTCCATATTTTTAAAAGCTTGACACTACTCAATTTAGAACTTCAATCTACTTTGTAATCCAAGGAACAACTTACTCTCAGAAGAGAACACATTAATGAGAACTGGGGGAGGCAGGCCGAATTGAGTGCTATATTATTTTTCTGTTGCTATGAAAAAACATCATGACCTAAGTAACTTATGGAAGATTTTATTTTGACTTAAAATTCCAGATCGATAAGAGTTTATTTTCAGTGAGCTATAGCTATAGTTATGTGGTTTAGGCCACTTGTTGCTCTTCCAGTGGACTCAAATACAATTCCAAGGATCTATGTTTCAGCTTTCAACTCTTTGTAACTCTAATTCTAGGGGATCTCATGCAGGGTTCTTGCTACTCAGGACACTACACACACACTTAACAAAGACATACTTGCAGGCAAAATACACATGCATATAATATCAAAAGTTAAAATTTTAAAAAGCAATTCATCATGATGGGAAGACATACCAGCACATGGCAGATGTGACTTCCGGAGAAGGAAGCTAAGGAAGCACATGTTCAATAAAAAGCCTGAAACAGAGGAGAGCAAACTGAAAAGGTTACAAGGCTTCTAATCTCAAAGCTCACACCCAGAGGCATGCTTCCTGAATAAGGCTACCCTTAAGAGCAACACCTTGGGACCAAGTAAGTGTTCAACTGTCTAAGCCTAGGACATAGTGGTTCCATCCTCAAGTGCTCAGCTCTCTTGACATTCTCAGTGTCTGTCCCTCTAGTGTTGGGATGGGAGAAAAGGGATCTGCCCGTATGAAAGCCATGGAAGATGTCTCCTGGCCTCATGCAATTTTAGGAAGAAGTTGAACTCTCATGAAAAAGAGCAAACTTTCCAGGTGAACTGCAGCTATGTATATTCCTTTAGATTCCATGACAAACTTCCAATCATTCCTCAGGCTGACATCTTGAGCCCATACTTCAGTACCCATGGGGTCCATAAACATGATCAAGATTCCGTTCCCTTGTCTTTCTGAGGCTCAGATTACAACTTTCCAGGAGGTCTTACTTAATCTATATGTGGCAATCTTCATTAAGAGCAGCACAATTATGGGACATCTAGCTACACAAAGCCGAGAAAAAACACCCTGCTGCTTATGCATTATTTTCTCTTGTCTTCAGCTGGAATCACCTAGAAAGCTGGTCTTCAAACTACACGAGTGTGCATATGAGGTGTTTGTATGGAGAGAATCAACTAAAGGAGGAAGTCCTGAGTGTAAGAGGCAACATCCCATTTGTTGGGGGCCTAAGAAAAACAGGAAAAAGAAGGATGTCTCTGTGACTCGCGTAACCATCTCGCCAGCAAGAACGACGCAGCACACGTACAGGATCCTTCTGCAGCAAAGCTTTAATGCATCTTGAGAGGGAGATCATAAGCTTACAGCGAGTAAAATGGAGACCCCAAACAGCAGAAACCCATCCCTTATATAGGAAACTGTTCTCCGCTTAGGATGTGTCAGTCCCTGATTGGCTGTTACTCATCAGGCGAGATGACGCTACGGGAGAGGCAGAGCACAACAAGTGGAAAGTTCCTTCGCACATGCGCAGATTACTTGTTTACCAGTTTGGGACACAGGATGTCAGCGCCATCTTATAATGGCGAATGTGAGTGCGGCCTCTCACATCTCCCCCTTCTTTTTTAATTAAAGGCCTAACTAAAAGAATAGGTGAAAACTGGCGCCACATCGGGTTCGCAGCCCGCTACAGTTTGTTGTATGGGCAATGAGCTTAGGAAAAGGAAATGGTCCGATCAAGGCTGGAGCATGACTCTGGACCAACCGATCGAGGACCATTTTAGAGGTACCACTCAGGGCTGTCCCACGTGCAATGGGCAATTTTCCCCGCAGGGTGCAACGGCCACTGGGTGCATGTAGATATAGGGTGCCTTTCGACGTGCAATGGCAACTAGGCCCAGTCGAGTGCAAAGGCCACGCAGAGAGAAGAAAGAGAGAGAGAAAACTCATTGCCCTTATTTAGGACTTAAAGGCTGCCAGCCAAGCCGCCGTCTCCTCCTATTCCTTTATTTAGGAAGCAATAAGACACCCATTAAAGAGAGTGGAGACAGAGGTAAATAGCTCATATTGCCGCAGAGCCATTTTACTGCAATGCCTCACTATGCAACTCTCCAGGGCTGCTGAAACTTACTCACTCCACCTCGTGCAATGAGCTGAGACTCTGAGGGTGCAGGAGCTGAGCAGCCAGCGACTTATTGCTTAAGCATGGATAGCCATATATCAGGGGAGGTCCCACTTTCTACTGCTGCAAGTGCTTGGGATATAACCACCTTGTCTCTTTTTGTTTGAGCCCTGAGTTTACAGACCAACCATAGGGTCAACACTAACCCACAGCAGATCGCAGCTCCAAATAATCCAACCCCAACCCATTCCTTAAAGAAGGAGAAAGCCGAAGATATCCATGACGAAAGTCCCTCTGTAAGTGACAGATCCAGGCGTGTGGAATTAACTTGAATGATGGCAGTTCTTAATTCTCTTAATGTTTGCTCGAATTCTGTTGTCCAATTCGGCATCGGGAGTGGGAATGTTGACATGATCCCCCAGCGTTGTTCCCTCTTTGTTATTATCACTTGGGTCATCACCAGGCTGAGTATCAGCATCTTCTGGAACCGTCTGGATTTTTCTGGTAAGTCTTTCTGGTACCCAAAACGGATTGTCTTCATCCTGTGGAAAAACGCACACAGCTCCCCTGGATCTTATAAGAATAGGATCCGATCCTTTCCATTTGTTACTCAGAACATCCTTCCAATTGACCATTTCTTTTGGCCTGCTGGGCTCTAAATAGTGTCTTTCTGGCGCAGTATGGCCTTTATCATCTAGATTTAAAAAATTTAGGGTAAAGAGTGCCATGGAAATGGCCACTCTTGGTACTGAGGGAAGAACGCTCTCTATTCCCCTTTTTTGCTTTATTAAATAAGATTTGAGTGTGCGGTGTGCACGTTCTACAATCCCTTGTCCTTGAGGGTTGTAGGGAAGGCCAGTCAGATGAGTCACATTCATCTGATGACAGAACTGTTGAAATTTTTGTGAGGTGTATGCAGGTCCATTATCAGTTTTGAGAATTTTAGGCATTCCCCAAGCACTCCACGCTTCAAGGCAATGCCGTATCACATGTGAGGCCTTTTCACCCATAAGTGGTGTGGCAAATATAATGCCTGAGCATGTATCAATAGAAACATGTAGATACTGAAGTTTACCAAAGGAAGAGACATGCGTGACATCCATTTGCCAGATTTGTAAAGGTCTTACGCCCCGTGGGTTTATCCCTACATGGGGTGTAGGCAAAAATTCACAACAATTTTTACATTGAGTCATAATGTCTCTAGCTTCTTTTCTAGTTATAGCAAAGCGGCGGCGGAGAGTTTCAGCCGTCACATGAAAGTGCTGATGAAAATTTTTTGCTGCATCCGCCTGGGAGGACAGTGCAGTGGCTATAAGCCGAGTGGCCTTATCAGCCAAGTCATTGCCCCGGGACATTGGACCTGGTAGGCCCGAATGTGCCCTGACATGGGTAATATATATGGGTGTTTTTCTATTTTGTAAGGCCAATTGTATTTGCTGAAAAATAGAGGCGACTTTACTAGAGGACTTAATGATTCCCGCGGCCTCCAATAAATTAACAGCATTAACCACATAATAGGAATCTGATACAATATTTAAAGGCTCGGGAAAGATCCTTAAAACCCCTAAAACTACCAAACATTCTACTATTTGAGGTGAGGTTTCTTGGTAATCTTTAGTCATTATCTTATCATTAACCACATAGGCACCAATTCCAGTTTTTGAACCATCTGTATATACTATTATTCCATCTTTAAGTGGGGACTTAACGGTCATTTGTGGAAACACCACAGCTTGATTTAATGCAAATTGTAAGATAGGATGTTTTGGGTAATGATTGTCAATTCGTCCTGAAAAGGAGGTAATCAAAACAGCCCAATCATTGGAAGTAGCCGCCAGGGTCAAAAACAGGAAAAAAATTGTGTAATTTTTTACGAGTCTTTTCCGTCCAAAAGGAAAATCCAGACCGCAGTTCACAGGGTGGAGAAGCGGTGGGTGTTACCCTACGAGAGGAGTTATGGGAGGGTTTTTTATTATTTCCTCGTTCGTCTGGGTAGTATCTCTTCTGCTCATATTTGGCTGCCTCCTTCTCTAACTTTGCTTCTTCCTCTGAATCAAGAGCCTCATTGTCAGAGGCATTGGGGCTAGAGCTTGCAGAGCTATCAATATTTAATGCCTCAAGTTCCCTTAATGGGTAAAGTCCTTGTGATGTCCCTTCTGGGGAATCAGGGGACTGCACTCCTTTTACAGGAGGGTTCTTAGCTTCTTTCCTTTTACGGGTATCCCTTTTCTTGCGCGCACCCAACCTCTCACTACGTTCGGTTTCTGACACGCTATCCTGAACTTCCTCTAGGGCGACCTGTCCTTCCTCTACTGCCCTCTTACAATTGTCATCCTCTAGGCAATTTTTTACAAGTAAAAAAATAAAAAATATCACTCCTAGAATCGGCCCAAGAAATTCAGAAATATGCATACCTCTCCGAACTTACCTATCCCTGCAGTTCTGAATCCTCCTTGAAGTCAAGGGGTCTCCGAAGGTGCTGACGATGGTGTGGTCAATTTCCCAGGTTTCGGCACCAGATGTGACTCGCGTAACCATCTCGCCAGCAAGAACGACGCAGCACACGTACAGGATCCTTCTGCAGCAAAGCTTTAATGCATCTTGAGAGGGAGAGCATAAGCTTACAGCGAGTAAAATGGAGACCCCAAACAGCAGAAACCCATCCCTTATATAGGAAACTGTTCTCCGCTTAGGATGTGTCAGTCCCTGATTGGCTGTTACTCATCAGGCGAGATGACGCTACGGGAGAGGCAGAGCACAACAAGTGGAAAGTTCCTTCGCACATGCGCAGATTACTTGTTTACCAGTTTGGGACACAGGATGTCAGCACCATCTTATAATGGCGAATGTGAGTGCGGCCGCTCACATGTCTCCAAGGTCCTCAGCTCAGTAGTCCAGCGGTATCAGCAACTGTCATGAGCCAGGTTCCCAGAGAAGATTTGCTCATGATTTCTGAAGAAGGGAATTATAAAGAACATGCACCTGTTGGGGTGGGGGTAGATAATGAAGGATATAGGCAAAAAAAAAAAAAAAAAAAAAAAAAAAAAAAAAAAAAGTAGAGATCCTATTTCATCTGGAAAGATAGATCTTTAGAATCAAGACCAAATAACTTGCTGCTCATGTATATCCAATAAGCTAAGAGTAATTTTTTTAGTTTTACCTATAATATATAATTGTGTATATATATATATATATATATATATATATATATATATATATATATATATGTGTGTGTGTGTGTGTGTGTGTGTGTGTGTGAAACACATATATAACATTATTAAATATACACATAAATATTAAACTTAACATATTTAATTTCAATTATTAATATCTTCATATAATAAAGGTTTTATTTTAAAATCCAAACACCTGTGGTGATGCACCCTCTCAGTATCAGCACTTAGGAGGAAGAAGCAGGTGAATTCTGAGCTCACAGCTTGCTTGTTTTAAATAGCAGATTCCATGCCAGGCAGGGGTATACAATGAGATCTTGGGAAGCTAAAGGTAGACAATAAGATCTTGTTCACCCCATCCATCACCTCCACAGAAAACAATACAAAGCTTTTGCTAAGTTTACATGCTGACTGCAAAACCTAAGCCTTTTGTCCCCTGACTGTTATAGTAGAAACCCTGAGTAATGGGCTAGAATAAATTAGTAAGTGTTTATGACAAAATGTGAAGGCCTGGGATTGATTGCAAATAACTAATAAAAAAATAATCTAGGCACAGTGAAACACATGTGTAATTTCAGTGCTGGAGTTGGAGTAGAGACAGGCGAATTCTCAGGTACTTACTGGCAAGTCAGTCTAGAAAATTATTCCAGACTCAGTGACGTCCCTGTCTCAAAAATAAGGTGGAGAGGACAGCAGGATAGCTCAGGGAGAACATGCTGTGACAGTATCACCACCTGTGTGAAATCTACAGAATCAAGAATAGAAGCAGGGAGCCAGGTCCACAGAATTATCTCTGTTCTCCTCCTTTGTCTTGGCATGAAAGAAGCTGCAAACAAACACACACACACACACACACACACATACACACACACTAGTAGTAATGATAAATAAAATATTTAAATTTAGGAATAATAGTAGAGTGATTATGACACTTGACATCCACCATTGTCCTCTAAATGTATGCACTGCCACACATAATCACACACACACACACACACACACACACACACACACACGCACACAAATTAAAACAAAGCACAATGAAATATAAATGGTGAAGAGCCTTTGTCTGATGCAGTATTAAATCTTAGTAAAATATTTTAGTGGTAATTTTGAAGATGTAGCTATCAATAAAGTTGGCTACATTAGATAATCTGTTGGAGATCTGTACTTAATATTTAGGGTTGAAGTGTCACAATGATTGTAATTTATTTTCAATACTTCAGTAAATCAGACGAGGCAAAAATAGAAGAATGTTAACAGTCATTAAGTTGGGGTGATGGCACTCTTCCTACCCATCTCATTATTGTATACGTAAAAAAAATTAAAATTATAAAATTAATGTTCATGTTTAGTTTTACAATTTACAGAGCTAACACATCATCTAAGTTGCATCTCTCTTACTCTCTTAATTGCTTCTGAAATCTCTCTTTTCCATTACTACTGTCAAGCTTTAGCTAAGCCCTCATTCTAGGCCACAGAGTCAGTGATATCAGTTTCTAAAGATAGTTAACTTTTACTTGTGCTTGTGTATATGACTACATGACCAGATGAGGTTGTTGGTACCCTGAAACTGGAGTTGCAGGTGGTTGTGAGAAACCCCATGTGAATCTGGGAACCAAGCTCAGATCTACTGCAAGAGCATGCTAAATACCTGAGCCGTCTCTTCATGTCCTGTGTAGATCATTTTGTAGAGGAAAACAAACAGCACCAGCTTTAGAGAGTACTCTGTAAAGAAATGACACAAAGACCCCAAACCTCATATGTGGAGAAACTGGTTCTGTCATCATAGTGGGATTTAGAACCACATATCTCAGGGTAGTCTGTGAAGGAGATTTGAGACTGGGTTAGCTGAAATGGGAAAACTCACTGTAAATGTACATGGAGGCACTCAGTAAGCTGGGGTCTTAAACTTAAGATAAAGGAGAAAGTTGTTTTCTTTTTTTGTATTTTGTTTTTTGTATTTGTTTTTGTTTTGAGTTTTGTGTTTGTTTGTGTGTGTTTGTGTGTGTGTGTGTGTGTGTGTGTGTGTGTGCATGTGTGTGTGTGTTCAGCATGTCATCGTCTCACCTCCCATCCCACCACATTCCTTCAGTGGGCAAAGAGACACCTCACTCTTGGTATTTTTTTAAATTTTTTATTATTAATTTATTCTTGTTACATCTCAATGGTTATCCCATCCCTTGTGTCCTCCCATTCTTCCCTCCCTCCCCTTTTCCCCTTATTCCCCTCCCCTATGACTGTTCCTGAGGGGGATTACCTCCCCCTGTATATGCTCATAGGGTATCAAGTCTCAGGGGAACAGCAAAAGCAGCCCTTTGTTCATCATAGCTTGATATCTGTCTTGGTGACCAAAGCTATTTTATACGTCAAACAATAAAAATAAAATCAAATTAAATCCAAAGATTGTAGTATGGGAAGAGGAAGACAGAGATCTCTGTTCTGCCATACCACAAGGTACAAGCAGCAAAAGACATCCACAGACTGCCCGCTAACCCAGGGTACAGGCAGGCCAAATACATTGAGTTCCACCTACTACCACACAGCACATGGAGGGAGGAGGAAAACAGACAGAGGCCTGCTGAACTAACTGTCATGCTACCCACAGACCTACCTTTTTCCATCATTATAGGTGGGCATAGACACCTGCAAGCCACCTCACTGTACAATACAGCACAGCTCATACAGAAGATGTTATACAGAGGCTATCACCCAGGGGAACAACAGCCTTGCAGCAGTAGCCAAGACAATGTGCAATTGTGTGGAGAACAGATGACAAAGAAAGAAAATTGAAGCCACTTGAGCATTATGAAAAGAGATGGATCTGTAGAGTTCAGAGCAGACAGGAGTAGTAGCCTGTTGTGAGTGGCCACACCTATCACCTGGATCCATGGTGAGATACAAGGCAAAGCTGCTGCTGAGGGCCATATTTGGGTTCCTGGCTAAGGAGTGGTAGGGGTCATTATTGATGTCTGTGGCTCATATTAACCCTAGAGATCATGGGGATGTCTCTGGTCAGGGCAGCCAATAGAGACCATGTGCATATCCATTGGCTGTGGCAGAGCACTCAAGAGAGTAGGCCCTGAGCATCACTAAGGCAACACAGTGGACTTGGCACTGGCTGGAGCTGGGGAGGGGAGCTGCATATAATTCAGCACTGAGAGTGAGAACACAAAAAAGCCGACACTACCATTCATCCACCATGAAGTGGTGTAGATGTGTGAGTGATATACCCTATCCACTTGTCACTCATTTCCTTTAGCAAATAGAAGAGCTGACCTGGGATTATTAGTGTGGGTGAACTGGCCGTGTCCCTTGTCAACTGAAGAACTTAGGAGAGTAGGCCTTGCACTTCCCCTGCGAAGCATATTGGTGATGCTGGTAGAGGAGGCACAGGTGAGTCAGCGCCTAGGGTGAGATCAGGGGAGAGCTGGCTTTTCCATTCCTTGCCATGAGGTGACCTGGTTATAGCAATGATGCCCTCCCTGCCTCACCCCTACCATCAGCTTCGGTCAGGAGTGCCATGCAAGCAGGTGAACTATACTTGTCTCTTAATGGCTGCAGAACTCAGTGTGTAGTGGGCCCTGCACCTTTCCTGGGTAGCACAGTAGAGCTGTACCTGGTAGAGGGAGTGCAAGTGATCCATTCTCAAGGCTGTGACACTGGGCAAAGCTTGACTAGTCACTGTCAGGTTGCACTACACTGGAAAATGGGCCCCATATCTAAACAGGGCCACACAGTGGAGCTATCTCTGGAGGCATGGGTGAAGGTTATCCAGCCCTAAAGACATGAGTTCAGGAGAGCTGACACTGCCTCCTGCAGATTGAAATGGCAGCATTGAATGGCCTTGCTGGAACAGTGCTGGTGAAATTAACCTAATAGTGCAGATAAAGGAAAGCCAACAGGCTGACCAGCTCTGAGTTGGCCCATCCCAAAGTTTTTATCATCTCTGAATGGCTAGTTCATGAAAATGCCTGTCCTGCTCATCCAAAGCTGTAGAATCGCCAAGAAACAAAGGAACCATAGCATAATTTGGAGGAGGCCCAATGAGGATCAAATTTTGATGGTGTCAAAAGAGCCAGATACCTCTGATTAGACCAATGACTCATTGAAATGAAAATTGGCAAGTGAAGATTTGTGAGCAGAGGGATATATTGTGGGCCATAACGTGACATAATACAGCTTCCACAATGAAATGATTTTCTGTTTGTTGTCTTGTTTTTTGTGTGTTTTGTTTTGTTTTGTTTTGGTGTGTGTGTGTGCATGTGTGTATGTGTGTGTGTGTGTGTGTGTGTGTGTGTGTGTGTGAGAGAGAGAGAGAGAGAGAGAGAGAGAGAGAGAGAGAGAGAGAGAGAGAGAGAGAGAGAGTAATTGGGGGAAAGGTTGCATGAGCCTGGGTGGATATGAAGGGATTGGGAGATAATCTGGACTGGGGTGCATAATGTGAAACTCAAAAAGAATCAATGAAAAGTTAAAAAAAAAAAAAAAAAAGAAAAGAGAGAAAGTGAGCTCAGCATCAGTGCTTATCACACTTTGCTTTCTCTCTACAGGTGCACAGGAGCAGCTGCTTCATGATCCTTCAGCCGTGTTCCTCCATTGCCATGGACTGTAAAACTCAAACTGTGAGCCGAAAAAGCCCTTCCTACCTTAAGTAGTTCGTTTGTTCTTTTGCAAAAGAACTTTTATTTATTTTTAAAGGCATTAATAAAATATTGACATACTCAGAAAGTTAAAATTCTAGAACAGTGCTCAATTACAATTTTGAAAGCATAACATCCATGCACCCACTTTTCCACCATTTGATTCCCCAAACTGATTATGATCCACTGGTAATTTAGGTAGAGAACCCCAGCCATGGAAAAAGCTGATGATGAACCACTCATCCAAATGACCAGAAAGATGACAGTGAAACTTATGCTGATATCAACAAGTGACACCAACATACCATCACCTTGTCAGAGAGCTGAACTTTTTAATTTACATGTTAGCAAATTTCCATTTGAAATTTTCTTCTCTGAAACTCACATAATAGCTGGTATGATAGCAACTCCTGTAAAAAGAGATTAACATACTTTCTGGAGGATCAGTGTCCTCTCATTCTCCTGAGTGCTCACAAGTTGGGGAAAGTAAATTTTACTCTGCTTTGTTTCCATATCCAGTATAAAGCACAACACAAGCTTCCTTCATAAAGTAAACTGAAGTAGTGGTAAATGGGTAAAGACATCGGCCTTCCAACTAACAGCAAAATATTTATCATCAACTTCCCACTCCTTTCTAAGGAGTTACATCATTCTTACTTGGGATTTGAGTCTTCTTATCAGGTTTTCTTGTAGCTGTGCCTTTTGTTTTATCTGGTATCACAAATGCCAGAATTCTTAAAAAATTCTTAAAGAAAGCACACAACTTTCTTTTTTTCTTCTTTCTTTTTTCAACAGGGATTCTCTGTGTAATATATCTCTTGTTGTCCTTAGATTTCTTTGTAAAATTGGCTGGAGACAATCTCACATAAATTTTCTTGCCTTTGCCTCTACAATGCTAGCATTAAAGTTGTACACCACCACAAGGAAGCCCCATCTCTGTTATAATCTCTTATCAATGTTGCATCACTACAAATGGTGAATTTATCACTCTGGTTGTGCCAGACTGCAACAGCACTACATATTCCTGGTCCAAACCCGCACTGCCACTGCCCATCACTGGGCTCTTAACTTGCTTCTTTTCAGGCATTTTGTCACAAAAATAAAAAAATGGTTCAGTTTTAAAAGTTATTGATTGTCAAAAATGCATGAAGACTAGACCTCAAACACCAAAACAAACATAAAAATTAAAGGCATGGTGGATGTATTTATAATCTCTGGAGTGGAGAAGCAGAAGCAGCCAGTATTTGGGGATTGTTGATAATTGAGCATAACTAAATTGCTTGAGTTCCAAGTAAAAGTGAAACGTGGTCTCACAAAACAAGGTAGACATGAAGGAATGACATCTGGGTCTGTCCTCTGTATTGCACACATATGAATATGCACCAACAACCCAGGTTCAGTCATACATACACACATACGCAAGCACATTTAACAGGTTAGGAACTCTATAAGTAAGAATCATGTAAACCAGTAAAAACCTAACCTTAGTCCCTGAACCTCTACTTTCAAGAAATAAGTCTTGAAGGCTTCAGAGGTAACTCAGTAGTACAATACTTTCTTAGCATGCCCAAGTCTTGGATCCAGCACTGTCAAAAAGACATAAAGGAAAAAGAGACAGGAGTAAGAGATTGTTATTCAGAATTTTCTGGGTAGCCTGGGTTCCACAGCCAGTGGCCTGTCCAGGGGCAGCTTGATTCTGGAGAACAACAGATGGATCTCAGTGTCAATGGTCCTGCTTCTTTCTCAGTAATGGCTAAAGCACTTTAGGATGATGCCAGCATGCTAGGTGAGGTGCCCAGCCAACCAGAAGACATAGGTTTTTTTCTCAGTTCCCAAACAATAGCTAACAACCATGTACAATTCCAGTTCTATGATACCTGACAACCTCTTTGCCTCTGCTGACAATGCACACCACACTCGATGCACTGACATCCATTAAGGAAAAACACCCATAAACATAAAATGAAAATAAGAGAAAATTTAAGAGTGATTTTATATATGACATACATATACTATGAGGTTCTTCTCTTCGCTTTAAACACATAAAAACAGTGGCAATTTGCTTTACCTTGAGAATAGCATTTCATGATTGACCTTGCCCACAGAGTACTGGGCCTACCTAAATCAATTAACAACTAAAAATTATGTCCTATAGACATAGCTTCAGTGACAGGCTGATCTAATGCAGGCAACCCCTCAGATGAGACTCCCTCATTGCAACCAAGCAGCTTGGCTTCCATGCTTATAAGTTGCATTACACAAGGGAAAGGAAACACTCATTTATATTCTTGTGTGGACATAATGTTGTGTGTGTGCTTGTACATGTGTTAGTGTGTGTATGTGTGTGTGTGTATGTGTGTGTGAAAATCACTGAAATTAGGCTGCCATCCTGGCACAGGTACTGTGACCTAGGGCGCATATTATTCCTAATTATCCCATAGCAGAGAAAGCCATGAGATGTAAAAATCAAGCAGATGCTTTTAGAGTTATTTGATTCTGTATAAAACACTAGAACTTATATTTCAATCTAACTATCACACACTATATCTTTGACCTCTTTCTGTTATATTTTCTCCTGTTCTCCTTAGTATCTACTCTCAACATTTATGAGAGCAACAATAGGATAAATGTTACTAGTAATTGTGTATTATCAAAGGCAAAAGAGTTAGAATACAATATTGTAAAAGTGCTCACCATAAAAAGTTGATAAAATTATATATTGCTAATTAGCTGAACTTTATTGTCATCCAATATAGACTTGAATCAAAACATCAGTTTACTACATATATATGTGTGGATATTGTTTGTTAATCAAAAAATAAATTTAAAGGTTATATGTTTCAAAGTGGCAGAAGAGCAATATAGATGTCTCATAAACTGCTCCAAGGAAAAGAAAATTAAAACTAAAGACAAGAAAAGTATGTGTTAGTACAATGAATCTAAGAGTGATCTGAATGTTCTCTTGGTTAAATATGCACTTGCCTACTACTATCTTCTTCAAAGTTGGACAGTAGAAACTTTGCAGGGCTTCTTTGTGTGTACCGGCCTGATTTGGGATCATAACATTTCAATCTCTGTTGTAAATTGAGTATTCCACAATTTTTCAGCTATCTATTCTCCAATGTAGTGTTTCTCAATGTTCCTGACACTGTAATACTTTAATTCTGTTCTTCCTATTGTGGTAACTCACACCATTGCATTATTTTTGTTACTACTTCATATCTGAAATTTGCTACTTTTACAAAATATAATATAAGGGGATTCCAAGATGGCAGCTAGCAGGATGGACTTTGTTTAGAAGCCAGAGTAATCAAGTCAGGGAATTGGACTATTTTCTTAACCAGGAACATCAAGCGTCCTGCCCTATCACAGTAAGAGAACTCTACAGTTCAAAAGAAATACACTACAGAAAACCTGTGCATCCCTAAACATGAGACGAGCAAAAATCCTCTGGAGAGCAGACCAACGCAACAGAAGTGGAGGAGGCTAATGCAGAGTCAGGTAGCTGGGAACACCAGCAGAGGTGATTGGCATGGTATCTGGGAGAACTGGACAATAACATATGAGAGGGGTCCGCACAGTGTAGACCACAGACGGATCTGGCCTCTGGGCACCCAACAGCCCATGGAGAATGGAAACCCAGTCCCCAGACTCAGGACCTCAGTATCTACCTGCAAACTGGGAATTGTGGCCATATTCTAAGGAACTTGGTATATGTGTATGCACTTTTATCAGTGAAACAATAGAGCTCCTGGCCAGGGAAAATCGGTCTTGCAAAACCCGACCTGCCTCCTGTCAGTACACAGCACTGTGTGTGCTTGCCTGCCCTGCTCTCTTGGTCTCCCTCTCTAATGGATCTGTGTACCCACTATCCCAGGGGGTTCAAAGAGGGAAGATAGGGGCCAGCTAGTCCACGGTGGGGCATAGGGCCCACATGGGCCCACAGAGCTGTGGACATGCCCCCCATCCACAGCTCTAAAGCTGTGCACTCAGGTTTTCTGATCTACAAACTTGGAGGAAACATGTACATTTCCTAGCAGCCAGACAGGTTCCTGCCAGTGATAACTGTGAGCTTGATATCTGAGACTGAACTGGGGGTGGTGTAACTCTAGTCTCTATCTGCTAGCCAAGGTAAAACACAGGAAAATGAGCAATTCTGACCTCAGACTGACCCAAAAGTTCTGAGAAAGCTCCAGCAGCTGGTGACCACATGAGTACAAACAAAAACTCAGAACAAAGTGACAGTGTTGGCCTCACCTATGCCCCCTGTCTTGGTTTTTGAACATCTGTGGGCCCACAGGTCCAGGGGAAATGGAGATGCTGGATCCGGGCCCACCAGTCCACAGAGAGAACCAGAACCAACACAGGGGACCAGGCAGCAGTGGACACAGCATTTCTTTTCTAAGAACTTAGAGTAAAGGTGCACACTTCCCAGTGGCTGGACAGGTTCCCGCAATTGATAACCATGATCTTGGTATCTGAAAATGAACTTTGTGCAGTGTATGACCAGGATGGAGCTACTGGCGCAGGAAAAACACAGGAAAATAGGTAGGTCTGACCCCAGAGAGACCTGAAAATTCTGAGAAAGCCCCAGGTCCCAGGGTCCAGGTAACATTGAGCACAAAACCAAAACCCAGAGCTGAGGGTGTTGGCCTCACCTGTGCCCCCTGTCTTCCTCTCAGACAATTTGTGGGCCTGCTGGCCCAAGAGGAAACCCACCACACAGACCAGTCAGCTGTGGGCACACCCTCCAGACACAGTGCTAAATCTGCACACTCAGCTTGTCTAATCTAAGAACATGGAGGAAAGGTACACACTTTTCAGCAACTGGAAAGGTTCACACCAGTGAAAACCTAGAGACTGGTATCTGATACTGAACTGTGGTGAGTGTAACTCCAGGCTGGAGCTGGAAGACCAGGAAAAAAAAAAAAAAAAAAAACAAGAAAAGGGGTGGTTCTGACCTCAGACCGATGCGTAAGTTCTGAGAAAGACTCAGGGGCCAAAGACCATGGGAGTATGAACATGAGCATGAAACCTAAACCCAGAGGGAAGGATGTTTGCATCAACTGTGCCCCTGTCTTCCTCTCTGACTACCTGCTGGCCCAAGTGAAATGGAGAGGATAGATCATACCAACCAGTCTATGAAGAGATCCATGGCCCACACAAGGGCCCAGGCAGTTGCAGACACACCTCCAGTCACAGTTTTACAGCTTCCCACAGCCCAGCATGCTTGCCTGCATGCATGCATGTGTGCATATGTGCGACCTGCCCACCCTCTGTCTCTCTATTTCTAGCCAATCTGTGAGCTTGTTGGCCCATTGACTCAGGGGAAATGGAGGATGTGGATCAGCTTACCAATGTCAGAAACAGCAAGATGACTAGAGGACAGCACAAAACCAAAAAACAAAAACCAAACCAAAACAAAAAGTGGCATCTCCAGATTCGAACTATGCCAATGAAATCAATCCCAAGAACTCAAACACAATTGAAACATAAGAAAATGACCTCCAATCCATAGTAATGAAGATGATAATGGGCTAAATGAAAAAAATCCAGAAAACAAATGCAGTAAGATGCAGACAAACAGATTGATGACATAGAAGAGGTCTATAGAGAGGCAGTCGAAAAAATTCCAGGAAAAAAATAAACAATCAGATGAAGGAAATGAATAAAACTGTTCAAAGCCTGAAGGCCCATAGAAAGTCACTGGAAGAAACTCAGGAAAATACAGTCAGATGAATGAAATAAATACAAGGGTTCAAGATATAAAGATGAAAATGGAAACAATGATAAAAAGACAGACAGAAGAAAGACAGGAATAAGAGGACTCAGAGAATCAGGTAAGTAATACAGACCTAAACTTCTGTAACAGAATTCAAAAGATGGAGGAACGAATTTCAGTGTAAGAAGATATTATATTACAACTTGAAATAACCATTAAAGAAAATGCTAAGTCTGAAAAATTCATGACACAAAACATCCAAGAAATCAAGGACAATCTGAGGATAATAGGAATTGAGTAAAGGGAAGATGCCTGGCTCCAAGGCCGTGAAAATATCTTCAACAAAAGAAGAAAAGAAAATTTCCCTAATTTAATGAAGGAGGTGCATATAAACCTACAAAAGACCTACAAGGCACCAAATAGAATCGACCAGAAAATAAAATCCTCCCACCACAAAATAATCAAAACACAAAATATACAGAATGGTCAGAACAGTCTCCACACTTGAGTGGAGAGTGGGATATGACTTTCTCACGTACTCTGGTGCCTCACATTTGACCATGTCCCCTGGAGGGGGAGACCTGGTGGCACTCAGAGGAAGGACAGCAGGTTACCAAGAAGAGACTTGATACCCTATGAGCATATACAGGGGGAGGTATTCCCCCTCAGGAACAGTCATAGGGGAGGGGAATGAGGGGAAAAGGGGAGGGAAGGAAGAATGGGAGGACATAAGGGATGGGATAACCACTGAGATGTAACAAGAATAAATTAATAAAAAAAAATTTAAAAAAAGAAAAGAAAAATATTAAAACCAGCAAGGGAAAAGGTCCAATTAACGTTTAATGACAAACTGTATCAAGCAAAACTTTCAGTAATCATTGATGAAGAAAACAAGTTATTCCATCATAAAAACTAATTTGAACAGTACTTAATAACAAATCTGACCTTACAGAAGTTACTAGAAAGGAATCTACAACGCAAACGGACAAACTACAACCAAAACTACATGAGAAATAGATATCTATACTGTTGCAATAACTTAATGACACAAGCACTTTACTGCAAAAACCATCAAAATCAAGAGACTAAACAGTCACTGGTCACTAATATCTCTCAAAATAAATGGTCTCAATTCTTCAACAAAAAGAGACATTCTAACTAAATGGATGAATAAATAAGACCCAATATTCTTCTGCATCCAAGAAACATATCTCAGTCACAAGGATAGACATTACCTCAGCATAAAAGGCTCAAGAAATTATTCCAATAAATGGGACACAGGAAGCAAGCTGGTATAGCCATTTTAATATCTAATAAATAGACTTTACACCAAAACTAATCAAAAGAGATGAGGAAGGACCCTTTATACTCATTAAAGGCAAAATATAGGAAGATAACATCAAAATTCTGAATATCTATGCTCACAATACAAGGGCACCCACATTTTAAAAGACCTATTAACTAAGCTTAAACCATTGATCCCCATACACCAATACTGGGAGACTTCAACACCTGACTTACACTGAAGGATAGGCCATTGAAACAGAAACTAAGCTAAGAAATATCAACATTAACCAATATCATGAATCAAATAGTTCTAACAGATATCTACAGAACTTTTCTCCCAAACACAAAGAATTATACCTTTTTTTCAGCACCCCATGGAACCTTCTCCAAAATTCATCACATAGTAGCTCACAAAGCAAGCCTCAAAAGATTCAAAAAGATTGATATAATGTCATGTATCCCATCAGATCACCATGGTCTATGGCTGGACTTCAATAACAATAGAATAAACAAAAAGCCTAAGCCCATTTTGAAACTAAACAACTGTGTACTTAATGACAACTGGGTCAGAGAAGAAATAAAGAAAGAAGTTGAAGACTTCCTGAAATTCAGTGGGAAAAAAAAGGAATAACATACACAAATTTGTGGGACACACTGAAGGCAGTGCTAAGAAGAAAATTCATAGCACTGAGTGAATTTTTATAGAAATTGGAAATATCCAACATAAGCAACTTATGACACATCTAGAAAAAATTAATCAGAAACACCCAAGAGGAGTAGACTTCTGGAAATAATCAAACTCAGAGCTCAGAGCTTAAATCAATAAATTGGAAAGAATGGGAACAATTAAAAGATTTAACAAAACGAAGAGCTATTTATTTGAGAAAATCAACAAGATAGACAAACTTTTAGCCAAAATAACTGAAAGGCAGTGAGACACTATCCAAATCAACAGTGAAAAGGGAGATATAAGAACAGACACTGAAGAAATACAAAGAATCATAAAATCTTACTTTAAAGGCATATAGGCCAAATATTTAAAAATCTAAGGGAAATGGTCAATTTTCTTGATCGATTCCACTTGCCAAAATTTAGTCAAGATCAGATAAACAAATTAAATAGTCCTGTTTCTTCCATAGAAATAGAAGCAATCATTGATAGTTTCTCAACAAAAAAGAGCCCAGGGCCAGATAGTTTCACTGCAGTATTCTACTAGACCTTCAAAAAACAGCTAATACCAATATTCTTCAAGCTATTCCAAAAGATAGAAATGAATGAAACTTTACCAAATTCATTCCATGAGGCCACAGTCTTGTTAATACCTAAATCTCATAATGACACAAAAAAAGAAAAGAATTTCAGAACAATTTCTCTTATGAATATTGATGCAAAAATACTCAATAAAATACTCCCAAAATGAATACAAGAACACATCAAAAATATCATTCACCATGACCAGATAGGCTTCATTCCAGCATGCAGTGATGGTTTAATGTATGGAAATCTATCAGGGTAATGCACCATATGAACAAACTGAAAATAAAAAAAAATCACATGATCATCTCCTTAGATGCAGAGAAAGCATTTAATAAAATCCAACACCAATTCGTATTTAAAGTCTTGGAGAGATCAGGGTTACAAGGCACATACCTAAACATAATAAAGGCTATGTACAGTAAGCCAAAAGCCAATATTAAATTCAATGAAGAGATACTCAAGGAGATTCCTCTAAAATTGGTGACCAGACAAGGCTGCCCACGTTCTCCATAACTTTTCAATATAGTTCTTGAAGTTCTAGGCAGAGCAATAAGAAAACAAAAGGAGACCAAGGGCATCTAACTTAAGCTGTTTGACTCACCTCTGCTTGTGGTCATTTGGTATCTGGCATCCTACTGTACAGTTAGTATATCACTGCCTTGCCTTTTGCTGACATCTGCTGGAACATTCAGGAAAATATACTGGGCTTTTGTTATAGTTTGAAATCACAGGAATATACCCACATCAACTTTTAACAGTGAGAAACAAATAAGTGCTCGAATGAATCTCTAAGCTTAAATGGCTATAAAACTAAGCAACAGTGTAGGGGAAAATATTTTCAAGTAACACTTACTATTACATAAAATATTATTTTCTCACCACTAAAAAAATAAAAAGTTTGACAAGAAATCATCATAAGTAGGAAATTATGCATATTCCAATTTCATAATTGACAGGTTTATCCATGTGATTCAAAAGACTATAGCTCAAATGGCATTTTACCAGTAGGTAGAGTTCTTTAGTACTTTATGTAGCCTTAGACAATATATATATATTTATATATATATACACATATATGCATATGCAAACACATATATGTATGATTTATTTCTTTAAAATTGGTAATTATTCAAATTATTTTATATGATTAAATATATCATAATATCTGAATAGTATACCATTGTGTAAATATAGCAAAGTTTCATTACCCATTCTTTGGTTGAGGGACATCTAGGTTGTTTCCAGATTCTGGCTACTATGAATAAGGCTGCTAGGAACAAAGTTGAGCAAATGTCCTTGTTGAATGGAGTTCAATAATGAAATAGCAATATAAATAGTTTCCTACTCATTATAACTTCAAGTCAAAGTTTTTAATTTTATATGGAGGGAAAATGATAATTTATTTACTGATAAGTAACATTTAGTTTGAGACTTTTTATATTAACTTTTAACTTATATTATGTGTATACATATATTGAGTGTGTGTATGTGTTTGAGGATAAGCATTACATAGTATGCATGTGGATGTCACAGGACATCCTATTCCTATAGGATCTCTCCTTCTACAGTAAAGGTTCCTGGTTTTGAACACACATTATAAGGGGTATAATAAAAGCGAACACTGAAAAATATATAGAAAATATGAAATACCATCTTATTGCCAATTCATAACTATTGCAATCACAGAGTCAACAATAGTTGATGCCTCCGACTGGGTCTATAAAACAATGGCTCTGTCAATATCCAGGCATACACTGAGAAAGGGTTCAGGTGGCATTTCCAGTCACTCCCAAACTATTTTTTTACTGATAGATTTAAGGAAACAGTGATCAATATCTTCAGTTGTACACACATGAATCCCACCATGACTCAATGAACAATTATTACTCACTGCTGAATCTAAATGAATCATAAAACAAAATGAAATGTGTAAGTTTGGGAAAATTCAGGCAAAATATAGAAATGTTAATAGAAGTTTGGAAAGAGAAAAGAATGAAATGTGTGAGTTTGGGAAAATTCAGGCAAGATACAGAAATGTTAATAGTAGTTTGAAAAGAGAAAAGAGTAGTGGGAGAGAGTAATTAAAATGTATTAGGTACAGGTATTCAATTATCAAATAATTAGATTAATATTTAAATAAACAAAAGCAGAAGATAAGGTAAAGCATTATCTATACATTTGTGTGCACGCTGTTTATTTATAAACTAGGTAATCACCCTTGACCTGGAATAAAATGACACTATTTTTCCTGGCCTCGAAGGTGTGCTGCCTAATGGAAATCTACACTGGCAAACATGCCATTTCAAAAGGATGTTTTCAGTATTATCAGAAAACCAAATATTATTTGAGTTTTCATGTTGCTTATGTTGGTTAAAAAAAAAAAAAAGAAATTTCTAGAAGAACTCTCCTACTTACAGAAACAAGAGTTTATCTGAATAAACAAGTGTCTATTTTTTAATTGATGATATTTTTGGGTTAAAACCTGCCTATAACTTAATACCCACTTTAATGATGTACATATACGTAAATGTGGTTAGAAGTTATAGTAGAAAGTGTCATATCAACAGAAAAACCACAGCTCTCATTCTAAAATGAATAAAAGATAGATTATTCACAATTCATCATGAGTGAACATGGTAGGTATTGCAAGTTCCATATTACTTTTTGGAGCAAATTATATGAATTTTTAATGTTTTGTAAAATAAAAAATAAGTAAACAAAAGCAATTAAAAATGTTGCTGGCTAAACAAAAAAGGCAGATATATACATATGGGGGTTGTGGAGCTATTCTATAAGTCTAGGTCTTATCTCATGTCATCATTGGTTGTTAGATTGATGGAAGTTAATGTTCTTATGAGTTCATAAATTTTAAGAGGTTTAAAATTATTATCTAGATGTTAGGTATAACACAACAGGTTATAAAATTATTATTATTATTATTATTATTATTATTATTATCATTATTATTATTATTATCGTCATCATCATCATCACAAGCTCTTAGTGAAGGTAATGAATAGGAAATGAAATGTTTATACCAGAAGAAAATTTTAATTCCCAGTTTTCCCTGTTGATCAAGTATCATATTGTAAATATGCAGGGACTATATAATCGAATACTAAGGTCTCTGATAGCCAAGAGTCTTTAGAAGATTAGACTAGTGAATAGAGACCATTAAGAAACTGATGAATCATAACAAAATAATTAGCTAATATGATCCAGATATAAGTTATTTTTATACTCTCTGTATGTATCATAGCATTTATATGAGACATGGGTTACTATGTTTAGATAATTAATAACAGTTTGTACTATTGAAGTGGGATTACACAGGAATAAAATATCTACACTATCCAAAATATATGAGAGTGACTTTATATTCCCCTTTATATTGAGATATTTGTACTTGATAAACTGTGTTGCTTAGTTTTAAATGGTTAGAAATGGACATTTACTGAAATTAATGTAGTAATGATTTTCTTTTTTGTTAATGAAATATTATATAATTAAATATTTGTATGATAGAATATCTTACATAGTATATCACCACATATAGTATAAAATAATATGAATGTTATTAAACATTGATGTCTTCAGTCTAATTTGGATGAGAAGAATTAACCAAAATCTTTAAGTGGGAGAGATATGCAAACTCACCAATAAAACTTACAACCTAAAATTCATCTTGCCTACCACAAGTACAGGAATAAATATGGAGCAGATATTTACAAAATAGCAAACCAATGCTTGGCCCTACTTGAAACCCAACCCATGGGGGTGAGCCAAACCCTGACACTATTATTTATACTCTGATAGGTTTTCAGACAGGATCCCAGAGTAATTGCCTCCTGTGAACCTTCATTCAGAAGTTTATGGAAACAGATGCAGAAGAGACCCACTGCCAAATAATAAGGAATCTCAAGGACTTTTGTGGAAGAGTGGGAGGAAGGTTCCCTCCATTCTTCCCTCTCCCTACAATGATTGCGGGAGGCATAGGAGTCAAAGACACAACAAGAAAACCTACAGAGTAATCTATACTGGGTCCATGGGCACTCACAGAGAATGAAACAGCAACCAAAGATCTTACATGGGCCAAACCTAGACTTCTTACATATGTTAACAGAAGTGCAGCATGGTTATCATGTGACTCCCCTAAGAACAAGAGTAGGAACTATTCTTGACTCTGTTGCCTGGCACTGTTTCCCTTGTCCCTTATCTAGCTTTGTTGGAGAAGAAGCATTTAGTCCTGCTGGGTGCCAGGGTAGGTTGATGCCCCTTAAGGTCCTCCCACTCCATGAGAAGAAGAGGTGGGGGGAAAAAGGAAGTGGGAGGCATGAGGATGAGACTTGGAGAAGAAAAGAGATGGAGCTGTGTTGGCTCTGATTCTTCAAATATTCTACTTTATTAGGGTTTTATAAAGGCATATATCTCCCTTACAACCCAACTATCCTAAATATGAAGGTAGGAAGATTAAGGAGAACAAGAATGAAACCTTCTGTGTATCAGTTCCATGGGACAGTTCCCCTGGCATAATTCTCAGGAGTCTAGCAGATCATCTATCTGACAGAAGAAGACAAACCATCTGTGGATTGAAAGTGGAGGAATCCCCCAAGACTGTCACCACTGCAATCCCTGAAACTTCTGGGCACAACTGTGGGAAGGAACCTCTGATCTCTCTGTGAGTCCTTCCTCCCAACCTATGGTCATTTTTTGCAATACAATATCCCAGCTGGAGTTGCCTGACCCTTTCTTTTGTCTTGGCTTTATAATTCCTCCTTCCAGTCTATCTAAGTTGTTTATCAGTTTGTGGAGACAAAGATTCAGTGACGTTAAGCATCCTAAAACTATTTTCAACTTGCAATCAGACTAAGGCAAGATTACATTTTCTTCACAGGGCTGAGATCAACATATAAAGTAATCTTACTTTTTATAAAAGATTCATTCAGGGACTAATTTAAGTATATGTTTTAATGAGTAAAAGTAACTTACAATGTTATGTGTTTTCTGTTTATCTATTAGACTAAATTTGATAAAAAGATTTAAACATTTGTTCAGCTGGACAAGGTTTACAATCACTATGCAGTATTGTGGAAATATTTTTAAGAAGGCATATTTAAAGTGGATTTTATGTACTTAAGGCAATGATTATTTATGAAGAAAACCAATTCCCTAATAAATATATATTTAATCATAGTAATGTTTACTTAGTAAGCAGAGGCCAAGAAAAATGAACAATTAAAGATATTAATGTAGAAATTTAAATACTGATTAAATCTCAAGGTATTAAATTAACACTTTAAAATTTAATAATTTTCTATTAATTTTAATATAGTTACAACCATAGTTATTTTTAAATGGATCACCACAATTTTATGTGACATGCTATATATAAAAAAGCTAAAAATTTGTGTAAGTAGATATTTAGAGTTTACCTTGGAAAGTAATCCTTAGGAAAATCCATGTATCAAACAATAAAGTTTTATCAAATATTTACTATTTTGAAAGCTATCATTTCAATGGGTTAAAATGTTTAGGGTCCTCAACTTTATAAAACAGTACATTATTTATCAGTCTT
This sequence comes from Acomys russatus, assembly GCF_903995435.1. Classification (NCBI taxonomy): domain Eukaryota; kingdom Metazoa; phylum Chordata; class Mammalia; order Rodentia; family Muridae; genus Acomys; species Acomys russatus. Next base: position 13,493,175 of record NC_067142.1, read on the forward strand.
TAACATATTATCATAATATTTAAACTAGAATTTGCATGCACATTTAACTGGATTTACCAAAAACACTTTTAGCACATATCAATCAATGAATTTAAAATGAACAGAAGGGACCAATGTTTTTATTGTCCAGTGGTGGCCTAGCTTCTCTTTGTGGTGTCAGTCAAGATGCTCCTTGCTTCCAGACAAGAACAGATGAACCTCAAGGTCAAATGTCTAGTTCCTTTATAGGGTTGCTTAGAGCACTCATGGTGAGGTCCATGTGTGAGACTGGGGTGTGGAAAGAGTTTTACAGTTAGTTCTTTTAGAATGAGATTACTTGTATTAGAGGTCAATGAAAACTCTGGAGTTCCAAAGGCCTGTGGTGGTACCATGTGGGACTTTTTCTTGTTAGAAGTTTAAATTGTAATCCCAAGATCACCCAGTGTAATACTGAGATCACCCAGATCATGAGACCCCCAAAATGACTACCAGGACTCGATATGGATGCAACATACACAGGGTCTTGTATTAAAGGCTCAAGCTTCAGAACACAATCCTTCCTGATGCATCAAGATAGGAGTGTAACACTTAGCTTCAAGGGCAATGGGTTCATATAGGGAAGCAGGGTTTGTGTGTTAAGCAGGGTACATGGAGCCTGGATATTCAGGGAAGTTATTTTATCTCAGAGGACCATAGGGAGTTAATTGTATCTAATCCCTCCAGTGGAGTTTCTGGAGACTGCTAGCAAATCTAGTTTATGGGAGTGAGTGGTCATTCCTGGACCACAGGAAGAAGTGAAGTCACCTGGAGGACAAGTTCTCACAGAACATTCACAGACCATGACATTCGTTGCATAATATACATTACACATAGAATATGGCATTAATTTTGCCCTCACATAATCAGCTCCTCTCTGGAAAAGCAAGTTTTACCTGTGAGCAGATAATAGGAAGCAACTCCCTCCTGTTTCTGGAAATTAAAATAAAATCCCATCTGGTAGAAATATAAGTATTCAGACTCCATTCAGCCACTTCAAAGCACCATTCCAAGACTTCAAATGACTCAGAGACAGGTGTCCAGGAGGTAACCTGGGGCTTTCCCTTTTATAGGTCCAAAATGAGAACTCAGTTCACTTGCTCTCTCATTCTTTTTCTCTGTTTACCAACCCTAAAATTTCCCCATTCTCATGAGCTTCCTTTTGTTTTTCCTTTCATTAGCTTACATTGGACAATTGTCTCTACACGAAATGTATATGTTTCTGTGCATGAGTTAATGTTTGGTTGTTTTTTTTTGTTTTTTTTTTCTCTCTCTCTCTGCTGTTTTATTCCAAAACAAGGGTGTTCACATCCCTTTCATTTTTAAGTCAAGGACCTCCCTGGCACCTCCAACTTCCTGCTGCAAGAGGTTCGGAAGTGAAGAGGACCTCCCTGCAGAGGAGAATAGAACCTGGGCTCCTGAGAACATACGGCACAAAAAGGGAGAATTGTGCTCTAGTATAATATTTAAATATTTTAATCACTTAGTTTACTTCTTGAATTATTCTCTGTCAATTTCACAGGACAAGCTTGGCTAGTAACTTGTAACTGTCAACTTGATACAATTTAGCATAACTTGAGAAGGTCTTTAAAAAACTGTTCTTTGATTCTTTGTGAGTTTTGCATCATGTACACCATTCCAATTTATCCCCTTGCCTCCTCATATCCCTACTTTGCACTAGTGACATGGCCCTTAAAATAAAACAACACAAACATCAAGAACAACAACAAAAAATCCCACAAATCAGTGTAAAATAAACAAAACAAAAATAAAGCGTAGAAAACACCTCATCATTGACATTGTAGTATGTCACATTGTGTAACACAGAATACCCCTCCGTCCACATATTTCACTTGAAAATATTTATTGCAAAGAACTGTTGGTCTGGTTAAGAAATCTGGCTTCTGTGACACAACCAATATTGAATATTCAGCAGTACTCCTTCAGTTATTCTGTTGTTGTCTTGTGTCATTGAGATCCTGCAGCTGTGATGCAGCAGGTCTATCCCTTTCACGAGTCACAAGAATATATACTTGATATGGATTTTGAAGTGGACCAACACAGAGCCATGTATCTGGGCTGGAGTGGTAGCTGAGCTGGCCATCCTGCCAGATATTCCTTATCAGCTCCACTAAGAGAGGTTTCAAGTTTTTCTGGCTAGGTTAACCGAAGCCACCATCAGTAGAAGGCAGGATAAGCTATCCTAAACTCTTGCCTTTAGGACTAGGTTACCTGTATCAGGCCTCCAGGGACAGCTCCACTGTGTTGCCACTCTTCCAGGTGCCATAGGCTGTGAGGCACTGGGAAAGCCTTCCTGTTCTTAAACTCTTGAGATAGGTCAATGTGTGGTATCCATCGGGGCAGTTCCAATGTGTTGCTCAGGCTAGGTGGAGAGCTCACCCTCTAATCAAGGTGCAGGTCTAGCTTCTCATCCTCATGCTCTCAAGGGCACCTCTCCCTGTTCTTTCCTTCAGGGATTGCTCACAGTTGCCCCTTTGATCAAGGTAGGCACTAATGTGGACAAGAGATTCTTCTTTTTAAAAATCTTTTCATTTTACATACTGATTGTGATCCCCTGCCTCATTGAATTCCAATCCAACCCTCTCTTCATCATTCTGTCCCCCTCAGTTGCCTAGTCCTCAGAAAGGGGAGCCCTCCTCCCCTAACATCTGACCTCAGCCTAGCAAGTCTCATCTGCACTGCCTGTGTCCTCTTCTGTGGCCTGGCAAGGCTGCCCCAGCATGGGATAGTAATCAGTATGTGGACATCAGAACCTATGTCAGAAGTAGTCCCTACTCCCCATATTACGGAACCCACAATAAGACTGTACTGACATCTACAACATCAGAGTGTAGGGAAAAGGTCCATAGCATGTTCATAGTATTTGTTTGGTGCATCAGTCTCTGCAGCACCCCCCTCCTCCAAATGGATTTGTTGCCTCCTTGTAGATCACCTGACCCCTCCAGATCCCTATACTCCCCAACACTTCCATAACATTCCCTGTGCTCAGCCCAAATATGACTGTGTTTCTTAACACCTGCTTGTATCTCCAACTGGGTTGTGTCTTTTAGAGGATAACACCACTATAACACAGAGACCCAAAGAAACTAAGTAATAAGGTAGACCCTAGGGAGAATGTTTAAATTCTCATTCAGAATGAAAATAACCTACAAGAAGAACATTATGACAGGTGTATCTGGGTCCAGGGTTCCTCCTCAAACTATGGGACCAGCCAAGGACAATACAGGTGGTAAACTTTAAACCCCTACCCAGATCTAGCCAATGGTCAGAACATTCTCCACAGTTGAGTAGAGAATGGGATATGACTTTCTCAAGTACTCTGGTGCCTCACATTTGACCATGTCCCCTGGAGGGGGAGACCTGGTGGCCCTCAGAGGAAGGACAGCAGGTTACTGAGAAAAGACTTTATACCCTATGAGCATACACAGGGGGAAGAGGTCCTCCTCAGTCACAGACATAGGGGAGAGAGTAGGGGAAAGCAGGAGGGAGGAATGAGAGGATACAAGGGATGAGATAACAATTGAGATGTAATATGAATAAATCAATAAAATATTTTAAAAAGAATAAATACAGGAAGCAGTTGAAGACATAGAACAGAAAGTGAGAGAAGAGAATCTTAATGAAGTATTATCTAGATAATGTTGACCTGGGAGCATGTTTTTGAATTGTTAATTGAGAAAGGAAGATTTATCATGAATATGTTCAGCACCCTGAACTATACTAGAGTGAAGACAATTTGCTACCAAGCAAAAAAGCATGCAGTACAGTGTGGCCATTTCTCCCTGCCTTTTGCCATAATAAATTTGGTAATTCCTGTCTCTGTGACTTCCCTGAAATGATCATCTATAAACTAGAATTCATTCTGTCTCTGTCTCTGTCTCTGTCTGTCTGTCTGTCTGTCTGTCTCTTTCTCTCTCTCTCTCTTTTACATACCTTCTTTCTTCCTGTTTCTACCCTCCCTCCCACTTCCCCCTATTCCCTTGTCCCTATCCTTCTCTCTTTCTTCCCCTCCCTTCTTCCCTACACCACAGAAAAGGAGAACTCCTCTTCCTACCCACAAATTCCGGCACAGCAAGTAACAACAGGGTGTTGTGGATCCTTTTCCACTTGTCCTTGGAAGGAAGCCCTGCGAGGGGAAGGATATTTAAAAACATGAAACAGAATCAATGTCACAGTAGTAGACCCACATGAAGACCAAGCTGCCCATCAGCTTACATATATGTAGGGCTTCTAGGTCCATTCTATGCATGACCCTTTATTGGTAATAAAGTAAAATTCTAACTGAAAATAAAACCATTCCCTGTTCCATGTTTCCTTTTCTCATGGTATGTATACAGCAGAAAAACTAGACTAGTTCCATCTGTATGTCTTATTCCATTCACAATACGGTACTGTGCACATAGCAGGAATGGAATTAGTACATTTTTGAGCAATTCTTTTTTTTTTCTGCTTTTTTTTATTAATTTATTCTTGTTACATCTCAATGTTTATCCCATCCCTTGTATCCTCCCATTCCTCCCCCCCCATTTTCCCATTATTCCCCTCCCCTATGACTGTTCCTGAGGGGGATTACGTCCCCCTATATATTCTCATAGGGTATCAAGTCTCTTCTTGGCTACTTGCTGTCCTTCCTCTGAGTGCCACCAGGTCTCCCCCTCCAATTCTTATAGGACAAGGTGACACTAATACTTGGAAAAGATAAAGCAACTGATAAGAAGACCTATGACCCTCAAACTGGACATTTATATGTCGCGACCTTTCCCACCAGTGGAAAATAAGGACGTTCTTCTCCAGGCAGTGTATTCAGGAACCTTTTCAGCAAGCTTCTTCTTTTCCTTCTCCCTTTCCTTCTACCTCCCCAACACCCCAGCGCCCCTTTATATCCTCTGCTTCACCCAATCAGCAGCCCTTATGCCGGTAGCTCCAATTGGTTCCCGACAAGACTGGATGCATACGTCAGAGCAAAGCACGGCCCACAATCCAAATAAGGACATGTTTACCAGGAGCAGAATTGCAAGTCATTTTGCCTGGCTGGTTGCCAGGTACCATCTTAGCGAGGGTGATAGCTTCAGCTTCCCACATATATCTCTTCTATATACAATATATTTTTATATATTACAAATATTAAATGATTTTAGCTGTCTTCTAATTGTTTATAATGGTAATACAAATATGTATAAGAATATATGGCACTCAGAGGAAGGACAGCAGGTAGCCAAGAAGAGACTTGATACCCTATGAGAATAAAAAGAGGGAGGTAATCCCCCTCAGGAACAGTCATAGGGGAAGGGAATAATGGAAAAAATGGGGCCAGAGGGAGAAATGGGAGGATACAAGGGATGGGATAAACATTGAGATGTAACAAGAATAAATTAATAATAATTAAAAAAAGAATATATGACTAGATATATTTTTCAAGATTATTTTCTCTGTGTACCGTTGACTATGCTGGACTTGTTTTGTAGTACAAGGTGACCTAGAGCTCACAACAATCCTCCTACCTCTAGTCCCCAAATGGTAGAATTACAGAAGTGAGCCACGATGCCTGCCTTGTTACTAGATATTAATTATTACCTGCCTCCTTTCTGGGAAGTGGCGAGGGTTAGAGTTATGGCTAGGGTTTTGCATAGAAGGTCAGGGGAAGTGTTAGATAAGGTTAGGAGCAGGATTAGGGTGTGACAGCATATGCCTGTCATTCTGGCACTTGGGAAGTGGATACAAAATGACTAACAGTTCAAATTTACTCTTGACTTCATAATTTGTTTGAGATTAATGGCAACCTATATGCATATATATTTAAGAAAATATGTATTTATATATAAATATATGAATTAATATAATTAGTGAAAGAACAGGCCATGAAATCAAAAGAGTACAAGGAGGGGTTTAAGGGAATGCTTTAGAGGGGAATGGTTTGTGAAAAATGATCTAATTACAATCACAAAAGGGAAAGACAAAACTTAGGCCCACATGCTCTTGCAAAGAGCCTGAAATAAAAAGAAAAGAGACAAGAGGACAACAACAACAAAATCTTCAAATGGAAACACTTGTGTTGACAAACATTTTTGTAAGGATTGTATACTAGAAGAAATATATTACATTTTGTAAGCATACTTGGAATTGCAAAAGTTTATGTCCAGCAGTGTCTTGGAGCTCCTGGAACCTGTACTCTTGATAGTGTTCTTGGGACTATGCCAACATGGTTCCCAGAGGAACATGACTTGGATAAAAACATAGGTATTTGATAGTTAAGGTGTTAGGAGTTATAGTCAGGAGTGTGGCTAAAGGTTTTTGTGTCAGGCTTTTTTTATTTGAAATGTGACATCTGCTCACACAGCTAGGACAGCACTCAATGTTAATAGTTATACCAAATACACTTAACTAGACCTAGGATAGCTTTCGTGTTATTGATGAGAGGGCTTGCAGACACCACACTGTGCTGCTGTAAATATACATTGCCACTATTGTAGGGTTTTTTTTTTTGTGTGTGTGTGTGTGTGGCATGACATGTAAGAATAAAATATATGCCAAAAGACATTTGAAAACACTTTCAGCCCAACTCTTATTTAGGTAAACTGATTATACTATTATTGAGATAGAAACAGTAATAAATTTAATCTGTTCCAACGCTTTATGTATTGCCATAAATTTCTGTTGAATCTCTGTATATTGAATGCTTGTCCCTGAGAGAAAAATAAACAACTGGCACTATTCTTTCTTCTTGAACCTCCTGGTCCTCACTTATATAGTAAAAACTGACATGCAGGTTGTAAAACCTTCCAAGGATACAAAAATACAAAATATGATTTTGTATTACATTATTTCCACTGTTAATTTTATTTTAACACAAATATGGACAATTCCTCAATGAGATCTGAAATTAATATCATTAATAGTTAACTAACATTAAGAAGCATCGCACCAGCAACAGTAAGGCAGTGCACATTAAGAACTGATAAAATCTGCACTCCAAAGCTACATCCTAAAATTTGTGTGGAGTTATGGCTGCACAGCACATGTTCCAGATAATAGTTAATTTCCTTATTGGTGTGACATAATATCTAAAGAAAGCAACTTAAAAGAGGAAGAGTTTATTTTGGCTCAAAGCTTGAAGGCACAGTCCATCACAATGATAAAATCATGGCAGGAGGAGCAATATGGGGCAGCTGGTCATAATGCATATATACTCAAGAAGCAGAAAGAAATGAATGCACGCTTTCAGTTCATTTTTTCTTTTTAGTCAGTTGACACTCAGCCCATTGAACACTACCAGCCACATTCCCAGGAGTCCTCACATCTAGAGCATGTAAACATATTTTTATGTTTATCCCAAGCGTGTGATATGAAAAAAACTGTGAGGGAATGTGGTGTTTGTCTGTTGGAAACAAACTTGTCAGAGGGCACATGGTGTTTGGCTAATAGGATTGTAATGCTCTTCTAAAGAATCAGTTTTATCCTTCAATTTAATTTGTCTGGGCATTAAGGTAGTCTCAGGCCCACCTGTGACTAAACGTCAGGCAACCTATAGTTTAAAGGAGGCATAGCTCATGTGACATTTCCTTCTACCAATCAACACAACACAAAATTAAATTCAAATACCACTATTTCCAGGTTCCTTGGTTTGCACAAGAAACATTCCATGAGTACTTCTTTTTTTCTGTACCTAAGTCTTTGAAAAAGTTTAGATTGAGGAGTTTATACCTTAAAATCATGCTAACATTGGCTGTTCTTTTATATTTATTTATCCCGTTCCCCTCCCTCCTTCTTCCTTTTTTTCTACTCCCTCTCATCCTGTCTTATTTCTTCCTATTCCTCCCCTTCTCTCCTCTGCCCTTTCATCTCATTCCCTGACCTTCATTATCCTTCCCACATCTCTCCTCCACTGTCCTTTTCTTCTATCTTCTTCCCTTTATTTCTTTTCTCTTTTCTCCTTACGTTATCTTCTCTTCTCCCTTTCTTGACCTTCCCTTTTAGCTTCTTCCCTTCCCTTTTCTTCTCTTCTCTCCAGTCTCTTCTCCTACCTTCCCATTAGATTTCCTTATCCTCTCTTCCCTTCACTTTTCTCTCCAGTCATTTCCTCGTACCTCCTTCCCTTCATTTCTCACTTAATAATTTTATTTACTTTTTACTATATAGACTGTATTTAAAGGCCTGAGAAATGAACAATCAGTGTCATTTACCATAACAAAGAAACCTAGTATTAGTTGGGAACCTTCATAATGTCTCTTAGTCCTTTATCATTGCCAGAGTTCATTTAAAGTTTGAAGTCATACTCTATCACATCTATTCACGTGTCAGAAATTTTCATTAGTATACATTGTTGGGAAAAGCAATACTTCATTTCTAATTTTTCGTCATCAGTGTCTAGAAGTAGACTGTCAGACAGTGGTTATTGATCATGCTGTGATGCTTTTTCTAAAGGTATCTAGGTAATGATATTATGAATGTGCTTTGACAATATATAGTAAAGGATTGTAGATTATTTTCTGCTCAGATGCCAAGAAGTATGCTCCAAACAGTGTAAACCATTACTACCTATCTAATATCATTTGTTCCTGAAGATTTTCAGCCCTGAGACCAATTATTTATATCAGAGAAACAATCTGAGTGGAAAGTAAGCATTAAAGGATGGTTTTCATGCTGTTAGAAACTACCAGTGAGTATCAACATTAAAACCAGGAAAAAACAAGTCTCTACTCATGTCAGATGAGCTCAAGACATTACATTTTCTGAAAAAAAAAAGCAGATTTTTTTTGATTCATTGGATGTCCATTCACAATTTAAAACAGGAAACAAAACATAGCTGTGTCAAGCATCGATGGAAACATCAACATGCAGTACCATCTAATTTAAAAGGAGTTGATTCTGGGGGAAGAAGGGTTCTTTTACTTTAGCTTTCTGTATTTACCACATTCTCATCTTCTGTAAGAGAATGTAAAATTTTTTCTAGTCTGTCAGAAAATAGGCTATTTATTTGCTAATAGAGGTAACATGGTTCTTTTCTTTCTGAAGGAAAGAATTTAATCAAGAAACAAAGACAGTTTAAAGAGAAGTTCACTTTGCAAAGCAGACACGCCAGAGAGAAATTGAAGTCGGATGCCCCAAGTTTGGTAGCAACCCAGTAGGTTTTGAATTGCATATTTCAAAGTTTTAATGAATATTTATGATGTGAGTGTCTTTGTCACGTATTATAGTAAGAGAGATAGAAAATGTTAGATATCTCCCCATATATAATTATATCTGGCTCATATTTCACTGGTTAGTCTCAATCATTAGACAAAGATAAAACACTGGGGAATGTATTGGTATAATTTTGTCTATTATTTTAGCACTGAAATTTTATTTTTTTTATTTATTTTTTACATTTTTTAATTAATTTATTCTTGTTACATCTCAATGTTTATCCCATCCCTTGTATCCTCCCATTCCTACCCCCCCCCATTTTCCCATTATTTCCCTCCCCTATGACTGTTCCTGAGGGGAATTACGTCCCCCTATATATTCTCATAGGGTATCAAGTCTCTTCTTGGCTACTTGCTGTCCTTCCTCTGAGTGCCACCAGGTCTCCCCCTCCAGGGGACATGGTCAAATGTGAGGCACCAGAGTACGTGAGAAAGTCGTATCACTCAACTGTGGAGAATATTCTGACCATTGGCTAGATCTGGGAAGGGGTTTAAAGTTTACCTCCTGTATTGTCCTTGGCTGGGGCCTTAGTTTGAGCACGACCCCTGGGCCCAGATCTGCCTATCATATTGTTCTACTTGTAGATTTCTAGGACCCTCTGTATCCTTTTATTTTGCTGTTCTCCCATGCGTCTCTCATTTAGAGTCCCAATAGGATGCCTTCCCCTCTAAACGGAGAATTATCAACAGAGGAGTATCAAATGGCTGAGAAACACTTAAAGAAATGCTCAACCTCCTTAGTCATCAGGGAAATGAAAATCAAAACAACTCTGAGATTCCATCTTACACCCATCAGAATGGCTAAGATCAAAAATTCAAGCGACACCACATGCTGGCGAGGATGTGGGGAGAGAGGAACACTCCTTCATTGCTGGTGGGAATGCAAACTAGTACAGCCACTTTGGAAATCTATCTGTTGCTATCTCAGAAAAATGGGAATAGGGCTTCCTCAAGACCCAGCTATTCCACTCCTTGGAATATACCCAGAAGAGTCTCCAGCACACAACAAGAAAATTTGCTCAACCATGTTCATAGCAGCCTTATTCATAATAGCCAGAACATGGAAACAGCCTAAGTGTCCCTCAGTAGAAGAGTGGATAAAGAAACTGTGGTACATATACACTATGGAATACTACTCAGCTATTAAAAACAAGGAATTCCCGAAATTTGTGGATAAATGGATTGAGCTAGAAATGATCATAATGAGTGAGTTAACCCAGAAGCAGAAAGAATCAAATGGTATATACTCACTTATATCTGCATACTAGCCCAAGGGGCATGTCCCACAAAAGCCTTCACTTACCAGCACTGAAATTTTAACCCTTTGAGTTATGACACTTCTAAATTAATCTTTTTGTCTGAAGTTTAATTTTTTAATCAAGTATGCTGACATTACCTGAAGAACAATAATTTGGATAGACAGTAGTTTCTCTTATTGGTTTTATTTTATTCAAATTTTAAATATTATATTTATAGAAATAATAGGGAGAAATAAGAATACCAAATAACATGGAGAAAGAAGAATACCAAAGACCTAATAGGTTAATGTAACTATACAAAAATGAGGGTTTGGGAAGTTAATCAAGATATTTCTCAACAGCTTACATTAAAACTGCACTTACCACTGACTCTTGCTTTACTGTTCTATGATCTTAGAAATTACATGGAGAAGTGGCCACCACTAAACTAAGCACCTATTAAACTTTCATTACTATGTACAGTGGTTGATCCGCATTAGCCAGTTTTTCAAGCTCAGGTATACATAATAATTTGTAAGATAAGATTAATTTATTCAAGATTGTGTACATAAAAAACAATAGAACCAAGATTAAAAAGGGTGGCTGTTCTAGCCTCAAACATGCACTAGTCATTAATACCAAAATAACAACAAAAGAAAATCACTTATATTTACTTGCTTCTATGGAATTAAACATTCCTAAATTCTGTTTTCATAATACTTATTTAGGAGAAATGTACCTATATACATATATGTGTTTGTATGTATGTACACATACATACATGCATGCATACATACATACATACACACACATACACACACAAATGCTTACAAGCTGTGTCCCTTACAATGCTACAATGGCTGTCTACCAAGGAATTCCTTAGAATCCGCTATAATAATCACTACTCATGAAAGTGACTATAGAATTGCTGTTGGACCAAATTTACTGATTCATTTTCTCATCTGAATAATTTTTCCCAAGTGAAAATAGTTTGGATCAAGCTCACATCAAACAAACCAACTCTTCTTTGCAGTGCCTGTTGTGAAGTCTGGTCCTACAATATCCAAAAGGAAGATTTATCTGACTAAACTATTGTATGTCCAGTTTTTAAACATCCTTGAGGCCAACATAACAAGAAACTTTGTGATGATGATGAAATCTGGCTCCCATTGTTACAGATCACCATTGTTTACTATAAATCCAAAGACCTAGCTTTATGAAATTCTAAGCCGATCACTAATAGCTTCTTTTCCTTTATATCAATGACTTCTCAAGAATAAACTGTAAAATCATTTAATGTGCTTGAGTTCTGACTTCTCTAACTGTTCTATAATCTTTCTTCCAACTGCACTCAAGCTTGCTTACCTCACTGTTTGGGCTCATGTTTTTTAATATTCATAATGGACAGGGAAGATTTCTTCATTACATGAACATTGAAAGGCATTATAAATCTGTCTTAGTTATGGTTTCTATTACTGTGAAGATATATCATAAAACTGGTAATTCTTATAAAGGAAAGCATTTAATTATGGCTGCCTTACAGTTTCTGACACTTTAGTCACTCTTATAATGGTAGACTACAGAAAGACATGGTGCTGGATAAGGATCGAAGAGTTCTGCATCTTGACCCAAAGCCAACAAAACAACTGTGTGCCACACTGCAGTGTAGCTTGAGTACATATGAGGTCAGAACCCATGTCCCCAGTGACAACACCAGTGAGGCCTCATCTCTTGAAAGCTCCACTCCCAATGGCCAAGCATTCAAACACAAGTGTCTATGTGGGTGATTCCTATTCAAATCTCTTACAATATCTTACAAAGTTGTGCTTCAAATGGACAATTTAGTCAAAGCTTTGGTATCTAATTAGCATACATGCAAGTTTCAGTGGGTTGGAAAATACTATATGGCATACCTTATTTTGAAATTATTAGAAATATTGAGTGTTAAAGAAATATAATTCTACTCAAACAACTACAGTGTAGGAATTATTGATATTTAATAAGATATTCATGGCACACAGAAGCTGAGCTAGGACATGAATTCAGGGAATTTTGTTCTCAAACACATTCTACAACTAGCTATCCTATCCATATGATTCATCTATTAAAAGAGTCAATACAGTTTGCATTACTGCTAATGGTAAGAGTAGAGGCACTGAGATTTAATAAGGCTATTCCTACACATGCTTAAAATTATTCTATGTGGACATTTGAGTAAGTAGATAATCTTACTATTTAGAATATTTAAGAAAAAAACTGGAATGTAGTCCTCACCTCTCCAAAGGCTCAGGAAACATACTAGAAAGAATAGAAAAAAATTGGAAAGGAACCAGAATTGGGGAAGAATTGTGCAGAATGCCAATTTCCTGGTATGTCATGTGTCATGAGTTACTGTCCTGTGAGACAAGCAAATACTGTCTTTGGAAGTTCATCTACATGGAATTCCACTCAAAAAACATTTCAGCTGAGTTTGTTCATGGTTTACATCTCCACAGTAAGAAGTGAAGTTGCTCCTGAGATTCTACCTGAGTGTTTAAATGTTCCCTACCACTTTGGATTCAACTAACTTATCCTTAATTGCATGTGACCTATCAGTGGCAGGGGAAGAAAAGAACAATCTCCTCCACCTATGTGGCTTCAGGGAAGCCTTCATCCTTGTTGAGTAGTGGAGTGTACACACCCCTGAAAAGCACCCCTAACCTAAGCACTGTAAGGAATACCAACAAATTCATTGTTTGCCCTAAGGTAAACTTTGGAGAAACTGTGCCTTGGTTTGTAACTGAGATTTTGGGTGGACAGGAATATTTGCTTTTTATCTTACTAAAGAAGAAATCTTAGCAATAAAATAGCTGTTGCTGTCTGGAACAAAAGTCACCAAGGGGAAAAGGAAAATGTCATAAAAATGCATTATGCTTGTTTGTATAAATGCCATAAAAGCACATTATTATATATAACTTATATATACTAATAGAACATTTTTCAATGATTTGGAAAACAATACTTGGAGACATCATTTAAAATATGTTTCCTCATCATGAATGTCACTTATAACTTGATGAGCTTAAGTTGTGCTCCAGATATCAGGACTCAATAAAATATTTTCTAATTTCTGCAGAATTACAGTGTACCCAACTTCTATTAGAAACTCTTAATTTCAACACTCTGATAGCTACCACTGTGCTGAAAATTGATGTCTGTACTCACACTTTGAAAATTTAAATATAAGCCTTAGACAAGGACACTAAGTTCCACTCAGACTGTGAACCACTCAGAAGCGGGCACAGAGTACCATATATCAACAAACCACCAATATCCAGGCACTGTGTACAGCAAGGTTGTGATCCACCCTGACACAGGCACTGAGTACAACATGGTTTTATGTCATTTCACAAGACCCCTTAAAGACGAACAAGAGATGAAACCAATGCAAGCACAAGATAGTCTTTAAGCACAGCTCTATCCAGGCTCCTGACCATCACCAGTGCAGTGGTATGTAGAGGAGAGCTCTGAACTCTGGGTTGAAGGAAATTTATAGGTCCCTCACACTCCAAGTGTATCCCAGCCTTCAGGACATGTCATATCTCGGTTCCCTGGAAGAGGGAGTGGGGATTGAAAGAGGGGGAAGAAGACATAAGAAATATGATGCTAAGTCTATAAATTCTTGATCAAGTCTTCCTTTATAACAAGTGAGTACAGTTTATATAGCAAGGACACCACAACTCTATTAAAATCTCACTTCCTCTATCTATAGACAATAACATAGTCTTCTGAGTAGTTCCCTGTAAGAATGTCCTCAATCCTCTGAGTACTTCCCTGTAAGAACTTCCTTATTTCTTTCAAAGGTAAACAATCAAAAGATAGCCTAAACAGAAGGCCTCCTTCAGCAAATGTCAGCTACTTGAAGGTCACATCATCTAGCCTAAGCACAGGACTTCTAGCATTGCTGAATTTAGCATGGCTCCCCGATACCAGTGCACCCAAAGCAAGGGGATTCCAGTCCAGTAAGCATCTATTGGTTAAAATATAAAAAGAGATTGTATTTTAATCTGATTGGTTGTGAGAAGGTGCCAAAATCACAAACAGCCTTGGCTTTCTTGTTGTCTCTTGCTGGGGGAAGCATTTTTTCTCAGGTTTCAGTTAAAATACACTCTCCTGTGCTTATAGGCTCTTTATAGGTGATTGGTTGACCTTGACATGTTTAATATCTGGGAACATTTGCTTCTTTCCTGCTGTCACATGATTGGCTCAGACCTTTAGGTCTATTTCTTTCTTTACCCCAGTGACTCTAACATCAATTTTCATTCATCTGGACTTTTTCATTCTTCTGGACTTCACTCAGGCATAGGCACTCCTAGCATGAAGATGAACAATCATACTGACTGTAAGCTTTCAAACATGATTCATTGCACAGCAGCCATTGTTTCTGGAGCTCCTCTGTGTCAGCAACAGGATGAAACATATATATAGATTCAGTCTTTGTTTCTCCTTTGTGTGTTACTCTTAATGTCCTTAATAATCATGTAGATGAAGGTGCTGGAGAAATTCACAATTATAATTTGAATAGCACCCCAACTATAGTTTATTGTTACTTGTGAATGGGTTGGGTTTACATGGAATATTTAAGTTGAAATGTCATCTCCAGTACTTAATAGAGGACAATTTGGATTTTATTGATTAATTAGTGTCTACATGTAGCATTCTATTTTTCTAAAGGCCAGTAAATGCACCTGACTGTTCCCTAAATGTTAACATATTCAGATAATTATACTGGCACTGTACTTTCTGCAAAGGCTGTCTCAGTTATTTGCTAACACAGAGGTCTCAGATTCATTTGAAGTATGTTTTAGAGGAAATATTATATTTAAATAACCTTAAGCAATTATTATAGAAAAATCTCTCATAAAAGTCCATTGATTTATGGCAGTCAACATGTTATACCCTTCCCACACAAAAACTCATTTTCCAATGCTTTAATGTAGTTTAGATGGATTGACTACAAAGAAGGCTCCACAGCCAATAAGCACTGCCATATTGTAAGGTCAAATATTCTTCTTAGAAAATTCAAATGACAGGCTAGCAGCCTGAATGAGAACTGTAGGCTTAACATTCAGACCAAGATATCAAACAAATAGTATTGAATTCAATCCTATTTCATACGATAGGAAGTACTTATTTGCTACCGACTTTTTCCCACAAAAGAATTGCACTGATGTTAAGAAAAAAGTTAGATCCAACGTTACTGGCCCAACAAGCCTTAAAATCCACCAAGAGATCAGAAACTTGAAAAGAAGATATAAAGTTGTGGTGGCCAAGAATATGAGAAAAACAAAAGAATAGGTGCTAGCAGTTGGTTTAGTTATGTCACTTCAGACCAGCTTCAAGAACATTGTTGGCACGGAAGCGTGATTTTCCCTCAATGAGCTCTTCAACTTTTGGGGAAACTAAACCTGTATACATAGTCTTGCATCATATACAGTTTTATCACAGATTACGTTCTGGTAAATGAACTTCTTTGAAGAATGTAGACCTTTCTTGTGCCAATATAGAGGAGGCACAAGAAATGGGAAAAATGGAGAAGACAGAAAAAAGCCTCAAATATTAGTGCTGTGGATTCTTTGTTCGGTTCACATTTTGTATAGCACATATTTGCCTCTTTTCTTGCTGTAATTAATTTCCAAACTGTTCTCCCTTTTTTGATGCACTGTGTGAATTCCCCTTTTTTGTGAACAGAAGAAAAAAGGTTGCTGGTGGAATTGAGACCAAAAAAAAAAAAAAAAAAAAAAAAGAAAAGAAAAGAAAAGAAGAAAAAAAAACTTGCAACCTCCCCAACAACACCAAAGCTGGAGACTTTAGTGCCTTGAGGAATCAGTTACTGAACCTACAGAAACTAGAAACAGACAAATGTATACAAATTAAGCTCCAGAGCTTTGACTAAGACTATCAGGAACTGGTGCTGTATTAAAAACAAAGTGAAATGAATGATGTATTATAATATAAATTATTCTGCAGGCATGTGCAGGTCTCAAAGTTTATTCTGCCAGTATTTGAAAATATATTCTTTACTAGTTTTGTTCAAAACAAACATAGGATATTCAATATGGAAATGTTGTTTTTTAGTTGCACTTGAAAATGTGTCAGTCATATTACCTGTATACTAGACATTGTGCTACATATGATTTAATTTCTGTAATAACTTTGTAAGGTAGTATAAACATCCTTAACTTTAACACCAAAAAGGCAAGTGACAGAGTAGTCAACTTACCTGACATCACTGAAAAGTGTCAAACTTCAAATCATAGATTTATTGAAATTACTTTGGAATATGAATTAAACAGCTTTATGTCCAATTTTCCAGTTAAAACACAATTTTCTAAAGGATATTTACCAATCTAGGACTCTAACAGTTTCTCTCTCTCTCTCACTCTCTCTCTCTGTCTGTCTGTCTCTCTGTTCTCTCTCTCACATGACTGTCCAAACTTGATTATGCAAATTTTATGAATTTATGTTATTAATAGCTGAGTAGTATTACATTATGTAAATGTATCGCATTTTCTCTATTCATTCTTCAGGTGATAGATATTTGTGTTGTTTTCAATTTCGAGTTATTAGAAATAAAGCAGCTATAAACATTGCTGATAAATTTCCTTATTATATGCTGGAATATCTTTTGGGTATATGCTCAGGAATGGTATAAACTAGGAAAGATCATGATGAGTGAGGTAGCCCAGACCTAGAAAATTACACATGTTATGTACTCACTTACAGTGGGTTGGTGGTGAGAGGGCCCCCCTTTTCTGAAAGGTAGGATAATGTTAATAAGGGGAAGATGAAAGGAAGAGACCAGTGTGAGAGAAAGGATGTGGCAGCTATGCAAAATAAATTCGTACATAAATTAATTTTAAAAATATAAGTTCATTATGGAGAATTAAAATGTTGTGGGTCTGGATTGTTCTAAGTGTAAAGAAGAACCAATTCAACCTGAGAGTGTTCCACAGAACTGATGGATAAAAATCCGTCATGGCACCATGTATCTGGGGCTTGCTTGCCAGCCATTCTACTCAAACTGATATAGGCCAATCTCCAAGTATAATTAAAATTCCTGTCTCAAGTAATGAGGTAGGATATATTTGAAAAGGCAATAACTTGATTATCTCATACACACACACACACACACACACACACACATACACACACACACTCTTTTAGGGTTCCTATTGCTGTGAAGAAATATTATGGTCATGAAACTCTTACAAAATAATATATTTAATTTTTCCCAGCTTCTTGTTCAGAGGTTTAATCTCTTGTCCTCATGGCATGGGTCATAGTAGCACAAAAGACAGCCATAGGTGAAGAGGTAGCTCAGAATACTACATCCTGATTAGTAGGCAGGAGGAACACAGGAACGTTAAGCTTAGCTTGTGCATTTGAAACCCCAAATCCCATTTCCCGTGACATACTTGTCCAACAAGGCCACACCCAGTCCAACAAAGCCACACTCTCTAATTCCATTGCCTAAGCTTTCAAATATGAGTCCATATAGGACATTCTACTTTATATTAACACACAAGTCATTCAGCCTACAAGTTTTGGACTTGGAATAGCAAGAAGTCCAAGTACTGCCTAATAATTTCATCCTCGAAATCCAGAAGAATCTCACATATATTGCCAGAAAAAATGGTTGAGCAAATGTCTGCATCCCAAGAAGAGTCAGTATTCAACTTGAATTGAAAGGCAGAGAAAGATAAATGTCCTCACCAAAGGTCCTGAGATAAGTACAAGTGAATAAGATTTTCACTTTGCTTGAGCGTTCATGAAATTGCATGACTATCTACTTGACCCTAATGCTTCAAATACTATCACACTGAAAACCCCTTCACAGATATACCCAAAATATTTGATGAAGTACTTGAACATCCTATGGACCAGTGAAATTGACATATAAAATTAACTTTTACACATTAACACAAGTCTGCTGCACAAGGTCAAACAGTTTACATTCTTGTAGGGAAGGCTGGTTGGATCACAAGCTCCTAGACCTAGCTGGATATCCATTTACAGTTTTTAGCTGTTGTGGGAGAGTTAGTATTCTTTAGGCATGTGTTCCTAGTAGGTTGACCATGTTCAAGTGGATGTCACTGCACCCATGTGTATATGGGTGGCACTAACAAGATAATTTAGTTAATAAACACAAACATGAAATTCATAGAAGAGTTATTTCTTGGGGATAATCATATAGGAATTTGTGGAAGAAAGTTAGCGAGAATAAGATTAAAAATATATTGTCTACTTGTGTATAATTCCCAAACAATTAACTAAATTACAAAGACCATAGCTATTAACTACTAAACAACAACAAAAATTCAGCAAAATTCATAGTTTTTCATGCTGTAGAAACTCTAAAACTTTCTGTGCCCTCATGGTATTTGATTGTTAAATTTACCCATTGGTAGCAGCCACAGAGCATTTGCAAGCAGTAATTCCTGTGTCTCACACCTAAATATTTCTATTCAATTTACAAGGTGATGCTGAAATACATCGTAACAGCTAGAACCCCTTTTATGGAATGAAAGGGTGGGTACTTACCATGGTCTCCCCACTTTTTCTTTTAGCATAAGATTGATTATACCATGTTTCATCATGTCCAAATATTCTTATTGCATCCCAAGCTACAGAACAGTCTTATTATATTTGTCAGCGATTTATGCAAGTACAACTGGAAAGGAGTTTCATCCTAGAGAAGTAGGCTTATTTTCCTTTGGGTATATATATATATATCCATTGTCATATGAGGCACCTCCTCATGATTCAGGTAACTCCCACTTTCATTCTAGTGAGCTGCATCTTCACACAAGTACACAATCATGAATTTTCACTTCTCAACAGTATTTTACAATTTTTGCACATTGATATACATTCAGAATAAAACAACTGTATACTGAATTCTCTGCATACTCTATAGTCAATGCATGTAGGCCAGAAGAGGATGTGTTTGGCCATATAGGTAAAGAGAATGAATGAAAGCCATTTGGAGGAATTAATTTTTGAATTACAATGATGAAATACCTGAAAGAAGCACCTCAGGAAGTAAAAAGTGATAGATGGTTTAAAAAGGAGGGTGGCAGGTATTTATTTTGCTTCAGAAGTCAAGGATAAAAACCACCGTAGTAGAGGAGGCATTGTGGCTGGAAGATGCAGCAGCTGTTAATATTGCACTAGAGCCAGGAAGCAGAGAGAGATGAATATTGGTGTTCAGTTCACTTTATCCTTTTTATTCCCAATTTCAGAGCTCTATCACAAGGAATTTTATCACTGAAAGTCTGGGTTTCAATTAATCCAAAATAGGGACTCATTTTAAGACATTCCCAGAAGTGTGTTTCTATAGTGATTCTAAATCCTATCAAATTGAGATTAAAGACTTTCCATGGAGATCTCAACTATCCCCTTAGCTCCAGTAGCAAGTACTGTTAGCATATTGTGCATGGCACATTTTCAGTGACTGGTCATTAAGAACAGAAACACCAGGTTTTCAGAATCTTAATGAATCAGTGTTGTGCATAATCACTGAGTTTGATCTCATTTGAGTTTACAATGTGCCATTCAGTAAGGGCTATCTTCAATGAACTACACACAGAAAGGGTGAAACTATCCTAGCATATAGAATGACAATGGTATATGATAGATAGTGCTATTGCTTAGAACCTGAGCTAGCTTTTTCTTCTAAAAAGATGGAATCTGGGGTCTGGTATGATTGCGCAGTAGGTAAAGTGCTTGATACCAATCCTGACATTTTAGGCTTTATTTCCAGGACTCACATTGTAGCAGGGGACAACTACCTCCCATAGGTTCTACTCTGACTTCTGTAGTCATGATGTGGCACACATACACATTCTCACATAAAGGCACATGCACACATAACTAATTAAATTAATAAAACTAAAAGTCATTAGAAAAGGACAGCGAATATTGTACACTCAGAGAAGTTCAAAGATTGAGAATGAGGACAGGAGGTCTGCTTCTGAGCTGAAATGAGTCTGGTGGAGATGACATAACTGTTCCAGATATGTTCTCTAGAAGACTTTATGCATTTCTCCTTCATAACTATATTAGCCATGATTATATAGGTTTTGCTTAGTTTATTTTTCTCTATTTTTTATGATAGTTTTATGTAGAAAAGACAGTTTCTTTTCAGTTGGTGTAGTCTTACTTTTGTTCTGTGTATGTGTTTTACATGTATATGCCTGTTTCAGTGTGTGGATGGTTGTGTGTATGTGTTTGTGTCTGTTCTTGTGTGTATGTGTAGGCCGGAGGTCAATCTTAGGTGATGTTCCTTACCATCCGCCATTTTTTTTAGATAGAGAATCTCACTGGCATGGAATTCACCAAATACTTCCTCAGTTGGCCAGTGAGGCCATTCAGTTACCTTGTCCCTACTTCTCTAGTCCTGAGATTACAACCGTGTTTACATGCTTTATATTACATGGTTACATAACAACAAGTGTTCTGAGGTTTCAACTCAGTGCTTCATGCTTGCATGGGCATTTCTCTAGTCCTATGATCATGTCTAGATTGGCATCCAGTATAAAAAAGATGCTTAACAAATACAAGCTCAGTGAATCTGTAAGTTAATGAACTGTTTAGTGAGTGGATGTAATAGGATATTATGCTTATTTTGTATTTGTCTTGAATGAAAAAATATTGGGAGAAAAATGTCTATTTTCCTAATAATGTGCATTTTGCTCTTTGAATTAACAAATATTAGTAACAGAGGTATTGTCTTTGGATACATTTTCATACACAAAGTATTTTATTATGACTATAGATACTACAGAAATTTAATAGTCATAACTTGGATCTGGAATAAATGCACTAGCTTAATTTAGAGAACTCTCCCTCAGTATGGGAAGGTTTTACAGGAAAAGGCTGTTGCACAGCATGTAGCTGATGTTAGCTAGCAGAATTAATGGCCAAATTCTGTTTATTGAATTATTTCCTCCTAATTAGAACCAGTCCCTCATTCCTTCCATTAAACAGTGATCAAAGATGTTCAGGAATCTGGCACCTGAAGCCCAGTGGCTGAGTATACTTGTTAGAATTAACAAGGAAAGCAAAATCACACAAAGCTTAACATTTAAAATGCAAGTAAAGAAATGCACAGAAACAGCATGCAATTCAACAAGCTTTCATAAGGTAATTGTGTGACTATCATCAAAGTATAGAATATTCTTCTCATGTTGAAGGCTTCTCTGTCTCACGGAAGAACAGTCTCTTACTCTGAATGACCACAGGATGTATCTGCTTTACATTTCTTAAAATTAAGACACACAGTGGAATCTGCCTGCCTTCTTTCATTTCATTTTTGAGGTTCATGCATATTGCCATGAGTTCATTCTTTTAGGTTTCACACTTTTTCATTTAATCACTCTGCTCATTTTGGATTGATAGTTCAGCATTATGCTGATTTACATTTTCCTAGAGACTAATAATTCTGCCCAATATGCTACCTACTTTTCTATGTAGTTTTTAATATTTTGTGAAGTATTCACAACCTTTTTCATGTCAGAGTTAGATTGTTTGTGTTTTCCCTTAAAAAATATTTTATGATTATTTATGTGAATGTTTCTGCGTGTTTATGTTTATATAAACATGAGTGTAGATACCTGTGGAGTCCAAAAGAGATCAGATCACCACAGCCTGATATGGGTGCAGGGAGAAGGTTTCCATTCTCTGTACAACCAACAATCAGTCTAAAATGCTTAGCAGTCTCTCCGGCCACACTTTTTCTTTTTTGATTAGTAGAAATTCTGCATTCTGTATGTGAATACTATAAGGGATATATGAAATAAAATATGTTCTCTGAGCATATGGTTTGCCTTTTCTTTTAAATATCAAATATATATATGTATATATGTATATGTACATATATGTGTGTGTGTGTGTGTGTGTGTCTGTGTGTTTGTCTGTGTCTGTGTCTCTGTGTGTTCATGTGTATATGTCTTTGAATCACATGTGCATATACAATTCAGAGGTTGATCCTGGCTGTTTTTATTAGTTTTCCCTGACCGATTTTGTTTAATTTAGATAGGATCTCATTTATAAACTATGGCTAATCACTTTGTGCAGTCTGGCTGTCAAACAAGCTCCAGTGAATCTGTTTACTTCGATTCTTCACTACTGAGATGGCAAGTGCAAACTACAAAGCCAGCTTTTTTTCCCCTTTAAAATGCAGGTTTTATCATTTGCAGCAAGCACTTTACTGACTGAACTATCTTGCCATCTCCACATAGATGCAATTGATGTCAGGAGTTTTCTGTTTTGTTAAAGTACAAATTAGCAGTTCTTTATTAATTCTCATTATGCAATTGGAGCCTTTTGGCCTGTTTACTCACCTTGAGGCTGTGATGCTGCTGCCATGATTTCATAAGGACACTTGATTCACTTTTGAAGCCACATCCTGTAATGTGTGTGTGTGTGTGTGTGTGTGTGTGTCTGTGTGTGTGTGTCTGTCTGTCTGTCTGTCTGTGTGTGTGTGTGTGTGTGTGTGTTAAGCGATCAGAAAGACTTTGATTTTTATATATCTTCATCTAGTTCCAAAATCATTTGTTGGGAAGGTTACCTTTTCATTAATTAGTTACTTCATCAGAGTAAAACATAAGAAAAAGAAAAAATACTCAATAAATATCTGCTCTGAAACACACTCCAAACACATACATGTTCAGAGACATCTATTACTGTGCCCTGGCCTTCCCCTTTTCCATTCTACTTACTGTACTATATTAAATTCCTGAGAGACAACAGGACACTCTGCTCAGCTTTTCAAAACTGTTTTTGCTGCTCTGTTTTCCATTTCCCTATTTATTTTAGAATCTATATTTCAGTGTTTATAAACATCAGTTTCATATCCATTAAAGAGAATACTTCCTAATTTGCACAACCTTCAATTGGAATTTTAATGACTCTAAGCCCAAACTCAGCCATGCAATTATGTACTTTTTAAAAAACATGGCAATGAATATTTCAAATATGTCAGCACTATTAAATGTGCTTTTGCTTTTTCTACATTTTTCTCCTCTTAATCAAAGCTGATTCCTCCACCCCAGCTGACAAGTATCAATTGGCCCAGGGAAAAAAGTGTTTCACTATAGTTTTTCTAGTTACTCATTGGTCATAGCTGACTTTTTAGTTTCATCTAACAAAAACCCCCAATTCTTAAAAGTAGCACACAAATGGCCCTGATAGGGTCTTTCGTTCAATTTCAAATGTCGCTAGCCAGGTTTCACCATATATAATATCAGCATTATCTTCTAAGATTCTACAGAACAATATACTGAGCTTTAATCACTCAGTGACTTTCACAACCCAAAGTTTAAATGCCTCTTCAGTTTTTCCCAAAATATATGGTAAAGTCTATCACAGTAATAACCAAATTCTAGTAAAATTTCTATCTCAATTTGGGTTACTATTAGAGTGATAAATATCATGACCAAAAATAACTCAAAGAAGAAAGGCTTTGTACTCCACCAACACACATCATAATGTGAGGAATTGATAGCAGGAACTCAAGGCAGGAACATGAAGGCAGAAACTGAAGCACAGAGCAAGGCAGAATAATGCTTGCTACTTTGGTCTTCCTGGCTTGCTGAGCCTTACTTCATTTAGCACCCAGTAGCTCTTGTATATACCAACAATGTACCCTCAGAAAAAGAAATTTGGAAAAGATATTATGTTCAAAAAATTACTCAAAATAAAGTATTTAGAAATATCTGTAACCCAAAATTCGAGAGACATTTAGCACAGACACTGAAAAAAAGAAAACAAGAAAGCATAGAGAATACTAGAAAATGGAAAGATGCTGCACACTTAAGGATTGGTAGAATTATTTTTGTGACAATGCCTATATTGTCAAAATTCATTTACAGATTTGATAAAATACATTTCAAGATTCAATTATCATATCTTCCTGTTTGGAGAAACAACAAACCAAAAATAACCACAAGGAGTCAAAGTAAACCTAGATTTTAAGATCACACATGGAAGTATTATAATACCTAACCTAAAATTGTACCGTAGAAATAAAGAAATCGTAATACTGGCATAAAAATATATTCATGTATCAATGGAATAGAATAAAGGACCCACATATAAAACAACAAAGTGATGTTCATTTACTCTTTGGAAAAGGAGTAAGAACATGTATGGGGAAAAAAAGCATATTTAGCAAACGATGCTGGCAAATACAGGATAGCTATATGCAGCAGAATAAAGTGAGAAGCATATTTTTCATCTTGTATGAAAATTAATTTAAAATTGATTTCAAGCCTCCACAGTTGAGTGGAGAGTGTGATGTGACTTTCTCATGTACTCTGGTGCCTCACATTTGACCAAGTCTCCTGGAGGGGGAGACCTGGTGGCACTCAGAGGAAGGACAGCAGGTTTGCAAGAAGAGACTTGATACCCTATGAGCATATATAGGGGGAGGTAATCCCCCTCAGGAACAGTCATAGGGGAGGGGAATAATGGGAAAATGGGGGGGGGAGGGAGGAATGGGAGGATACAAGGGATGGGATAAACATTGAGATGTAACAAAAATAAATTAATAAAAAAAATAATAATAAAAATTTTAAAAGAATAAAAAATCTAAATAGAATATGAATAACTGCAAAAGTAGCCCCAAATATGACAAAATGTGACTACATAAGATTAAAAAGTTCATGCACAGATTTACTATCAGTGGAGCAAGAAGGCACCAAACAGAATGGGAGAAAAATCTCTTCCAGGTATCCTTTAGACAAAGAG